>NC_090930.1:498285781-498586562 GCF_040938575.1 Ambystoma mexicanum | reverse complement strand
TGGTGCTTCATAGCCTATAGTTGGCAAACTTCATAGTCTGCAGGGTACACAAAACTCTTCCCCAAATGTGAAAACGTAGCACAACCCCTTTCCAAAATATGATACTGTACCCATGGCAGGCACATTTAATCCTAATGTGCTATGTATTATTCTGTACAATGGTAGACCGTTGATCATTTCGGGGGTTCAGGTGATGAAAGGCTGAGTTAGTGTCATGATCTCTGCTTCCAAAAGGTCAGGGTTTTCTCAACTCCCTTGGAAGCAGATCCATAACCCAGGTTCCGAGTGCCAACCAGTCCCAATTGGGACCTTTTGGACCCAGTCCTGGCGCCAGTGGCACCAGGCTCATAAATATACACCCAGTCAAGACCGGCGCCTCTACGGGAATCAGGTGAGCGTTACAGAACGCAAAGCCTACCACAAAACTCCCGTCCAGGCGCTATGGAAACCTTGGATACCGACCAGCTAGCCCAGTTACTTGGGGAACTAATGGCAGAAGTGCATGCAGCCTGTCAGGAAACTAACGCTCTAAGAAGGGAACTGATTACTTCCAAGGAGCGAACAGATGATCTCGCTAGACAATTGCTACAGTCACAAGCCGGACAGACCCCGTTACCCGCATCTGGGGGAAATCTTCCTTCTACATCCTCTATGAATCCAGTGCAGATCAACCTACCTGGGAATGTACCTCTGGCTCCGCCCGAACGATTTTCTGGTGATCCAAAGAGGTTTGCAGTATTTATCAATCAGTGCCGGTTGCATTTCTTATGCCGGCCAGCAGCCTTTCCAACTGATCAAGCTAAAGTAGCTTTCCTGCTTTTGTACCTTAGTGGCAATGCGGCAGACTGGTCGATCCCTCTCGTAAATCAAGATGATCCGGTCCTCCATGATTTTCAAGCTTTTCAGCTCAGTATGGAAAAACTGTTCGCAAGACATTCACAGGGGCAGGCCTTGGACAATGAGCTTCTTTCGTTGCGACAAGGTAATCAAGACCTTTTGGCTTATATTACTTCTTTCAACAGACTGATAGTGGAAACTCAATGGCCTGAGGACAAAAGGATTACGCTGTTTTATAGAGTTCTACGTGGAGAGCTCAAAGATGTGTTAGCCCAAGTAGTGAATCCCCCACAAGATTGTTCGGACTATATAGACTTAGTCGTTCAAATAGATCACAGACTGCAGAACAGGAAGGCCGATCGTTCCAAGTTTGATGCTCGAGTATTTTCCAAACCGCCAACTCCTTCCAAAGGAGTAGACTCCGGGGAACCCATGCAAATAGGGGGTCTGAAAGGTCCTCTAACACAAAAGGAGCGGGAAAGGAGAAAACAGTTGCAATTATGCCTCTATTGCGGAAACTCAGGGCACTTTCTTCGAGACTGTCCGGTGAAACCTGCCAAGAAGGCAGTAGGAGCTGCAGTTACCAAAGTTACAAACTCTGAGCAGGGAAACGACCTCGCCCGACAAGAATAGAGGTCCTCTTGCCGAGCGTGAAAACCAGTTCCGTGACCTCGCATTTCGTGATACCTATGGTCCTCATTAGCTAATGAGGACCTATGGTCCTCATTAGCCCTGATAATCCGGATCGATTACATGCAATTGAAGCTTACGTCGACAGCGGTGCCATCGGCAATTATGTGGATCATGAAATGGTTTTGAGGATGAATCTAACTCTTTGTCCCAAGGCTGTAAAGGACGTCATTACTACGGTGGATGGTACGGAGATAGCCTCCGGGCCAGTAACGCATACCACTCAAGAGGTGACGCTAGTAAGTCAAGATGGACACCATGAGAAGATCGTGTTCGATGTGATCAAGGCCCCTCAGTTTCAGATTATTCTAGGAATACCTTGGTTAGAGAAACACAATCCTCTGATCGATTGGCGAGCAAGAACGGTCCAGTTTCCAGAATGTGTCTCTACTTGTCACCCTCCACCTGGTGTTGCACTGGCAGCAATTTCTTCAGAGACTCCCCAGTTACCTCCCGAATACCTAGAATACCAAGATGTTTTCCGGAAGGATCAGGCTAACTCTCTACCTCCTCATAGGTCTTATGACTGCCAGATAGACCTGATACCTGGATCTACTCCTCCTTGTAGTAGAATTTATGCCCTCACCGAGCCTGAGAACCTTCACCTTCGACAATACCTGGATCAATACCTGGCAAATGGGTTTATTCATCCTTCCAAGTCCCCTGCTTCTTCAGCTTTGTTCTTCGTTCCAAAAAAGGAAGGAGACCTTAGAACTTGTATAGATTATCGCTCCCTGAACCAGATCACCATTAAGAATAGATATCCGTTACCTTTGATCCCTGAACTCCTGGACCAAGTCAGAAAAGCATGCATATATACAAAGCTGGATCTTAGAGGAGCTTACCACTTGGTACGAGTAAAAGAGGGCGATGAATGGAAGACGGCCTTCCGCACCAAGTATGGACTATTTGAATATCAGGTCATGCCCTTCGGACTTTGCAATGCCCCGGCCGCCTTTCAATATTTTATGAACGATGTCCTCAGGGAGCTCATAGATGTGTGTGTTGTTGTTTACATTGACAACATCCTCGTTTATTCTTCATCGGAATCTGAACATCGGAAACACGTGAAAATGGTCCTCGAAAGATTGCGTCAACACAAACTTTTCGCTAAGTTGGAAAAATGTGTTTTCAACGTGACTGAAGTTGAATTCTTGGGATTCATATTATCACCTGGCGGAGTGCGTATGGATTCAAAGAAGGTCGATGCAGTTCTCAAATGGCCATCACCATCCTCCGTAAAAGGTGTGCAAAGCATGTTAGGCTTCGCTAACTTTTACCGCAGGTTTATCCCCGAATTCTCTCGAATAGTCCAGCCCATCACTGCCTTGTTAAAGAAAAACAAACGTTTTGAATGGTCTACCGAGGCGGAACAAGCTTTCCAGGATTTGAAGACTACATTAATCTCTGCACCAATCTTAAAACACCCTCGCCCCGAACTCCCCTACATCGTGGAAACTGATGCTTCAAGCCTTGCCATGGGGGCAGTTCTATCACAAAAGGACCCGGTAACCAATCAGTTGCATCCCGTGGCATTTTGGTCCCGCAAATTCTCGCCTCCTGAAATCAATTACACGATTACTGACAAGGAACTTCTGGCTATCAAGTCTGCCTTTAAGGCTTGGCGGCATTATTTGCTGGGGGCCCGACACACTGTTACTGTGATTACGGATCACCGAAACCTGCAATATTTGAAAACCGCAAAAGCCCAATCCTCTAGACAAGTCCGTTGGGCATTATTCTTTGCCGAGTTTGACTTCATAATTACCTATCGACCTGGTACAAAGAACGGTAAAGCTGATGCCCTTTCTCGGATGGGAGTGGAAGAACACTTGATCAACCCTAAACCTGTACCAATCATTCCCGAACAAAGAATTCTGGGTGTAATCGCCACAGAATCCATAGAGGAAGTTAAGGATAAGGCCAGGCAACTTGTAACTCCAGCAGACATACAGAATTGGCATCTGCAGGGAAAGGACTTTGCAGTAAAGGACAACTTATTGTATTTCCAAGAATGATTATACCTACCCAGCACAGATTTACAGAAAAAAGTAATCTCTTGTTATCACGATTCTTTAATGGAAGGACATCCCGGTATGGCCAAGACCTCAGAAAAGATCAAGCGCTACTTCTGGTGGCCGTCTTGGAAAAAAGATATCAGAGACTTTATAATGTCCTGTGGAGTATGCGCCCAAAACAAGAGTCAAAAGGAAAGACCAGCAGGCCTCTTACGCCCTATTGACATCCCACCTCGCCCTTGGCATACGCTTTCTATGGACTTCATCACCGATCTACCTCCATGCTCCGGATACAATACGATTCTAGTAATCGTGGACTTATTCTCCAAGATGGCGCATTTCATTCCGCTCAAAGGCTTGCCAACAGCAGCAACTCTGGCCCGAGAATTTCTCGAAAACATCGTCCGACTGCACGGTTTTCCGTCGGTTCTAATTTCGGATCGAGGTAGTCAATTTATTTCTCATTTTTGGCAAAGTTGCTGTCGGTCGGCTCAAATTGATGTGAGACTATCGACCAGTCACCACCCTCAGACCGACGGACAAACCGAGAGGACCAATCAAACTCTGGAACAGTATTTACGCTGCATGCTGCAACAAACTGAAAAAACTTGGAAAGACATCCTTTGGATAGCCGAATATGCCTACAATAACTCTGTCCATTCGGGAACTGGGAAAACCCTGTTTTTTCTTTTGTACGGCAGTTACCCTCGAACCTCGGAGTTGGATCCCCTCCAAGATCTTGAAACACCAGCAGTAGACTACCTGCATTCTACAATCACCCAAGCCTTTAAGGAAGCTGTTTCTCACCTTCAGAGGGCTAAAGAACAATACAAGAAAGGAGCAGATCAACATCGGAAGGAAGCCCCTCAATATCAAGTAGGGGATCAAGTCTGGTTATCCACCAAATATCTACCTCTAAAAGGGCCACGCACATTCAACCCAAGATACCTTGGTCCCTATTCCATCACTACCATAGTAAACCCAGTAGCGGTCAAGTTGGACTTGCCCCCGCACATGAAGATACATCCGGTCTTCCACGTCTCTCTATTAAAACCCGTGCAACCTCAAACCCGACTAACTAAATCTCCAAAACCTATCCTAGTTGATGGAGAACTCGAGTTTGAAGTCAAAAGCATTCTGGACTCCAAGATCTCCAAATCTAAACTATTTTACCTAATTAACTGGAAAGGCTACGGCCCCCAAGAGAGATCCTGGGAACCTGCTGAATATGTCCACGCTCCTCGCCTAATCAAAAGATTTCACCGAACATTTCCTGACAAGCCAAAACCCCCGGAGAAGCCCGGTTTGGGAGGGGCCTTGAGGGGGGGTACTGTCATGATCTCTGCTTCCAAAAGGTCAGGGTTTTCCCAACTCCCTTGGAAGCAGATCCATAACCCAGGTTCCGAGTGCCAACCAGTCCCAATTGGGACCTTTTGGACCCAGTCCTGGCGCCAGTGGCACCAGACTCATAAATATGCCCAGTCCCAGCGCTGGAAGCGCCGGGCTCATAATGCTTGGGTGGACTTACCTGCAGCAGACCATGCTGCTTACTTGCCTGCCAGTTGAGCCTCTGATCCTCTTCTGTTTGGAACTACTTTTCCTGTTGGGTGGGGCAGGAGCCACTCCCTAGATTCAGAACACTGGAACTCTTCTGGAAAGCAGGAACTCTTTTCTTACCTAGGCGTGGCTGTGGAAGGAGACACCTAAGCACTACAGGAGGCTATTTAAACCACACCCGATGGATGAATCTTGCTTTGCGTTATTCTGCATCCTCTGCAGCAGAACGCTCATCGTGTCTTCTGCATCTGATCCTGGGCCTAAGGAAAAAGGCTTACCATCCTGAATCCAGTCTTCAGCAACACCTATAAAGACAAGAAAGAACAGGTTAGCATTACGGTCTTCAGTGACAGCTCTTCACTTACCTGGTCCATCGGCTGTCACCAATGCCTCGCGCTGCATTCCGGCATCTGAAAGACAAAGGCTTACCTACTCTTCGTGCGCTCCGGAGGTCTTCACACTGCATTCCGGCATCTGAAAGACAAAAGCTTACCAACTCTTTGCACGCTCCGGAGGCCTTCGGCGCTGCATCCCGCATCTGAAAGACAAAACAAGGTGCGTTTAAAGACATTGGGGAACTTTAATACTCACGTGCCATTACTCCTTTCCACATCTAACCCAGTGGGTATTCCGGCACCCTGCAGCCGCTCCGAACTTGTACCTGCAAAATAAAAAGACAGAGCGCATCGTGAAGCAGGCAACAAGCGCTTACTTACGTGCTTCCAGGCGCTTCTATTCATCACACGGGCTCCATCTTCAACTCACTTCAGCCCGTCATCCGCCATCATCGGAACCCTGCAAAACAAGAAACATCATTACTAAAGACTTTAAAGACATTAGAATTACTCGAAACTTACCGTTCGTGCAGTAAACGACGGACAGCAGTCCTCTGAAGTCAAGAGGCCTGCTCCCCTTATCCAGTGGAGAAACTGGTTACAGCACCCTGCCCCGAGGCAGATGGAGAGCACAGCGTTCACTTACCTAAGGTGAGAGCGTTAACCTTTGGGGTTCTACAGGAGAAGAGAAAGGGAAGAAGAGAGAGACATTCAATAACCCAGTTCCTTAATCCCATATTTTCTATCTGCAGACATCTTACCCTTCAAATCAGACATACAGTGCACAGAGGTCCAGCCCAAAGAGCCAGCTGTGTGTTACACATCACCTTTGCAGATACGGTATACGCCCAGTCAAGACCGGCGCCTCTACGGGAATCAGGTGAGCGTTACAGTTAGTGCTTCCATGATTTGAAACTTTGTCCTGCTGAGTAAAATGAACACGGATTTCTGAAATTAACTGTAACTCCCTCAGCTGTCTAACTGGGTTTGGACTTTGGAACCAGTCACTCACTGGTCGTATATCATAATGTAGCTCTGCAGGTGTGGTCTAGTGAAAGGGTTGCCATAGCTCAGGATGAGATGGGCCATGCTTAAATGTTCCAGGCCATTATTTTAGAATGACTCGGGCTGTGGATTTGATAGATGGTTTCACAGCTGTTGGTCCAGACTGACTGTGGATCAGCAAAGCTCTCAAGTATCCCAGGGCCCTCCCTAGCAGGCCATGAAAGCCTGTTTTCCCTTTTGGAAACAAGGCTTAGGCTTATAGTTTTTTTTTTTTTTATTTTACATTCAAAATGTAAGATAACTACAACTCCCAGAATTCCAAACAAAAATAGCACTGGATGCCTTCTCCCTCATGGCTACGTGAAACTTGAGCGCTCTGGATTAGGATAATCCCGATGTTCCTATTCTGATCAGTCTGTTTTGAGTGCTTGCTGCAGCTCTGCCAGGGAGGAGGCAAGCGTACCTGTGTGTACGCATGCCTTTTACCTAATATGTTCCTTCCCACATACTGTTTATATTACCAGTTTCATTAATGTCTTGGAAGTGTAGGAAACCATCCCCACTTGATTTATGAACAGTCATACTGTGTCTTAAACCAAATTTGTTGGACGATTTTGTATCTGACAACCTTTCTCTGTTGGTGGGGTAATGCCAAGATTGCCCCTCCTTGTTTAAAATGTCCGATCCTACAACATAACTTTAATCATGATGCACTTGTCCATGCATCATAGGACACCCTTTTGGCACAACAGTCCTTCTACATACTTCCGCAAGAGGTCTGGCATTGAGCTAAACACTCTTTTTCTAGCCAATCTAAAAATAAACAACTTTCTCTTCTTCATTGTCTAATTGAGAGGTTTATAGACCAATTTGAAATGGCCGCAGCTGAACATAGGCTCTTTCAACATAGGTTATCATAACCTAAGCTGTCATAACAGGAACGAAGCCTGGATAGGTAGGTTGATTCAGGATTTATTATTTCATTTATTTATTACACTTATGTACGGCCAAACGCAGGTGTATCACAGCGTTTGTTATATAGGTACAAGTAGGCAAGTAAAACAGTTAAGAACAAAGGTAAGTGCATAAGTCATATTTGTCGAGTAGCCAGGTTTTTACAGACTTTTTGAAGGAGGCATAGAAATGAGCAGGCAGGGAATTCCAAAGAGTGGGTGCAGTAACACAAAAACGGACTCCCCCTACTTTCTTGTTTTTGAAGCAAAGTGTGAAAAGGGTAATTCTGGTGCCGGATCTGAGGGCGCACACGGAGAGTTTCCAATTAACAGTGTTGTTGAGGTAGAGGGGGACCGCTTAATGGCTGCAGTGGTGGGCAAGGGGCAAAGGTTTAAAGTCAATGCCAGCTTTGATGGGCAACCAGCGGGCATCACGACTGGTTGCAGAAATGTGATCTGATCAGCGTCGGCCAAGAGCAACGTGTAGGGCTTTGTTCTGCAAGAGTTGGAGTTTCCCCAGGATGGGGGCTGAGGTGCCCATGTGCCGGATATTAGAATAGACCAATTTGCTGAGGATGGGTGCTATGGCCAGGGTGGGGCCGTTGCTGGCGGTAAAGAATTGTCTGCTTAGCAAGAGAAGCATGCGTGTGGAAGATGCTAATGAATGTATGTGACTAGTCATGGTTAGATCATCCTCCAAAAAGACACCATGGGTTTTGACGTGCTTTAGGACCTTGGCACGAGAGCCATCAATACAGAAGGAGGAGAAGAGGTGTCAAGTTTTATTTAGTCGGTAGGGGGATCCCACAACGAGGAGCTATTTTTTATCATCATTCAGAAAGAGGTTGTGGGTGGCCATCCAGTTTTGTATAGTGGTATAGATTTTGTTAACGGTAGCAGTATCCTGAGTGTATTTGCTAGTGATAGGGATGAGCATTTGAGTATCATCTGCAAAATTAGTATAGATAATGCCGAGTGTGTGAAGGAGGCCAAATAGCGGTTTAGTATATGTATTGTAGATTGTGGGTGATAGGCAGGATCCTTGGGGAACTCCAAGGGGGGCTGGAATTGGGTTATTGGTGGCCTCGCCACTGAACACTCTAGTAGTGCGATCACTGAGGAATGATTTTATCCAGGTTGCTTGTTTATTTAATATAGCGCAGACCAAAACCCAAGGGTAGCTGGGCGCAAGCGTTACAAGAAAACTTAAGGTTAGTTACAAAGGAAGGTGCTACATACATAGTAATACAACAGGGTTATCGACAAAGATAACGTTGATATTAGCACAGGTATGCAATGACCAATGGTCCCAGTGAATATATCCACAATACCACTGCATGAAAACGATAGTTTACAAATGTTCTCAGATTGGTAAACCATGGCATAACCTCAACTTTACAACAGTTTACACAGCTATTGTAAATATTTTGCAAACATAATGTCTACATGGAGTTTACAAAACATTGTAATGAGTGTACACTTTGTTTGCAAACATTTTACAACAATGTAAACTATGTGCAAAACCTTGTGTTTACAATTATTTGCTTGTTTGTAAACCATAACAAACCTATGGTTTGAAAGATTTACAAATGTTTTGTAAACCATTAACAAAACATTTACAACCGTTTACAACGATGTTGCATACCTTTCGTTTTAATGGTTCAAGAAAATGTGTAAACCTTTCGAACCATCAATTTGGTTAGGTTTACAAACAACAGACATTGTAAATGCAAGGTATTGCGTGTAGTTTACATTTTTGTAAAACATTAGCAAACAAAGTTACACTCATTTAAATATCAAGTAAACGTACGTAAATATTAATTATGTGAAATGTTTAAAGGAGCTTTGTAAATGGGAAGGGTGATGAACCAAGTAATCCCCTGTGCTGGGCCTGTGTTGAGAGGATATTATTTCAATGGTGATGCCTGCTGCATGTGCCTAGGTGGGGGCCCAGCCCATCAAGACCCTAAAATGTTGAACTGTGTAAAGGAAAAGACCTGAGGCAACTTCGCGCATGTGGCAATCTTGATAGGTAGTAACAGTGATGTATTGGCCAGTTAATGCTGGGGTAAAAAACATATTGGTGTTGCCTTTATGGTCCACCTAGAGACGCAGTCCTTCCATGAAAGGAATGATAACCGCTGAATGCTGAAAGGCCCACTGCGTATCGGCTTCACACAGTCCAACACAGATTCTACGGTAGCCTTATTGCCCAGGCTTCTCCAGCACCTACATGCTGCCTTACAATACACCCCAGCAGACGCAATACGAACAAAAGATTGCTTGTTATAGTGTACCTGCCAAGAGGCACATTCCATCAATAATCAATCATCCAAACTGACCATCCATGGTCTTCTATCTAAGTCAGTAACCAGTCATCTCAAGAAGTACTGAGTCTCTCTGTGGACCAGATAGGCCACCCCAATTGCCTTGCCAAAGACCCTTCCTTTGGTTGAAAAACACATGTTGGCTTTTTTTTTGTAATGCTGCAAATCTTTCAGACATGCAGGCTACCCTAGCCCTTGTGCCGAACAAATATTGCATACGTTGATTACTTCAGCATTAACAGGCCAATACATTACTGTTACTATCTATCAGGATTTCCACATGTGCAAAGTTGCATAAGGTCTTTCCCTTTGCAGAGCTTTGTAAAATGTTGCAAAGCTGAGGTTATTCAATGGTATATGAATCTGACAACAGTGTCAACCGGTGGGTCTTATTGGAACACAATGTCCTTTTTTTGTTTTAACTAAATAAACTGTCAAAAAGTGACATCATTCTCACGCTAACAATATGCTGAAGTGTCTGGAGACTGAACTCTCATCCGTGTACTTTGCAGTACTCATAAGAATTAAAAAACATAGAAAGACTTTTATTTATGTTGAAAAAAAGGGTTGAATACGAAGGTTATATGTTTATGGGTTGCAGCACTCTTAGGTGTTACCAGATGTGACGATTCACGGGATGTCGTCACAACTCCCTAGAGAGGAGCCCTTCTCTGTGAGGATAAGGAGGTGATCCTGCTATGCAGTCTTCCCCCAATGGCTGGTGGTAATGAGACCTAACAGAGAGAGAGACTCCCCTCTTGGGGATAAGGACTCCCAGTCCCCCTCTCTCGACACTATTGCCCTCACTGAAACCTGGATGCTTCCTTCTGATTCTGTTAGACTTGCTGCCCTCCACAACCCCTTCTATACCTTCTGCTACTTTCCCTGCGGTAGGGGTGGTGGGGTGACTATTTCCATCTTCCAAACTCCCTATTTCTACTTCACCCCAATATCCTACCAATTCCCCCTCATTCAAATACACTACCGCTACTATCACTGCACCTTACAATATTCACATCATCTCTCCCTACCGGCCTCCTGGTACAGTAGGCCAATTATTTGACCACCTCTCCAAATTAATTGACTCACTCTCTCCTGATCACCATCTCATTGTCTTAGACAACTTTAATCTTTCCTCTCTGTCCATAGTCACAACCACTGGCTTCAACTCCCTTTACCATCATTACTCTTTCTCTTCCATCCACTACCTGCCCAACCACGCTAACCGGGATTCCCTCAACCTTCTTCTCATCTCTACTCTCAGCCACCAAAATATCTACTGCCCCCCCTCCATCTGACCACTCGCTAGTCTTTACCTCTATCCTCCACTCTCCTCCTTCTCCCTCATGCCATTCTCTGTAACTATTACTAAGATCAGGTTTCCCGGATCTGAACTCCCCATCTACCTCTCTGACCTACAACACCAGCTTTGCTCATATGCTGAACTCACCTTCCCAACCCCCAAAGAAGCCTTCTCCAATTCCAGCAAGGTTCTTCTGGCACCCCCTTTGCGCTCATTTTACTCTATCCATTTTCAGTCCTAAATCCTCCTCGCCACGACCATGGATCACATCTCTCAACAGCACCCTGAAAACAGCCATGCGAAAAAGCTTTGCACCTGACAAAAATCTATATTCACTCCTGATCTCCATATCTACCTCTCTGCTTTTTCAAACTACCCCTCGGCTCTTGGTGCTGCCAAACATTAATTCTACTGCTCTCTCATTTCCAATCCTCCCAACCTAGACACCTCAAAATATCTCTACATTCTATTCTAGTTCTCCGTAAATTCTCCTCCATCTCTTCTACTCTCTCTGCTAATGATCCCGATGTCTACTTTGCTTCTAACATATACCATTAGAGATATCCTCATAAATGACCTCCTATCCCCCCTCCTGCCCACCACACTCCACCACCCCTACCCTCCACTCTCACTACATGCCTAACTTTGACCCCACTGACACTGAAGAAATATATGCCCTTCTCCTTGCAGTGAACCCTTTTTGTGCCGCCACTGACCCTCCCTCCCCTCAACTGGTGAACCTTGTAAAACCCCCTGGTTTCCTGTACCTTACGGCCCTTTTCAATGCCTACCTTGACACCGCCACTTTCCCTTCATCTTACAAATTGCCCACTGTCATCCCCATTCTAAAGAAACCCCATCCTTGACCCCAACAAGACTGTCAATGTTCATCCTGTCTACCTTCTCCCTCAATACTCCAAAATCCAGGAAACAATTGTATTTAACTGATTCTTCTCATTTCTGGATATGCAAAGCTTTCGGGACCCACTGCAATCTGGCTTCACTCTACTAAAACAACCTTGCTCAAAATAAACAACTTAATTTCCTCCTCTCGTCATGCCAACCCGTCTTCTATCCTCATAGTTCTTGACCTCTCCATGCCCTTTGATACTGTCAACCTGTTAAGAAAGGGAAAGGAGGATCTGTAACCTGCGCCAAAGTGGTTTCGAGTTTAGGGAAATGGAGGCTCCGACATGGGACTACATAACTCAGCCATCTGAGGGCTAAAAAGTCGAGTGCAGCTCAACATTGATAAGCAGTTGGTGTGCTTCAGCTGGTGCTTGTGATTGCACCTGTAAGCACGCGCACCATGCTATCAGTCAGCACAAGGATTTTGCAACCTTAGAACTCTGGGCTGGCGATCTTCGTCCAGACCACAGCAGAGGACTTAAGCCGTGGCGGTGTGCATTCAGGCTCCCAGGCTGCTGTGGTGATTGTGCACTCTCACTTGAACAAACAGCGTTTAACACTTCTTTTGTTCCTGAGAGGCAGCAGTGACTGCAGAGCACAAAACTCGAGTTGGGTGATCAGCAGAAGTTAGTGGTATGACCGCCACCTGTTCAACGCCAGTTCATCCATGCCCCAGAACTCACACATGTAAATTAAATTATAACCCGGTGCACGTTATAATTTCTTAATATAACAGGGGATAAATTATGACCACCTTGTTCTGATTTCTTTTTAAGCAAAGGCTTAATGTTTGGAATGTTAGTAAATGTGGATCATACAAGGAGTGCGGAAATTACAGTGCTACTAGGGTGGGGGCATGTAGGATGTATTTGGCAACAGAGGGGAATGTGGGGTGCAAGTGTTTGGGAAATTAGCAGGACATTGATGGAACAGCAGTGAAAAAAGGTAGTCATGTGAATTTGGCTCAAAGCAGAGCATGTTGGTCAAGGTCAAATGAATCACTGTAGAATGCAAGGACATGCATCGAGTGGCTAGGTATCAGGAAGGTCTGGAAGTGAGAGAGGCAACAGGGCAAAAGTGTGAGACAGGTTTTCAATGTAATTTCATGTCTGTGTTCTTTGCATTTACCTTACTTTTCCCCCTGCCTATCCATTCACTGCTCCTAACCCTCTTTCTGGATACCCTAACACCCCCATAACTATCCAGAACCTCTACCTAACCCTCCCCCCCCATTGATTGCCTGGAGGTGACCTGTGTATTGAAAGTAGGCATCTCTTGTCAAACAAGGTGGGAGAGTTGTGTGCATGCGGATTCCCTGGTTCTATTGAGAGTGTAGATACGCAGGTCAGACAAAACCATTCTGACATTCTAGCCAAACTGTCTCCCCTTGGCTTCAAAGATAAAGCCCTTGATTGGATATCCTCCTTCCTTGCCCCTAGTCACTTCCAAGTGTTCTGAAATAAACTTTCCTCCACAGGCACCCCTTTCACTATTGGAGTTCACCAAGGGTAAGTCCTAGGTCTTCTTCTCTTCAATCTCATTACCTCTGTTCTCGGTGCCCTCAACTCCTCCTATGGCTTCAAATATCAGCTTTTTGCTGATGACATCCAAATATTCTTAGCTTTTCTCTACCTATCTGACCAACTAAGAGACAGCATCTCTCACTGTCTCAATGCCATACAATATTGAATGGCATCTTTACGCTCCTTCTGCTCGCAACCTTGGTGTTGTATTTCACCCACCTCATAACGTTTTGCTCTTTATCTTGAAATTTGCTATGGCTGCCAGACTAAACCTCCTAAATATCAGCAAAATACACCATCTCCGTCCTTTCAACACTGCCAAACACATAATGACCAGACTAGTCATCTCTAAAAACGGATTACTATGCTAGTCTACTTTATGGCATTCCCAACTATGCTTTCTCACCACTAGACAAAGTCCTAAACTTTGCTGTCCATACACTTTTCAACCTTCCTCGAGTCACCTTTACCTACTCGTCTCACCACCAAATTTGTTAGAGAAACTTAGAGCTAAATAAAAGCTTCTTCTCATCCTCTTCAAAAACAATAAATGACTGTGCCCCTCCTTACCTAACTGGCCAACTCTCCACCTAATCTCCCCCACACACTTTAAGATCGTCTTCAGCACGCCTCCTGGCTACCACTCCTTCTCTCCCCTTTGCTATTTTGCATGTCCGATCTCTCTATCTCTTGTCCCCTCCCCCTACTCACGAATGGACTTCCTCTGCCGCTCCAGTCAATTCACCTTCTATCACTATTTAAATCGAACCTTAAAGTCTTCCTACTGTCAGAAGAGAAATCGTTCTAACAACTCTTAACCTGTTCTGCCGCTCTCCTGACGTATCTACGCAATGCCCACTCTACTTTCCCTGTCCCTTAAACCTCATAACGTTGCACTTTGTCCACTCTCCCTTAACTGAATCTTATGTATTGTATGGGTACAGAAGGAGGGTACTGACCCACAGGTGGAATGGTATTGGCTATAGACTTGTATTCAGTCCAGAAATAAAGAGAAAACCCTAAGTGTCCCTAACTTCTAAGAGGGGTTTCTCTACCTCAACTAAACACTAAAGATTCCATCATAATGTCCATGAAATCCATTACTAGCCTTCTCGGCTGGTCTTTGCCCCAGCCCCCTGCCTGAGCCGTTTTCTGGGTTCCCTCATCCCCGCTGGTTCCATGTAATGTTACCTAAATGTATTTCAACAAATGAAATATTACAGAAAAAAATAAATATCCATTTCTTTTTTAATTTGGGCCTCCCAAACACCCCATTTCCCCATGCTTGTAACCCCACCGTGAACCACCCCCACACCCTTAAACCCTTTACCCTCACCCCTATATATTTATTTTTTGGTATTTTTTTGGTAAAATTTAATTCGTTATTTACATTTTGGTAACATCACTGGATACCCTCCCCGCCCTCATCCCAGCCGGCCGGACCAGTGATTGGTTCACCCAGGCTCCATTGAACCTTGTGTTAATTACTGGATATCGAGGAGTGGCCTGCTTTCTATGCTGTGCCTGTCCTCCTGGTAAGGGGTGGAGCTTCTGCTCTTTGTGCCAGGATTCTTAATTTAAAATATTCCATTAGTAGCCTTCTCTGCTTTTCTTGGCTCCAGCTCCCTGCCTAAGCCCTTTTCCTAGTTCCCTCCTGCCCGCCCTCCTTAAGTCAAGACAATAGGGTAGCACCCTGCCCATGCAGCCTCCCTGCGGCCAAGGGGTCTGAGGCAAAGGGCAGATCCCACTGTTGAAGCTCCAGAGGGTGTTTGCCGGTGCAGGGGGAACTGCCATTACCGCTCCCTATTTAACTGTCCCTCGTCTATACATATTGTACTCATAGACTATATGTATTTTCTATACATATTGTATCGTCTATACGTATTGTATGTATTGCCATCCCTTAAGGGATGGCACAGGTAGTGCATCTCACGAATGCAGTAGTTGGTATCAGTGAGAAGGGATACAGTGAGTAAGGAGGAATGCACAGTTACCGCAGTGCAAGCGGCAACTGCTATGGTGGATTTATGATATGACATGGCATTTATAACGTGCCTATACACAGGCAAGGGAGGGGGAACAGAGGGAAGACAGACAACAATCCTACTAGGCCAGGTGTCAAGTGCTGGTAGTGGGACTGTAGAGATACAGAAAACCAGGGGCGTTGCTAGGGGGGGCTAAGGGGGCTATAGCCCCTGATCTTTTGGTTGTAGCCCCGGATAGAATCTCAGGAGCTACAGCCAAAAGACTAGCTAGCCCCCAGTCCCAACAGTTCTGACATCAGCGTAGCCCCAGGTCTTTTCCAGACCTAGCAACTCCCCTGCAGAAAACAGTCCCCAAGTGTGGGGGTTGCCAGGAAGGCAGTGCTGGTGTGCGGGGGTGGGGACCTGGGCCCAAGATCAAAGGGTGACCAGGTAACCAGTGCAGTTTCAGTTTCAGCCAGGAGGTCAGCAGGGGTGAGGAGTAGAAAAAGCAGAAACAAAGAGAAAGGTTTTGAGGTGCTTCCGGAACCGGAGATGATACTCCTCAAGTTTTAGGGAGGCAGGGAGGCTGTTCCAGAGGGAGACCACAGCTGAGGAGAGAGATCTACCACCAACTCGTTGCTTGGAGAAGCGACTGACCCTGAGGGAGTTGGAGGCGAATGAGCAAAGAGCTTCGAGAAGGAAGATATTTAGGAAGAGAGAGCTGAAGGTATTGAGGCTGTAGGCCCCAGAAGTCCTTAAGGACAATGCAGAGGGTTTTGAACCTAATCGTCACAGCCACTGGGAGCCAGTGCAGGGGTTTCAGAGATACGATCCCTGGGCTTGAGGCCAGGGACAAGTCTTGCAGTCGTGTTCTGGATTGGCTGCAGAGGGCAGAGAGTAGAAGCAGGTGGATTTAGAAAGAGGCTGTTGCAATAGTCCAGAATACCTCTGAGGAGGTGCAGCTGGTAGTGTGACTTCTTAGAGACGTCAGAGATGTGAGGAGAGAAGGAGAGTGTGGAGTCGAAGATGACCCCAAGGTTTTTAGCCTCACAGGTGGGAGCAGGAAGAGGGCCAAGTGAGGCCGGCCAGAGAGTGACAGGAAAGGAGGGAGCGGGTGTTCCGATGAGGAGAATCTAAGTCTTACTGGCATTAAGGCAGAGATCATTGGCGGCACACCACTCCTGGATCGCGGACAGGGAGTCAGAGATGAGAGAGGGAGAGGAGGTGGCTGAAGAAAGCCTGAAAATAAGCTGAGTGTTGTCCGCATAGCACTGGAAGTTGGGCCAGAGCGCAGAAATGCGGTGGGCAAGAAGTGCCAGGTATTAGTTGAACAGCCAGGGAGAGGTTAGACCCCTGGTCCACAGGTAGAGATAGAGATGAAGGGGACCCAAGTTGAACCTGGGAGGGTCGATCAGAGAGGAAAGAAGTCAGCCACGCCAGGGCCTGACTGGTGATACCCAGGTTATCAGGGAGACAGTTGAGAAGGATGGCATGGTTGACTGTGTCAAAGGCAGAAGAGAGATCAAGTAGGATGAGGACACAAGGAGTGTTGGAATCAAAGTTGGAGAGCAGGTCTTCACAGATGTTCAGGAGAGCAGTTTCCATGCTTCTGGCAGCCCTGAAGCCAGACTGATGATCATGGAGACAGATTCAGTGTGAAGATTGAGCTGGGAGATGCACAACTTTTCCAAGAGTTTACCCAGGATGATTTGGAAGGCAGATGGAGTCAGTTCAGTGGCGCCGAGGCAGTCACAGGGTAGCAATACTCACATGAAGACACAATTTAGGTAGACACAATCAGGAGGGCCACTGCATGAGAACACAATGTTGCGCGGAATTTTACTTAGGATTCTGGCAAGTGAGGCCAGAGCACAGCTAGGCACTGACAGGAATGGACAGGGACCCTTAGTGTGGGTCTTGGCGGGGGACAGGCATTTGCCTGCCAGCTCCCGTGATTGGACCTGAAAGTACCCACAGTAGCCAATCACTGCAGGCAGAGGCCAGGCTGCAGAGGCCAGGTCTCGGGAGGATAGCTCAGGGGTAAAGTGCTCTCCTTGGAAGCAATACGACACAGAGCAATACAGGTCAGATCCCTGTGTCAGCACTTAGAAACAACTGGGTATTAAACGCATTATAAATAACCTATCATAACTGCACAGCTGGTGTAATCATTTTGTCGGCCATGTTGGTGGAAGCGGGATTGCGGGATCGCTGAGAAAAATGTACAGCCCAGATGGGCTACAACTCACCACACAATGGTGGTGTTTGAAGGAGGATCCAGGAATTAATTTGGCATACGAGGTAAAAAACGAGCAAGCCAGAGGACCAGGAAAAGGCAAGGAATGAGGAAAAGTAGGACAATGCAAAGAAAAGGGAAGAAGAGAGGAATATCTCCAGTAGGGCTTACCAGAGACAACAAGCATTACCACAATGGAGAGAAGTTGCAACGCATTGAACGTCGGCCAGGAGCCTTCATATGGAATTGAATGAAGGTTGTTCTAGATCTGTGACGTCATGGCGTTACGTTATGTGAGCGACATGCTGATTCCTCCATCTTGGAAGTGGCGAACGTGGTGCCCATTTTGCCATAGTGACCAGTTCCGGACCACTGGGCCACAACGAATCATGTTTTCACAATGGGATTTGGGCAATTTTATTCATAATGATTTCACAAAAACAAAGAGTTTTTAGGAAAACTTCTGTTGTTCTGTCATAAAAGGCTGTCCTCAAAACGAAGTAACATTAATTTTATTCAGTTTCATTTGCGGGCAGGTTTTTTAATTTAAAAAGACCCCCACTCATCCCTGATGGGTATATCTTCTGGGAGGTGGGAATACTTGGTATAGCTGGGACCTACAGTCCTCACGTCTACTTCTTTTTCATTTTGTTTTTTTCTTTTTTTCTCTTGGTGTTGATAATTTAGCGAAGTTTCTCTGTATTTCTGTGGATGTAATACTCAGTAATGATCCTAGATCAATCCTTAGCTTCCTTTGGGTTGATCACACTGTACTCTGGCATGTTGTATTCGGATGTGCCGATGCAGTGTTATGGTAAGCCGACCGGTTTCATCAGGGCTGTGACAGCTTAGCCAATTGTGTTGCTGTTGGAATTTAGAGGCTGAATGTAGCTTCTTTTTATACAAGTGGACCAATCCTCCACTAACGGTGTCTTCTCTTCCTAGGGAGGTCCTTGATGATTCACGTGTAGACTTCAGTTCTACTGCAGATATCACCATTAATCCAATTTCTGCATAGGATACCTGTTGACCTGAAGAACTTTTACTTCTACATGCGGGTCATACAGGCAAATTGTTGCGGCTGGGTTCTGGCAGGCAAATTCTGCCACGGCACCACACTTGTAATTCTATGCAGCACGGGATAGGTAGCTTGTCTTCAATACATCTCGCCAAGCCACAACGAATCATGACACCTCTCCTGAAAAAGCCTTCACCTTCTCTTGCTCTTCACCTCATTTTCTGCCTCTTCTCATACACGCTCTCACCTTTCTTTCCACTTTCACCCATCCTTTCTCATGCATCTCTCACACTGCCTTTCTCTCCACCCGCCTCCCCTCTATTTCTCTCTCCCTCTCATATGTAATGCCATTCTCTCCTATTATGCCAGGTTTTTGTTTGTTCTATCCTTCTCTTTCCTTTGCACTTGTCTCTAACTCTTTCCACTTCCTGATGAGTTCCCATTCAGTCTCACACTCTTTTCCCCATTCTGTCCCTCTCTGCTCATCTCTCATGTTCTCTCTTCCTCCTTTAGTGTCTCACAGCCTTCTCTTCATTAATTTTCTTTCACCCTTTGTTCTTACTCTTGCTGTCTCTTCTCCTTTTCCCAATTCTTCTGTGTCTCTTGCACCCCATTTACCCAGTTATATCTCATCTTTTTATCAGGTTCTGTCACACTTTGTCGCGTGTGTCTCATTCGCTGTCCTTTCCGCTGACCACCCTTTTTCTCTGTATCCCTCTGTCTTTCATAAGGGACCTATAGCATGGTAAGGAGGTTTTGAAATTGTATAGGTGGAATTAATGTGCGGGAATGAGTAGATTCAAATTGCATTATTCGACATAAATGTTGACTTTTACTGAAAAAGGTGCTTAAAAAAATATGAAAATGTGCTTCCCTTTCACTAGCTCTCAACCATTTGTGTTGCAAAGGCGGGTGAAATCACCCGATTTTGTTTTGGGCGGGTGAGACGCCCACTGGAATGAATGGGCGTGCAGGAGGCTTGGCGGGTGAGTCAGCCCTTTACAAGGCGGGTGACACCCGCCAAAAGCGTGTGAGTTGAGAGCTATGCTTTCAGCATGCTTCTCTGTTCCTTTGAATTTCTTGGTTGGCAGCCACAACTATCCCAGTCTTTTGGTACAAGCAGAGGCCTGAGCTCCCATTTCTAACAAGATGAATGCTTCTGAAAACACAAAGAAAAAAAATGACATGCCGTGGATGCACTTCCAGGGTGTTTTTGTAACTTATCCCCTGCCTCTCATAACAAAGACCATGACACACAGCAAAAAGAAAAGCCTCACCAAGTAATCCAGCCCCGCAAAAGGTTTCCAGCTACATTAAATGTAGGTGAAGACCTTTTTGCTATTGCAATGAACCCTGGGGTGGGGACTTTCAGACAGTGACAATGCATTGGTTAAGAAGAACGCACAGCGGATAAGAGTAAGCAATTGCAGCAGGTCATCAAAAGGCTGCAGGCAGCCGAGCCCATGAACGTGAAGTTTGGTCTTCTCTTTTTAATAAACGCAAAAAATAATTTTGGGAATTTTGTATTGACTGAGTCTGTGTGCTTTATTTTGTGTGTTTTTTTTTTTTTTTTTTTTTATTATTTGTATATAATCTTTATAGATTTTTTAACAAAGTTTAAAAAAAAAACAGTTGAGAAGAAAGGATTTGTTCGAAAGAAACGGAAGAAACGGTGGAACTTTTCATTCAGTCTGTATTGGAAGAAGCACGTTAAGGATGTATTTCATGATGTTTATAGTTGCCAACTGCCATGCCTGTTTGTCTCCGTCCAACAGTTTGTTCCAACACGTTTCTTCCTTTTGAAGAGTAAAATTTGTAAAAATGTCTGTCAGGTATCTGTCACGAATTTCTGTCGTCGCCGGACAGTTCAGGAGTAGGTGGCGTATGGTTTCCTTGTCCGTAGTGGACTTGCAGAGACGGCAGCAGCTGGACAAGGATTGTTGTCTAATCGCCAGTATTTCGTTAGTTTCTAGAAGGTTCAATCTTATTTTTAAAAAATAATTTCGGGCCGCTCTATTTGGAAATAATTTCAGAAAAGGTTGGATAGAGTCGAGTTTCTTAGAGAAGGGAGGTAGGTGACTGGCAAGTTTATACTTTGAGGCAAAGTCGTTGGTGTTGATCCAGTCGAGTTCTTTGATTTTCTTGACAACTCGAACGGGATTGGCGATGAGGTCTTCTGTGTTGCAGGCAACTGAGTCTAAGATGTTCAAAACTTTAGTTTCCCATCGAGTGAGCATATGGCAAGTACCCAGTCGGATTTCTTCACTTATCAGCTGGTAGGCGTAGGGCGTTTCTTTCTGTCTACATTTCCGATAAAGCATGACGCTATTGCAATCCACAATTGATTTTAACGAGGAGAGAGTTAGTTCTCGTCTAATTACTGATATCGGAGTTGTTTTCGAGAGGCCCAAGATTGGGCGCCAGAAGTTTGCTTCTAGTTTTGGCCATAAGTCGTGTGGAAGATTCGGCATTGCTTCGGCGCCATATGTCAAGGATGGGATAACTTTCCTTTTGTAGAAATCTCTTACAGGTCTAATTGAGAATCTACCATATTTGATGTCAATCGCCTTTCCTTGTGTGGCTAGCTTGGTAGTTTTGGCGCGTAGGGACTCTTGCATTGCTTTTTCTTTGTATGAGCTATCTAGGGTGACTCCCAAATATTTAAAATTTGTGACTTTTTCAATGGTAGTAGTGCCGAGTTTCAGATTCGGTGCTGATTTCTTTTTAGGGAATTTCTCTATTATCATCATTTTTGTTTTGGATTCATTTATTTCCAAATTGTTTGATGTCATGTAAAGTTGAAGATTTGTTAATTGGCGTTGAAGACCAATAGGGGTGTTATCCAGCAAAATCAGGTCGTCGGCGTAGAGTAGGCGACTAATTTGTTCTCCTCCGAGTTTAGGGGGGAAAGCTCGAATCTTTGTTTCCGTTTCCTGAAAGTCGCCTAAATAGGACAAAAACAAAGCCGGTGCCAGTGGACATCCCTGTTTGACGCCTCTGTTAGTTGTTATTGCTTGTGTTAGTGTACCTTGCTTATTCAGACGGACCCTCATGGTATTATTTGAATAGAGGGCTTTAATTGGGTTGAGTACGTC
This sequence comes from Ambystoma mexicanum, assembly GCF_040938575.1. Classification (NCBI taxonomy): domain Eukaryota; kingdom Metazoa; phylum Chordata; class Amphibia; order Caudata; family Ambystomatidae; genus Ambystoma; species Ambystoma mexicanum. Next base: position 498,564,792 of record NC_090930.1, on the reverse strand, counting down.
TAATGGACATCTCCATAGGGTAAGCTTTCTCCACAGTCTTTCTCGATCGACTTTGTCAAAAGCTTGTGTGAGATCGACAAAGATGATATATAGGCGTGGGCGACCCTCCAAGATTTTGCTTTTGAGGGCACTCAATATCAAAATGTTGGCATTTGTCCCCAAATTCTTTTTAAAGCCAGTTTGAAGCTTGTCGTGGCACGGGGAATCTTTGGCCCAAGTAATGAAATGTTTTAACAGCAAGGACCCAAACATTTTGCCTATTGGATCAAGGAGGGCGATAGGACGATAATTCGCTGGATCTAATCTATCCCCTTTTTCATAGATAGGGACAACGTTTGCACAAGTCCATGAAGATGGAATTGATTTTGTGGCTGTGCAGCGTTTAAATATTTGGCTCAAGAGAGGAGCCCAAATCTCTGAATGAGATTTCAAATCGAGGTTCGTGATGCCATCCGGTCCAGGCGCACGTGATGGTTTTAACTTTTTAATTAAGGCGATAATGTCCTCAATGTTGTCCACACTGATCCAGGGGGTATCGTTTGGTTCCATCAAAGGGGATTTGATAGTTGGACTCTTAAAAAGAGTTTGGAAGTGGTTTTCCCAGGTCAGTTGACCAATTCCGTTTATTTGACATGGTCGATCTCCTGGTGCAGTTGAATGAAGTAAGGTCCAAAAGTCTCTGGCGTTGTTTCTGGTGATGGCCGTGAGAATATTTTCCGCGTCTTGTTGGTACAACTTACGACGGTAGCATTTTAACCATGATTTGTAGTCTTTAACGGCCGCTTTAATGGTCTCAAGTGCAGATGAGGGCTCCAACCCTTTTGCTTGTCTTTTTATTCTCCTCAGTTCTTTTTTTTTCCATGACTAATGTGTCATAGGTATGTTTTCGGTCTGGTGGTGGAGTCTTCTTTTTTTTTTGAGGAGCTTTGAAGATGGTCAGTAGGGGTAGGTAGTCCACGTCTGTCCTAGGGAGTTGATTACTGTAGTCTTTATATTGTGCTGTAATAATAGTTATTGCTTTTTCCGTTAATCTGAGTCTTGTTCCTTGCGTGGAGACTTCAATGTCTGGAGTCATGGTGTGGTTAATCGGAGAGGACGTAGACCAGATTGTTTCAAGCAGGTTATGGTCACTTTCCTTTGTTTTAATCACTTTAAAGGAGATGATGTGAAGTAATAGAGAACGAGATACAAAGATATAGTCAATTGTGGAGGTTGAGTTTGCTCTTTCCCAAGTTGGAAGTCTATTAGGGTCGGGAAATGTTAGATCTAAGTTGTCAAAAGATCTAGACTTCATTAAGTTTTGCCATTTTGTCGGCCTCTGGTCTGCTGCTGATTTTTTTGATCTATATCCCTTTGGGTTTATCGAGGGTTGACTGTTTATGTTGAGGTCGCCACATAAAATTACGTGGTCAGGCTTATGTGTAACTTGCACCCAGTCCAGTTCTTGTTCTATTGTATTGATGAATCTTGAACTTTCAATAGTGGCTGGGTTCCAGTAGATGGTCACAATTATGAGTGTCTTTAGCAAGGTTTTAGACGATTCTCTTTTTTTGGTAATCCAATTTAGCTTTACCATCAGCATGAAATGGTTTTCTTTTAGCTTTTGCGAGTTTACGAGACCTCGTCCGCTACGGATTGCGATCAGAAGACCAGCCGTTGGGCGGCCTAAAGAACCTTTCTTATCTAACACTGTGTGGATTTCATAGCCATCAAGTACTGGAGAATGTAAAAGCCATGTCTCTTGTAAGCAGACAATATCATAGTTTATTAGGTTTGAAGGTCCTGATGTTAAATGAAGGAAACCTCGGGTGTTCCACGAGCACAATTTTATTTGGTTTTGGACATTTGCATTTAGACAGTCTGTTGTGTTGCTGTTGATCGTATTCTCGAATGGCTACTTTTGTTGGTTTAACTTTAGAGCCTTTGGTAACCATGACCAGAGAGAAAGTAGAGATGGGTTTGAAGATGGATTTGTTGTCACAGGATAGGGTTCGTTCTGAACTGTCCTTTGAAGTTTTTGACCTTCTTTTGGGAGCGTCAGTCTACCAGCCCGCTCTCTATGCTCTGGGTTTAGATTTTCCGGGCCTTTAGATGACTCCTTAGATTTTGATTTATTGATTATTTCAGACTGATTAGGTTTTTGATCCAAGACTGGGCCGTTGATCGTTTTATTTGATGATTGGTGATGTTTTTGACGTGAAAACTGGGAGTATTCTGTTACTTTTGTAGATGCCAGGAAATCTTTATTAGCTTGGTAGTTGCAGGTTTTAATTTCTCTTGAAGATTCGGTGAGATCGTAGCCCATTATTAAAAGTTCCTCAAGGGCAGATTCCAGGGCATTTTTTGTTGCGTATGAAGCTATGTATAAGTGTGAAATTGCCCTGGATCCCTGATGGCTCGGGTCAACAATTTGGAGATCATCAGACTTCACTAATCGTAGTTTTGGGATGTAACTGAATAAGTCCATAACCGATCTTCTATTTAATGTTACCTCATCATGATTTCCCGGGATCTGTTCTAGTTTCAATATCCATCGTATTAGAGGTTTTGTGTGGTGTTTTGTGGTTTTTGATTTGTAGGTTGGTCGCTGGGCTTCCTTGCTGGGGGCTCTTGTTGAAAATTTCTTTGGTTGTGCTTTGGACCACAAAGTTTGGGAATTGTTATGCGATCTATGGGATCGTCTTGCTGGCTGTTTACTCGAAAAAGTTTTTTTCCGTATTTCAATTTCTTGTTTTGGATAGTTCGTTTTAGGAGCTATCAAGGACTTTTCAAGTGCAGGATCTTTAGATTTATGGTTGGTCATGGCCAGTCGCGTTCTTCGTTCCTCTAGAGTTAGAAATGGAGATTCTCTAGTCTTTGTTTCTTTATTGGGATTTCCTACCGGCAGTGTAGGAATTGTAGATGGATCAGATATTTCTTCCGAGTTTCGGTTCGAGGTGGTTGATTGGTCAGTGATATGTTGAGAGATGTTCATCATTTCTTCGTTATTTAGAAATGCTTCTATTCCTCTAGGAGATACATTCTGTATTTCTTTTTCGAATCTGCTTACCACCCCAGTTTTCTTTGATTTATCCTTTATTTTTAATGGAGTAAAGAGGTCTCTTTCAGCATCTATAGCTTTTAAGCTTGTTGAGTCCGCTTGTTGAATTAAAGGTGTTATTAGTATTGATCCTTGTTGGTGAGAATTTGTTTTTTCCACCCTTTTTGTCAACTTGGTTTTTTCTGTCGAGAAAGTAGGTGGGACAGTTAGGTCGATGAATGAAGAAATTTGAGTACTTTCTGAATTTGTTTGCGAGATGACCTGGGGGGTATAGCACGTAGTTGGGGCCAATTTTTGAGGTGGCTCGGTAATCTGATCTTGGCTCGGTTTGATCATAGATGCGGAAGTCTTTGATTCTTGTGCCATGATATAACCCTCTAAAAAAGTTATTTTGTTCAGCATTGAAGTTTGAATCGCTGTGTGATCTTTCAACGAGTCCGCTATTGTTTCGTATAGTTTAATGAAAGGGTTGAGGGCTATCGATAGTGCTGACATTAAAGTACAAGTGTCGAGCTTTTTTGGATGTGGGTCAGTTGCATTGGTGTCACGATGAACAGCTGATTTAATTATCCCAGGAGTTGATGGTCGTATAGGCGGTGTAATGATGTTTAATGATCTTCTAGGGGGGAAGTCATAAGAATGTCTTCTTTGGTTACTATAATTGTCTAGGTTTGAGTAGAAAGAATCTAAAGTTTTCTCAAACTGTAACTTGTTTTTAGATTTGACAGAATACTGACTTCCACCATCTTTGTCTTGAGTTTGTGGGATTAATCTTGAGGGCTCGCTTAGTTGCTGTGGTGAAATCAACAGAACCTGATCTTTGTGCTTGGTGCTGTCGTTTGGTTGATGTAATGTGTCATTGATCATTTGTTGGTCTTGTATCAGAAATTGTGTGGGATTTATTATCGTAGAGCCAGTTTGCTTTGGTGATGCCGAGATGGTTAGGAGAGGAACATAGCTCTCTGCTTCGACTTGCTCTCGCGTGAAAGTCTGGGTGCGACTCTGCACTTCTTGATCACTGATGAAGGTTTTCGCAGAAGTAGTGCTTTCTGAGGCTGGTGTTAAATTAGTTATAGATAGTAGTGCCAAGTTTCGAACCTGCGAAGTCCCCGACTCTTCCTGGATAATTTGTGGTATTTTTGAGGACACTTGGCCTGAGAAATGCCATTTTGTTGGATCAATATCCGGAGCTGGCCAGGTGTCATCTTTTGTTTGGGGGATAGGGGATCTTCGTTTTGCTTGTAACAATCTACGATGCTTGCTAGGTGGTGTTGTTGCATCAGCTGCCTCAAGGATTTCTGCGTCTGTCAGCTCTTTACATTTTTCTTGGATGGCTTTGGAGTGTCTATTGAAAAAGTCTGATAATAGCTTAAAAGGGCGTTGTGGTTTTTTACTGCCCTTTCTTGTTGCTTTGGAGCCGGCACGAGGAGCTTTAGTAGAATGTGTTTGTTTAGGTAGAGGTTTAACCAATCTTGTGGGTTCCACTTGGTTATTTGACAATTCTAGGGTTGAATTTTTCTTGGTAGAGACGTCTCTAGGTCGTGATCTCTTTTTTTTTATTATGATATTAGACTCCTGCGATGGTGACTTTGTTTCTTGGGGCACAAATGAGCTTGTTGAAGCCATCGCGTTGTTTTCTGGATTTGGTATGTTTGCTGGTAAGTTGATATGGGTTTCCCTATGTATCATTGCTGATACCGTAAGTCCAGCTATAGGTGGCGCTGCGTCCATTTCTCTTTCCTTCACCAAGGTTGATGAGCCGTGCTTGACTCTCAAGCCACTCGGGCACTCCTGCCCTATTGCCGATGGGCGCCGGATCTCAGAGGCTCCAACTGGCTGTGTCTCTCCTTCTCTCAACTGGTTGGCGTGCAGGGCGCCTTCTCTGGGGTCCCCCCCAACCCCGCCGTGTAAACCTCGATCTCCGTCGAGACCCGCGCTGCCTGCCCGCTCAACGCCGCCCCCCCTTCGAGAGGCCACGGAGCCGCGGCTGCAGTGGCGGGGACGATCAGAGCACTCGGCCCTGTCAGCGCCCTTGGGGGCTCCGACTCCGGGCTCAAGGCGGTCCCCCCTCCGGGGGGCCCCCGAGCCCTCGACGAGGCCACGACCGGTGAGGACGCCGACACGGGCGGCGCCGACTCTCTCTCGGGGCCAAGCAAAACCCCCGAGAGTGCCGGCCCGGGCCGCGGGCTGTCAGCGGCCGGCTTCAACACAGCGGTCGGGGGGAAACCCGCGGCGTCTACTCCCAGGACTGCAAGCTCCTCCTCGGTTAAGGCAGCTTCGCTGCAAGGTGGTAAATGTTTGTTGCTACAGATGGCAGAGCCTTTCCCAATGGTTTTTTGGTGGGGAAATTGGGCGTTAGCAACACAGTTTCTATTTCCCATTTTTGTTTTAGTGTTGAAGCTTGGGTTCGTGGGGATATCACGATCGTCTGTTGTTTCCATTGCAGTCAAAGGGGGACTAGTTTGAAGTTGGTGTTGTGTGAGTGATGTGGTTGTGTTTTTGGTTAGCGACTTGATTTTACTTCTTAGAGAGCGGCCTGTAAAGTCTTCTGAGTCCAACCATTGTGGTTTTGAAGGTGATGTGGCTGCCAGGCCCGTCTTGCCTGGCATGACTGCAAGACTGCCACTCACCGCCACTCCGCGTCCGCTCCGCGGAGTAAATGAGGTTTTGTAGGGATAGGTGTAGCGGGAGACACACCTCTCGAGGGTAGAGCTGGAAAAAACACTGGCTGCTGCAAGACTGCCACTCACCGCCACTCCGCGTCCGCTCCGCGGAGTAAATGAGGTTTTGTAGGGATAGGTGTAGCGGGAGACACACCTCTCGAGGGTAGAGCTGGAAAAAACACTGGCGTCTGCAAGACTGCCACTCACCGCCACTCCGTGTGTTTTTACAGATGAAGGCAGCACGAATCAGTTATCTGTTACTGAATCTATATTGTTCCACTTTTTCATATTTACAACATAATTATGCACGTTAATATAGACGTGTTCATTATTATGTGATTACTGTGCAAGGCCATAAGAAGTATTTTCTCGCTTTTACTGTTGCTTTAAGAAGGATCCGTCCGAGGCGATCAGATGTTTTCACGCCTGCGCAATCACGGTGCGTGATCACCTGACCTATTTCTTTTCCTTTTTGGCGGAACTTTGACTTCAGATGCCGTCGAACCCACACGAACGTCGAGGACGGTTTGAGGCGCCTGGGCAGACAAGAGCGAGGGGGGTGCACGCAGTTTGTGGCGCTTCGAGGCCTTGGGTTTCGGAGGCGGCAGACGGAGTGCGGGCCCCCGGGGGTTTGGGGTTTGAACGTTGGAGTGGGGTCGGCGTGTTTCGGGTCGGTGGTCGGGCTGTTGGGAGGTGTTGCGCGGGTGGCGGATGCGATTAGTAGTGGCGGGAGTAGCAGAGCTGGGGTTGGGGAGTGAGTTGGTGGGGGGCGTTTGTTTGTGGTAGGGTGGCTGTTGGTGTGGATTGGCTGGGTGTGGTTTGTGGTAGGGTGGCTGGTGGTGTTGGATTGGGGGTTGTGGTTGTTTGTGGTTTGGTGGCTGGAGGTGCGTGTGGTAGTGTGGGTGTCGCTCGGGTTGGTCGCGGTGGATTGGTGGCAGCGCGCGGTGCCTCGCCTGAAGCGCATGTGTAGGCGTACGGGCTGGGGTCTCGCGGGTCTGCGCGCCGGTCTCCGGGCTCGCTGGGTGGTGTGAGTTTGGGGTGTAGTGTCTGTTGGTGTGGATTGGTGGGGTGTGGTTGTTTGCGGTGGGATTACGGGTGGCTGGTGTTGGATTGGTGGGGTGTGGTTGTTTGCGGTTGGGTTGCAGGTGGCTGGTGTTGTTTTGGGGTAGTAGTTGTTTGTGGCTGGAGGTTCGTGTGTGGGTGTCGCTCGGGTTGGTCGCGGTGGGTTGGCGGCAGCGCGCGGTGCCTCGCCTGAAGCGCATGTGTAGGCGTACGGGCTGGGGTCTCGCGGGTCTGCGCGCTGGTCTCCGGGCTCGCTGGGTGGTGTGAGTTTGGGGTGTAGTGTCTGTTGGTGTGGATTGGTGGGGTGTGGTTGTTTGCGGTGAGATTGCGGGTGGCTGGTGTTGGATTGGTGGGGTGTGGTTGTTTGCGGTGGGGTTGCAGGTGGCTGGTGTTGTTTTGGGGTAGTAGTTGTTTGTGGCTGGAGGTTCGTGTGTGGGTGTCGCTCGGGTTGGTCGCGGTGGGTTGGCGGCAGCACGCGGTGCCTCGCCTGAAGCGCATGTGTAGGCGTACGGGCTGGGGTCTCGCGGGTCTGCGCGCCGGTCTCCGGGCTCACTGGGTGGTGTGAGTTTGGGGTGTAGTGTCTGTTGGTGTGGATTGGTGGGGTGTGGTTGTTTGCGTTGGGGTTGCGGGTGGTTTGTGTGGAAGTGTGGCCTGTGTGTTGATTGGTGTAGGTGGTGCACATCATCCTTTAGGATGGGGAAGCGCCTGCGTGGGTCCGCCCACGCGTTCGTTAATTAAGAAGAAGAAGAAGGTTTGAGGCGCCTTGCCGTACTTCATTTCCAATGGAGAACTTCTCTGTGTAACATGGTGAGTGTTTCATTGACAGTTGGGCTTTCTATCTCAGTGTTGCATTTGTCACTTCGGCGGCTTTTTGCAATTACTTAGCGCGAACATTTCTGATTTGTTTCTACTTCGTGTTGAGCAGTGGCATCCTGCCGGAATCGGGCCCATTGATAACCATCTGACCTAACAGACGCATACCTCTTGCCGAACTTTAACATTTCTGACTGAATATTTCCAATTTCTCGCATTTCATAGCACCGACGCAGGTATTCCTGTGCTCTTCTAAACAGCTTCATGTTGCACACGTGGTGTTTTTAGCGGTCTTACACATTGTGATTTTTTTTTCTTCTTTCCTATTCCTTCCCTAGTATCGTCTTTGGTATAATTGCCAGTATCAGTTCCATTTGGGATTAGTGCCCTTTCTGGACCATCCAGCTTCGTTTTGGTGCAATATACATGGACTGTCGAATGCGCATACCTTTAATCATTAGAGTGCCATACAGGTAAGACAGTGTGCCTTTCAAATAAATAATGTTTAACACGTGGTGCTGTGGAGGTGGAGCATGCCCTGACTCTTTTTTTCCGCACTTGGTTACACCAATTATGCGGGTCTTTTCTGATATATCATCAAGGTCATATAGATTGGGATTGACCTTTCTCCTTTAGTTAGATGCACGAGGTTTATACAGTTCTCGCCATAGTGTAGCAATTTTTCTTTTGCGAGAGGCATGTGGCATTCATGTTTGTTCACCACAGTATTGACATTTCTTTCTTTCCATGGTTTAAGTGCACATTGAGGTTTTCTTAAGAATGGCACAGCACCATCGGGTCAGTGTGGTTTTGCAAGTACTGTGCGTTTAGCTATGTATCGGCGTGTTTCAGTTTCCAATCGCATACCATGTCTTTCTCTGTCAAGAATTAGCAATACCTTGTTTTCAGGGCAGAGAAAATCAGAGCACTGATCCAAAGGGCCGTTCACATTCTCACACAAAGAGGCATTTGGCTTCACCAGCAAGGTATAGTGATGTGGTTCGCTTATCTGGTTCCTATTATCACTATCTTTTCTCTTTTTAAAGTCCCTCAGTTGCCCTTTCTCAATGCACACAGCCCACGGCAGACTCGGCTAATTACTGGGTACAATACGTATAGTGAGTACGGACTGGTGGTGGAGTGGAACAAAGTGACATGAGTCAGATTCCTGCATTTGCTGGGTGTGGTGGAGTGGAACAAAGTGACATGAGTCAGATTCCTGCATTTGCTGGGTGTGGTGGAGTGGAACAAAGTGACATGAGTCAGATTCCTGCATTTGCTGGATGTAGAAAGGATTGAGGAGGCAGGAATTGGCTGAAACAAGGGCATTTTGTGATCTGAATCATAGAGTTGACAGATGCTGGCACTGTATCGTAGCAGAATGGGTCATGGTGAGAGAGCCAACTGCCATATTTATGTTGATGATGGAAATAGGTGTTTGGATAGGAGAAGCCAAGTGTATGTTAGTAGTGTTGATGGCAGTAAGATTTGATGATAGGGGATGTATTGGTAGGAGTTGGTCTCTACTATGTTGTGAGTTGGAGGTGATTATGACATGGGGAGGCAGGGAACAAAAGTAAGATTGGATAAGCAGGAGCTGAACGCATCTCCCACTGGGGAACGAGAAGCTATAACAGTGTTGAACAAGTCTAACTGCCACATAAGTTGCAAACAAAACACTTCAGTCCATAGTTACTCCTTATGCTTTAAATGTTTTATAGTTGTGGTTTTATAGTTGTGTCCCAATGCTAGTTTATAGATTGTCCCAAAAACTTAACATCACAGGTATGTATGTTCAGCATCAGTTGGCTTAAGGAGCCAAAAGTAGCTTTGGTGTCACGATAACCAGGTTCTAGGCTAAATGTAGGAGCTAAATTGCTCCCCTCATTTCCCAACCCTGATGAGTTAGTGTTGTCAGGTGTGATGGGAGTGATAGCAGCCACAGTATAAAGTGGCGCAAAATAGTTTGGACTCTCGGGGTCATAATTTACTAAAGCAAGAGCTACAGCAGTTTAAAACAAGAGTTGATTACTTATAATACTGAATTGTTAGAAATGTGCATGTGGACATAAATGTTGCATGCACCTAAGACATATTTGCACTGATCAGACTTTCTAGTCCTGCTCTGCATACCCACCCCTTCGACGACTCCCTAGATGACGTACCTGAGCAGCACCCACTCCATGTCAATCAACCGGTCTCTTGTTTAACCCTGATACTTCAGCTAGGAGACCCTATCAACCATTGGGGCCTAAGCAGTTCACCTCCCATAGTCTGGCCAACTCACTTTTTTCCCCCTCCATAACCAAGTGCATAAGTAACGCTAACTAAAGGCCGCTGAAGTCCGCTAATACAGTTTGTGCACATTGTTGGGGCCCACGGCTATCCTGATAAACACAGTATCTTCAGTTGGCTGTTGTAGTATATTAAGATTGTGATTTACTGCTGCTTTATGGTAACTATTTTCTAAACTGACTGAGTAAATTTATATTCGTTTACCAAGAAACCTTGAGTTAGTGTTTGTTTTGAATCACTGTAATTGTTATCCCTGGTGTAACCCTTGATACTGCTCACTTTACTCTTGAGATAAGTCTGGCTGCTCAGCCATCGCTACCACTTTACTGTGTAGTACAGGCTTGTACCAAAGGTGAAATTGTGCTTACACTTATAGCCCTAATTGCCTGTAGTGTTCCCCAAGGGTACTGCAGGTGATTCTGCCTTACGGGGACCTGCCCTTTGCACTTTGTCCTTTGCCCTGAAGGCTCAAAGTGCACCCTATGGAAGTGAGGCATTAAAGAAGAACCAATACACATTACCTCAACATACACCAAAGTATTGTTTATTACCCCATGTCCAGGGGTTATTTAATGATTGTCATTTAGAGTTTGTGTAAGGAGTGTAATGGATATAGACAGATGCATAATTACACTTTAAAGTGCACTGTGATGAAGAGAACATCCTCATTTGGGTTCCAATGGTCCTGTTTAAGGTTCAGTTATTCTAGTCACAGGACACTTCTCAGATTTGCAGGTTTTTTAATGCAATTTTGAATTAATTTGGCTATAATTCAGTACACTCTACCTTCTCCTGATGACATTTCTTACCTCTTGAGACAGGCAGCTCCTTGGGTGCACCAAAAATAAGAATAATCCTCCCCCTTGTTATCCCTACAAGATAAGAATCCTGCCTTCCTCCCATAATGTCCTGGTTTTACATTATGTGGCCCTTGGGTAATGCTGCATTGGCACAACTGCTATTGCAGGAGCCGGTGGGTGAAGACTAAAATATGTAATAGGAATTTATGCGGTGGACTGATGGTCATGCTGTTGACCAGAATTTAGAGTTTTGAGTGCACATCAACATTGACGTGCATAATTTAATACTTGATTTAAAATGATCTCATTGCAAAATGGATTTGGTAATGCTGTGAAAAGACACTTTCTTAGGTGCATAAATGTGGACTTATTTGCTTCCATTAAGTCTGACTGGCAATGAGTGCGGATATGACACCGCTTATCTCCCAGGCGCCCTCTTTATTCACATAGGTGGAAGAACCTGGGGAAAAATAGATGACTGAGGGACTCCAAAGCAGGGAAAAGCATGGGTGTAAAATGGAAGACTGAGAACCGAGTTTAGAAGGTAGAGGGAAGGATGCAGTATAAGAAACCTGTGGGGTGGGATGTCATAGAAACATATGCAAATTCTACAGGATATTTTGGAAAGGTACAGAAGAAGTGGGGAAACTGCATGGTGGATGAGTGATGCAGAGATGTGAGTAGCAGTGTTGATTACAATATGTATGTATTCTTAATCCCTGCTTGCGAGTGAACCTCGTTGTTTAGTGACATAAGCCACCATAGATGTTCTGGTACAGTGACACCTCCTGCATCCTATTAGCTCCTCTTCAATAATCGCTATGGCCCCCAAACAGTAATGTCATCTGCCATGATGAACGCCCATAGCCAAGGCAATACTTGATGGACGTGCCATTGTCCTTTGAGCTTTGATAGAAGATATAAGCATGGAATCCAAGCTAATTTATTCATTATTACCTCCACAGGTTACAAATCCCATACATTTCCAAAGAGATGAGTGTTGCAACTCCATGCTCCCATCAGATAAGTAAAATGTTACACTTAAATCACGTAAAATGTTACACTTAAATCACTGCTTCCGAATCTCCAATGCAGCTGTACAGTGAAAATATTTTCTTTATTTGTGTTTGCTATAGGTTAAATAGAAGACCAGCCAACAAAGGACTCTCTTGTTGACCCTGACATCTTTGGTATGTTACCGTGGGCATTACAATTAAACTTGAATTTAGGTACTAAACTTAGTATCCCTTGTCTTTCATCCATACAACCCCATGTAATTCGACCACTGTTCTGTGCACTGATAAACACAGGCTCTCATCCACACATTCACCCATGCTGTGGCAGGAGAAGTAGATTGGTGCCATGGGGGTGTTTTTGTAGCTGCATGTGTAACTTGTGGTGTGTACATAATTTGCTCATGAATGTCTATCTTTAGATATCAGGCAGTCTGTGTGGGTATGTCTCGATTTCCACATTCAAATGAATTGCTGCCATCATTGGTAATAATGGTGCTTGCTTGATATTTGTGTTAGGCTGCACCAATGAAGCTGCAAAATAGTGTCAGGCCAACCGCAAAGTGTGTGGCCTGAGCCTTGCACAGCGTTTATATTGGCACCTGGTGAAGATGTGCATGGGTCACATGTCATGTAACTAGAGTGGGGGAGGGAATGTGCACTAGATAGTCCAGTATTAGCAGCAGAATACAATCATTTAACATTAAGCAAGATGGCTGCTTGCTATACAGCTCCTCTCTGAGGCACGAGAATCTAGCAAAAACTACTGTTATTGCTTCCGACTGCCCCAAAATAATGTACCTGATATAGGGAACAGGTATGCAAGGCGAAGTCACAATCTAGAACCACAGATGTCCTTCCTGTGTGGGGCTCTGCTCTATTGGCTGCCACAACAACATGGGGCCTGCTAAGCGGCAGGGACATCGACAGTAATGCGTCAGAGAGTGACCAAGAAGACTTGGGGGTTGGTGCCTGAGCCTGGTGAAGAGCGGTGCTCAGATCCTTGGCGGAAGGCAGTGACCACCAGAGGAACAGGGGGAGGGAGCGGCTTGCCACAAGAGAGGGAGAGTGGATGCAGGAGCGGGCACCGCAATAACTTCCACGCCAGTCACAATCTGTGTTCTCGGCTTGAGCGTATGAGTGCCCTGCCTCAGGTTAAGCACTGGATACCATTTAAGCTGCTGCAGCCTGCATCGTGGCAGAGTGGGGCGACAACTCAGTAGAAGGCTCCATTTAGCAGTCACGCCCGCCATTTTAAATGGTGGTTGAGGCACCAGAGGTTCAGCCTCCTTCATAACTGCCTGACTGAACAATGGTGGCTTTGGCAAGATTTGGAGACGGATGGCATATGCAGCACAATGTGGTGAGTGAGCTTGAAGCCAGGGAGCTCACAGCAGGTGTGCAGAGAAGAGAGGCACATCAGATCGAGTAGCCACTGACTGTTATAGCAGTCTGAAACTTTAGAAAGAAGCGAGAGATCAGAGTCGAAGTGGGATGGCCATGGGGAGTGCATAGTGCACAGTACAGCATCCAATACATAGTGTTCAGGGGGAGCTGAGACTGATGACCCCTGACCTCCCAGCCAAACAAAAATCATGACAGCGGGACGCTGGGGGTGGGGGATGTTGTGGCGGAAACAGGCTCCATGGATAAGTACCCTTAACATCGGGGCAAGTTACTTCGGAGCAAATTGAAAATCTGTACAAGAGGGTGAAGTACCTGAGTGGGAATCATCTAATCTTCTGGCTGTTGTGGTGTTAAGTGTTCCAACAACAAAGAGTAGTTGTTAAATTGTCCTTTTTTCAGAAATGAGGCCATCCGTCTGAATTGGAGTCCCCTCCATAAAGAAGCATCAGCAGGGAACTGAGTAGATCAATATTGACGCCTGGTCAGGGCCTTTGGGACACTTGCTGAAACGAATAAGACCTCAGTGACACCATATCAAGCAAACAAAAAATGTATGCTTTGCCCCCATCTGCTGCATGAGCAGCATGACGACCCTTCTGCCTCTACCGCACCTCCCCCTTCCATCTGGGGATGCTGCAGATCACTCCACCCTCATGTTTGTGCCTTGAGGTCCCCCTTCTCTGGCCTTCACTTTCCTCTTGTGCACCTGATCTATCTGCGCCTGTCTTGCTGCTAGGCCGCCTGGTGAGTTCATTGTGCAGTGTCACTGTCTCTCTACCCCACTTCCATCTCTGCCCTCTCCCTCTGTGGTGCTCCCCATCTCTCCTATGTACTCTACTCCATCACCCATTCTACCTCTTTTCCAAAGCCTGGAAGGAAAAAGTTTAAGAAAGATCTTCTGGTCTCCAAAACAGGCCTGCCCATCGCTGACGCCTACATCAGCGCGTCTTCCAGGCAGACTGTCATTGACATCCTATTTGTCGCTCATCTCCAGACCTTTGGATTCTTCACCCATTAATGGTGGACCCAGATGGAAAATACTCTTGGCAAACTTCCCATCCTCTAGGTGCATCATTAATGCTTAACAGAAAGGCACTGTCACGGCCCAGGGCTCTCAGCACAACCTCCTTCTTGATGGGTTTCTTCCATCTCTCATCAACTTCCTCCTGCACTCCTCCTTCTGCCACCCACCCTGACACCTTTGCCACCACCGACGGGTGTACTGCATCCCTGTACCCCTCCTCGGAAGACCTTCAAAGGTGGCAACGAGCTTCACTTAGCTACCCTCAACTGTCGCTCTCCTGTTGAACATTCCTCTAATATCGGTCACCCCCTTGAAGACTTTGATGACGTCCTCACTCATTGAGACGTGATTCACTGCTAGCTCTGTCGTTGCTTTTGGCACACTTCTCACTGAGGGCTCCAGGATCCTCTCTAAGCCTAACCGGGCTGAGGCGGAATATCCCTGATCTTACCTGAATGAGTCCCTGCTACTATTGTATCCACTCAGTCCTATTCTTCCTTCGAATGCCTCTGCTGCAGGTTTGGTGTCTCTCCTGTCCTCTCACTGACTCTCACTGCAAACTACAGGACATGTGGTCTGGTCTCCCACTTTCTTTCGGAGTGGTCTGACCTCTCTTCCCTCCTGGCCTCTACCTCAGAGACTTCAATATTTACCTTGACTCTCCTGATGCGGCCACTGGACTCTTCCGCAGCCTCTGTCTCTTTCCCTCACCATTCTACCCTCCGGTCTGACCCCACTCAGCCACACACGCCTTGGCTGAAGGATGAGGATCTGCACCTTGTATGATTCCGACTTAGTCTCTCTGAAACGCAAGTGCATAGTTGCTGGCTTCAAGCACATCCCCCTGACAGACTGGCCTGTTGGCTGCTCCAAAGGCAATACAGACTTTCCATCCTTTCAAAGAAGAGGGCCCATATCCAAGCCTGCATCTCTGGGGCCACTAACATGGCTGAACTGTTTAAAATATGCAAGGCACTCGCCAATCCTACTGCAGTCTCCACTTCTCTGCCATCCCATAACCTCTGCACTACACAGGCCTCCCACTTCACAATCAAAATTCAGAACATCCTGTGCTCACTCTCCTCCCCTCACTTTTCCCTCACCTGCTCTCAGGCCTCCTTTGGCCCTCCTTTCCCCTTCTCTCCTACTCTCCTCCTTCTCGCCCATAGCACCAGATGAGGTCTCCAAAACAAGTCCTCTTTATGAAAGTCTCTTCCAAACAGGTGCTCCCTTGCTCCTCTAAAACGATTGGGGAAAACATTGCCTCCCTTGCTCCAGCCATGGCTCATTTATGCAAACACTCCTTTGCCACTGGCTCCTTCTCACTATCCCTCAAGCACTCGCTTATGGACCCTCTCATTAAAAAGCCCTCTGCTGACCCTTGCTGTCCAGCTAATTACTGCCCTATCTAAATTACCTCCTTCCTGGGCAAACTCTTGCAGATGTTGGTCATCTCCCATCTGATACAGCACACTGAATCTGTTGGTTGTCTCCACGACCACCAGTCTGAAAACTGCTCTCCTGAATACCCATGAAGACTTGCTCTCAATTCCACCTCTCCTTCCGTCCGTATCCTTCTCGATATTTCCTCTGCCTTTGACATGGTCAAACATGCCATCCTTATAAATCGGCTTCCTATCTGACTGACCTTCCAGGTTCAACTCACCTGTATGCTCTCCTCCACCTGCAGCATCCCTTAGGGCTCTATCCTCTTGCCGTGGCTCTAGCCAACATGATCTCCACCTTCTCACCTCACTTCCAGTTTTATGCAGACGACACAAAGCTCTCCTTCAAGCTCCCCCCCCACTTCCTCCTCTTCTTCCACTCTAATTCCCGAGTGTCTGATTGCTATTCCAGTATGGTGCGCTGCTAACAAGCTCTGTCTTAATGGCAGTAAGAATGAGATCCTTCTCATTGAGACCCCTGCTCCCTCCTACTTTCTGGCCACCCTCCATGAGTCCCCTCGTCTCACCCACTTGTGAGGCTAAAAACCTTGGCATCATCTTTGACTCCTCTCTCTTTCTCTCGACACATCAGAGACCCTGCCAAGAAGGCCCACTTTCAGCTGCACCTCCTCAGAGGTATTCTCCCTTTTCTCACCTTTTCCCAGAAACTCAATATCTGGTCCTCTCTAAACTGGACTGCTGCAACAGCCTCTTCCTCAATGTACCTTTATCCTCCCTTAGCACCTTCAACTAATCCAGAATAGGACTGTGAGACTTATCCTTGGCATCGAGCCCATGGGCCACATCTCTCCAGTCCCGAAAACCCATCACTGGCTCCCTGTGGCAGCGAGGATCAAGTTCAAGACCCTCTGCACCATTCACGAGGTTTTCTGGGGCATGGGGCTGCGCTACATCTAAATCTCTCTCCCTAAATACCTCTGTGCTAGAACCCTTCAGTTTTCTAGTTCCAATTCTCTGCAGATCAGATGATTTTCTAAGCCGAGAGAGGGGGGTAGATCTCTCTCTCTTCATCAGGAACCTCCCTGTGGAATGTCCTCCCTGCCCCTCTCCAGCTTGAGCCAGATCTCCTTAAGTTCCAGAAGCTTCTCAAGACCCTACTTTCCTCTCCCCCCCCTCCCCTGCTAATGCCCCTCTCTGCTTCATGGACTGGCTGCCTGGTCCCTTCTGAGTCCTTCAGGGCACTAGGCCTTCCTCTCCCAGTGTTCCCCAGCACCCCGGTCTCCCTAACCTGCACTTGCCCTTCTGGGCCCCCTTCCCCTCCCTAGCCTGACAAGTGTGCAACCCTACCAAGCCTGGTCCACCTCCGTCCTCACACTTAGAATGTGGTCCTAACTCCCTGCATCCCCTAGCACTTGCCCATCTGGTCTCCCCTTGGCACTTGCCTAGTTCAATGGGCCCTTCTATTCCCTTCCTCCCCACTTGTACTTTTATGCCCCCACTCTACCCTGTATTTCCCTCCTACCCTAGAATGTTCCCTCCCCCTACCTGCATCCCTCCCCTCTCTCCTCCCCCCTGCAATTCTTGTTACGGCACTTGCTCAATCCGAATGACACAAGGCCTAGTAGGACCGTTATTTTTGTTTTCTTCCCTGGCCCCCCACCCCCCACACTTTTGTCTTGTGCACCTTCAAACACCATTTGATGTATAGGCGCTATTTAAATAAGCAATACATGCATAAATAAAATATACATTTTACATTGTGGAAAGTGCAAAGCTTTGAGCCATATAAACAATGTTGGCAGAATGTGCATGACTGGCCATTTCGTTCTCTTTTGTCCTCCTCAAATGGAATGCAGCAAGTGAAATTGCTTAGAGCTGTTTATCTCATGCTTGTAGATTCAGAGAGCCCAGTAAGCTTGACACCAAGCAATACCAGGAGCTACATTTGACTCCCTTGTCAAACCGGTACCATTGAAATATACTTATGTGAAAATAACCAGTTATGGGAATGTGTATAAAGGAGCATTATGACACACATTTAAGTAAAATGCAGCATATTAATAATAAAACCTAGTGTATACCTTAAAATAAACGTTCCACAAAACAATCACACCATAACATAAAGAAAAACAAACACAATTTCAATCACATTACAATGAGGCATATATAATGGACAATAGTTTGGATCTCAAATGAAAGTTACATTTGTGCCATGCCATGTACTAGCTGCTAGTTCTCCAGATATATTTCCTATATACTAGGTGATGCCAAATACCTTGGAGCTGCTCCTAGGTGCTCCTGCCCATTAATTCTTTATTTATATTAGTAGCAACATGTCCTCACTCAAAACCTCATAACCTCATTGCTGGTAATAACAGGTAGAAGATGGTCAGATGACATGAGTTACAAGCCAGATTGCCTTTAACCCAGTCTGTGTTCCAAGAGTTTCTTCTATGCCATTCCAGCTTCCTGGCAAGAGAGCTAGACAACCGCTAGTGTAAGGATGGGTACTTGATAAAAGATGCAATATAGTTGCATGCCTGGGTTTTGACCTGCTGTGTTTTACAAGCATGAGTTGCGTTTCTGGAGATCTTATTAGGTCAGAGGGAACAGCAGCACCACACAGACATATGTTGGTGATGGATTTTAATGCTAACGAGGATTGGTAATGCATCCTCTTTATTTTGGGAAGGCTGTTTGAATTTGGGTATGAGTTTATTGATAGTTGATTGAAAGCACAAAATTCACACCTTTCACTGAAGAATGTTTAACTTGAAATGAAGGGGCTAAAGGGAATGTGTTAGATGTTTTTCGACTTCACTATAAAGCAGTAATGAACGGCTATTGTAATACAAGGCTGCTCAATGTCCGACAATGCATAGGCAATTAGGCTTAGTGATGTAAACTAAACTACTGCCTCAAACTGTAACATTTTTAGACCAGCATTTAAAGCTTGGTCTTGTTTGTGCCCTCCTTGTGCAATTCTCTCACCTCCAGCTTGGGATTCTCTGTCCTCCCTCCACTCCCTTGGATCCCAAATAAATATCTGTCTCTGAGCAGTCTCACACTATTCTAATGCTCATCTGCCTCCTTTCTTTGAATCAGAGGCACTGTGGAGGCGCTCGCTCCAAGCGGTCTGCCACTCATTGCTGATGGTCAGCCTACTTTCTTACAATCTGCCATGGAGGAGGCGCTCGCTAGAAGCGGTCTGCCACTCTTTGGTAATGGTTGTCCTTCTCTCTGTCTTTTTCTTTCTCCCTCTCTTTCTTCCTTCTCATTATAAGCAGTAAGTCACAATTAGCTAATAGTCCCCGTTTTGCTTTTATTGAAATTTGAGTTATGCATGTGTATGTGGTCATTTCCACCATGCTAATTTCATACCCATGTCCACAAGGGGGGGATACAGGGCCTCACAAAGTGGCTAAGGGAACCATGGTTCCATGATGAGGGCACAAAGAAGTAAGACCTTCACAATGGGGAGTCCAAACTTTACAAATTGGGTATGGTTAACGCATTGTTGTGGACACCTGGTTGTGAAGGAGTAAGTGACATGCCTCAATAAACTGGAGCATTAGCACATGTTATAAGTCGCCAACTTGTCAAAACTCTGATCTTGGTCAAATCAATATTGATAATGCCTTTTATGCTACAAGTTGCTTTCTAACAGGAATATCTTCTGAAAAAACTATTGAATACTCTACACTTTAAGACTCAAGATGGAAGGTTTAGCTATTTCTGCTTTGTAAGTGGTTACTATTACTATTTGATGAACTCTTGTCAAGTAATCAGTGGCTGATGTAGAAGCTAAGATAATTATATTGTTGCTGCTTTAGGGAAGATGCGTCTAACTTCCCATAGGTTTGTTTCTATATTTCTAATGACCGCATTCAACATGCCGCAATACCTGGGAGGCTTAATTTGTACAAATACTTGACCACACTGACACACATTGTAATTGCCATTATTCTGTTTTGAACGTGTGTGCCTTGTAAGTTGCTTGTGTTTAAGTCAGATTTCCCTACTCCAATCAATGGATGTGAAATAATGTTGGATACTGTCTGGGATTAGAATTGTGATTTTAATTAAACCTCTGGGTTGCGGTGCACACCAGTACTTTAGCAGGCTAGGAGAAGCATATGCTGGACTTGTCTAAATCTAGGACCTTTTTTTTCAAAATGCTTATATTGTGGGTTTCCAATATAGCCTACATTAGCTTCAACTATAGTTCTCTTCTATGTGCTGTAGGACCTCATCTGGCTTCATCAGTGTTTTTTTAAAATTACATTTGCCAGTGGCCACTATATGCCTAATGGTCGGCATACAACAGTTTCCTTAACTTTTAAACCCACTAACCTATTGGTGCATATGGCTGTAACCATGATTTGTAGCTGTTGCTTACATTAATTTGCCCTATGAAAGTTATTTTTGGTACTCTAGCACACTGAGGACTTTTATGACATTTGAGCGACTGGTGAATTTAGATTAAAAAAGACAAGTAAAGAGCCATAACTGGAGGATAACCAACAATTCATAAGACATGTAGGTGTTGTGTAGCAAGAGTCTAGTGTCCTAGAGAAATTGCTGTTTACTATTGCAGGGGTTGAAATTAGGATTTCTTGGCTAGGAACAAAATTCAGCCCCCTTATATCGGGCATCACCAATTGGGCAGTAGCTAGGGCATAGAGTACAGCAAATGTAACCTTTGCGTGAGACACACATTCTAAATGTTTGTCTATTTATACATTATCAAATAAGTTTGTCCATGATTCTCTTTTATACACATACCCAAACCTACCCAGTTAATATTACATAACCGTGTTTGTATTGCACCACTTTGTTTCGAGGTAACCAGGCTCTCCTTGGCTATAACCAGGAGCTAAATAGCTCTATCTCCTGGCAATTTCGAACCCTGTGTTTTCAAACGGATTTACATCTTTGATGTCTCCAATGTCATATAAACATGCAGTCACATAGTTGAGAGGCTTTAAATATTTGTATAGCCTTTTTTAAGGTGAGCTGCACAATCAAGCTGTTTTCTTCAAATCATATGTGCCTTTTCTAAGTCACTGCAGATAGGGGAGAATAGCTACTTCAGTAGATTCCAAGTCTGTATTTATGAGGTTTCGTTAGTAAACTCCTAAAACACAACCTGGGAACATTGGGGGCCATTATGACATTGGTGGTAGCCGTGCCTGTAGTACAGGCACAGCTGCTGCCGGTGTCATTTTGTTTCCGGCGCCCTCAAATGGGCAATTACCGGGTCATTACGGCCTTGCCGGACCCAGTAATTGCCCATTTGCGGGCACTGGAAAAAAGATGTTCCCCATTCCCAGTCGGTCCTATAGGGCTGAATGGGAATGGGGAACTCTGATGCACTGTTAATGACTGTGCCGGTGCATCCAAAATGCTGTGCTCGCGGGTGCTGCTCTGCGGGTGCCTTGGCGGGCAGAAAGGCACCCGCGAGCACAACTTGTAGTTTGCTGGTTCCGGAACTACGGTACCGGCAAGCTTACTAGTACTGTAGTTACCGGACTGGTAAATTTATGAGTCCCATTGTGTTTTAAGGGGTTTACTATTTAATAAAGTGAAAGTGCACAGAACTGAAAACTATTTGCAAAGGTTTACACGCATTGTAAATTCGGTAAACCAAATGTTTACTACTGACAGAGGTGTACAGTAGGTTTGCAAATAGTAAATGATGTAAACCAAATGTTTACAAATACGTTTTCTTGGCAAATGAAATGTTCAATTGTGCATGAAACATTAAATGTACATTGGGTTTACAAAGTATTCATGATTTGTAAACCATGGCAAACTTAGGGTTTACAAAGTATTCCTGATTTGTAAAGCATGGCAAACTTACGGTTTACAAAGTATTCATGATGTGTAAACCATGGCAAACTTAGGGTTTACAGAGTATTCATGATTTGTAAACCATGGCAAACTTAGGGTTTACAAATCGCTGGAACATCAAGTCCAAATGGACTTGCATAACTACAAGGTTTACTTATGTGTAAACACAATGTAAACCAAAGGTTTACAAAAAAGGTTTCAAACACTCGTAAACCTTTGTAAACTCATAGTTTGCATAGGTTTGCATGCAGTTTACCAAATTTGTAAACCATGATTTTCATGCAGTGTACAGAAAAGTGAAGGTAGAGACGTAAACAGTTGACAAAGTCCGGCAATGCACTCCTTGAGAGGCGAAGTCAGGGGTAAGGAGAGTGAAGATCAGTTAGGAGGAAAGGAGGTCCGGTTAGGTGTCATTGGTTCGTAACCAGGAGAGGACATTTTGTCTAAATCTAGGGTATGGTTGGTCACATCTAATCTCTAGGGGGAGACTGTTCCAAGATTGAGTGGCTATCACTGAGAAACTAGATCCGCCGGCTGTGCTCCGTTTGGATCTAGGGACCTTTAGGGTGAAGGCGTAGGACAATCTCGTAGGTCGCTCGGTTGTTCTCTTATTTATTCTTTCTACAAGGTATTGTGGCGCTAAGTTGTTGAGACATTTAGACGTGAGAGAAGGTGTTTTAAGTGAAATCCTGTCCTTAATCTTGAGCCAGTGGGCATCTCTTCTCAGTGCAGAGATATGCTCTCTGTTCAGGATGTTTAGGGCTGCTCTAAGGGTGTTATTCTGAAGTCTTACATCCTGCGTATAAGGCGTTGCAGTAGTCCAGTCTGGATAATATAAGAGCATTGGCTATTGTAATGCAACTACCTTCAGAAAGGAAAGGTCTGCAGGAGCGGATCAACTTGCATGTATAGACTGTAAAGGATGCTAGGGAGATAACTTGCTTCTTGAAAGTCAGTGCAGAGTCAGGATAGAAGCCAATGGTTTTAACTGCAGGCATCACTTTGATAGCGTTATTATCGATGTTGAATGAAGCGTAGCTAGGGTTGAGTTTTTTTAATGGCTGTCTCTGAGCCTAGGGTCAGAAGCTCTGTTTTCTCATTGTTCAGGCAAAGGCCGTGGGATGTCATTCATGCCTGAATGAGGAGGTATATTTTGTTTACTAAAGCCGAGTCCTCCGGGAAGTTGCCCGAAAGGGGGATGAGGATCTGAATGTCATCTGCATAGTTAGTGTAGGTGACACCCAATCTGTCCAACTTGTTGAACAAGGGCTTAGTAAAGATTTTATACATACAGGGTCGGATTGGCCCCTCGGCCCCTCGGCCTGTGGCCGGGCCAAAATTGTACCTGGGTAGTGGGGGCCGGTTTCTGGCCATGCCTGGGCCGGTTTGGGGAAAAAACAAGTGAAAAAAATATATATTCTTTTTTTTTCTCAAAAAGCCTTTCATCCTTCTTAGGTCGATTCATGAGTACCAGCAAAGGTTGGGTGATATTGTATGCATATTTGTTCTATAAAAAAGAGTTTTAGCGTAAGTGCTATACAATAACATATTATCATTTGGCCTCGGACGTCTGCTTGGATTCACAGTAATTTACTGTACTTAGGTACAATGCTATTTGATGCCAATTCCTGTTTTGTCAATGGGTGAAAGGTCGTGTTTCATCGCTTCCCGGGATGTCACTTTGGGGTGGGGGTCAAATGACATCACTTCCGGTGATGTCATCAGAGGTAAAGGGTTGTGAGGCGAGGGGTGGGTCACTTTTTTGAGGAGAGGGGTGGGCCATTTTCTTTTTGGGTGACCGGGCCTATTTCTTGTCTCAGTTTGACCCTGTATACATGGTAGGAGATACACATGATCCCTGGGGAACACCGCAGGGGACTTGTATGGGGTCAGCAGCTGCTAGAGGGGAGAAGACTCTCATTGTACGGTTCGCAAGGAAGGTTTGCACCCAGGCTATGGCATTGCTTGAGAAATGGGCAGCTGAACTAAGATGGTTGCATAAGACTGCATGATCCACTAAGTTGAAGGGTGCTAATAGATCATGGAGGACTAGCATAGCTGATTTACCATTGTCCTTTAACTCGTTAATTTGGGTCTTGAGGTCAATCAAGGCTGTTTCTGTGCCATGAAGGGTGCGGAAGCCAGATTGGCGTGAGCCAAGTACGTTATTAGATTCTAGGTAGTCCTGTATCTGTAAATAGGCTACTTTGTCAATTTTAAGTAAGAAAGGGACTGTGGTGATAGGTCTGTAGTTAGTCGGTATAGACGGGTCAAGAGTTTGTTTTTTAAGCAAAGGTAGCACCCAGGATTGTTTAAGATTGTTAGGCACAAGGTTCGTCTTGAAGGTTGTGCACTTCGGGGAGAACTGGGAGTGCATGTGGAGGTGGTGGGAGAGCGTGTAATGATAAACCAAGCCAAAACCAGCTGAGACATCAAGTAGGAGGAGGATGGCTAGGTTGCCTGAATCTCTGATGATATTCATTTGGATTTTCAGGTCCAGAAGGCCTGTTTCAGTGCAGTGTTTTGTTCGGAAGCCAGATTGTCTAGTTCCAAGTAGGTTTTTCTGCTCAAGGAAGCCTTTTACTTGAAAATATGCAATGCAGTCCAGCATTTTAAGTAAAAAGGAGACAGAGGTTATGGGACGATAGTTAGTGGGGTGGTTGGGTCCAGGGAAGGTTTCTTGAGGAGTGGTGCAATCCAAACTGACTTTATACTGAGAGGGTCTTCATTGGAGCAGAAGGGGCCATTGACAAAGTCTATAATAATGGGTGTGAGAGTGGGGGCGCAAAGCTTAACTATGCAATCTGGGAAGGAATTGCCTTAGAGCTTGAAGGCTTGAAAGATGGGGTGGTGGCCAGGATGGTGTCCTGTGTGACTTGGGAGAACATGAAAGGACTGGATAGTGGGTGCCCTGAGTCATCAAGTGCAGAGGCTTTAGCCGCTATTATGGCTTTTTAGTTCTGATTTTGGTCTCTATTGAGTCGATTTTGTTTGTGAGGACATTTTGTATGGTGGTACACCATGCTTTGTCTGAGCGGGTCCGGGTGTTAATTAATTAGGGTAGGATTTTCCAACTCTCTCAGTATGGAGAAAAGCTCTTTCATGTTTTAAGCTGCATTGGAAACTTTAGAGTTGTAAAAATTAGCTTTGTGAGAGACTATCGCTTTCTGATAGAGTTTGGTAGCCGAGGAGAGAATTTCACTATTGTTCGGGGAGGTGTGTTTTTTTTTTTTTACAAAGGTGTAGCCGGGCTCAATGGGAATGGGGAGGTCGGATGCACCAGCACCGCTATAAACGCGTCGGTGCATCCGACATGCTGTGCTCGCGTGTGCCTTACTGCCCACCAGGTCAAGCCTGGCAGGCAGAAAGGTACCCGTGAGCACAACTCGTAGTTTGACGGTCCGGCAACTAAAGTACCGGCAAGCTTACTGGTACAGTAGTTTCCGGACCAGCAAACTTATAATGACGCCCACTGACTTTTCGAATTTCTGAAAAAGTATCAAAACCTTTCTGTTTTAAAGTTATCTTTTCCAAGTCCAAAACTCTTGTCTGAACTGTGTCTCTCTTACTGGTTGGCAGAGCACTTACATTTTTACGGGTCAGACCACCACATATCATCACCATCAACAAAAAAAGAGATTGATGGTTCCTGGTGTATTGCCATAGAAAGATAATGGGCCTCAGTATAAGTCTGCTGGTCCAGTAAAAATGGTACCGGTAAGCTTCCCGGTTCCGTGGTTACCGGACCGACAAATTACGAGGTCTGCAAGCGGGTGCCTTTTCGCCTGCCAGGTCTGACCTGACAGGTGGAATGGCACCCGCTCCCAGACCATGTTGGATGCACCGGCACCATTTACGAATGGTGCCGGTGTATCTGACCTCCTCATTCCCATTGAGTCCAATCGTAATCAAATGGGAATGGGGAGTAAGATTTTCCGGTGCCCGGGCATGGGCAATTACCGTGTCTGCCGGGGCTGTAATGCCCCGGTAATTGCCCATTCCCGGGCGCCGGAAAAGAAATGACTGCGGCGGCAGCCGTGCCGGTTTTACTAGCACGGCTACCACCGGACTATAATGAGGTCCAAAGTCTGAGAGTTTTGCTCTTCTCTCTCCTACTAACACCCCAAGCCATTGTGATCATTTGCAGAGCCACAGTCAATGAGGCTGCCAAATTGGCAGAGGTGTGCTAAAGAAGACATTTAACATTACATTTTATTAAAGAAGAGAGTCTAGAAGGTCAGCTAACATAGAGAGTTTAAATAGACTGATCAATTAATTAGGTAAGCTGTACTAAAGATATAACCTGTCACACGCAAAGGGGTGACACAATCAAAGCAGAAATCCTCCAGGATCAATCTGGAGACATGCTCCTACATCGCTCAATGAGCCATGATGTCGGGAGGCTGGTCTGGAGGCCATTGACAAAGTGTTGGCGTGACCAATCGAACGTTGGACAGACAATACAGATCATAGGTCGTAAAATCGAATTATATCTTTAGTGTGGGTTTCACAATACGTATGGTTGATATGTGCATGCTGCCTCAATGTACAGTAAGTGAGAACTTGCTATTGGGCACAAAACCGAAGCAATTTGGGCTGGAATTGGCCATTGCAACGATTCCTATTGCTGTGTTGTCTGAGAACCAGGGTGAGATCAGAGCTTCATTTACTACAGGGGGTGCTTAATGTAGGCCAATAATGATCAGAAATGACTGCCTCAGAGGTTTATATTGTTAAAGAAAAGCAATCCAAAACACACAATTTGCTTTGAAATATTTTAAGCAAGTGTATGCTTAGCAACCACAAGCAAATATTTTTACATTCAGAATGTAAGTGGAATTTATTTTCTAGCCAATCTAAATGTGAGATGATCATATAATTGTTGTTGGCTATGCTCTTTCATGTGTATGTCCAGTAAAGTATGACTGTGCTTCCACCAATTAGCATCTTTGTATCTTTGTAAATAAAATCACCTGCCACAAATAACCCCTGAAACTCATGATCAATCTTCATCTTCCGTTTAAAATGCAAACGGAGACATTAGCCACAGTTCAATTCCTTAGGTTAATTAATGATAATAGGAATGAGCATTGCTCCAACATGTAATCTAATTTTGCAATTACAACAAGCCATTGAATTGATTCAATCAAAGCTAATTTATAATAGTGCATCGCGCATAATCTCTACAGTGGGAAGTCCACACACTGCATCGCGCCCGCCGAACAGCATCCTTTGGCACACAATTTCAGCTCTTTGGAATACTTTTGATTTGAGAAGAGCCTCATAGCCAGATCTGAATCCAAATGCTTCGGGCAGGTCTATTCGATGCTAGTTCTAATTGGCCATTCAGTGTTAAATCCAGGAATTGAATTGAAAACAATGCACCACATCATTATGAATCTGCTTACCTGGGCTAAAGGTAAGGTCTACCGTTTGCGCCGCAGATAGTAACTGTGTCTTTGTTTTTATCAAGTGGCAACGGCAATAACAAAGTATTAACTTAGGTAAATTGAACAAAAATCCTATAGAGCAGCCTGATGCAATGTCTGTCGAATGCACGGGCAATCTAACTCTTGTGTGGAAGATGTGTGAGCTACTTGAGTTCGAGCATGTGTTAAGGATTCTGTATTATTGGCGGTCACCGTGACCTCACCAATTTCCATAAAGTAAATGGTCTTACCGTGAAATATTCATGCAGTGGCGGTAGAGGAAAATTGCACTTTCTTCATCCTATTACTGCCATGTTTATTTTCTGTAAAAGCATTACATTAAGTGCTGAAAAAGCGCACATTTATGTGTTTGACGGGGAGGTTGGCGGGGGTTTCAGGAGGAAAACGGAGCGGTTCCAGTGAGAGAGGCAAAGGCAGAGGGAAAAAGAGAAATGATTCTGTAGCCTCATATACAAAGCGATAATGTCCAGGTTTATAGTACAGGGAGATAGCTTAGGATGACAAACAAATTAGATGGTCCTATCATATCGAAGGATTGTTTGACAATGATAGCAAGCACTATATCAAAAAAGGTATTATTTATTAGTCATTTTTCATTTGACAATTGAATAATTGACATTTTCTGAATTATTTTATTCAGTCATCACATAGTTGTATTTCTGTATTTTAAAACAACATATCATTCAGTGCAGGAGTGTGTAGCTGTTTAGAATCACTTTCCATCATGACATGTCACGAGACCAATGATTATACAAGGATTGTCAATCGACCAAGGATTATTCAAGGGTATGCAAACATTGTCAGTAGACCATGGATTATACAAAATCAGATCAAATAAAGGGCAGACGAGGGAGGTGGTAGTGGAGAAAACATGCGCAAGAGTGCAGTTACACTGATGTATATCAGGAGAATCCCTTTAGTAATAGCCATGACTTAAAGCTCTCTGCTAAAATGATTTTGGAACAGTGGTGCTTGCACCCCTAACTGGTATCAACCGGAAGCACTTACCCAACATTTATAAACCGATCATCTCAAACAAGTGATAGAGGTATTTGAATCCCTGCAGTCCCCACCAGCTCCTGACACTTGATGCATGCACTTACCCCTGCACTTGCCTCTAGCTGGTCACACTTTTACCTACTGTTTTTATTTATTTTTTACTGTTCATCCTATGTATTGCACTGCCCCCTCCCGGTACCCACACTCGCCCCCCCCCCCCGCTCCCCTGCACTTGCGCGATCTCAATGTCACCTGGCCTAGTAAGATCGTTGCCTCTGTCTTCCCTCTGTTCCCCCTCCTCCTTGTCACGCTTTGAAACACTTGTGTATAGGCACGTTATAAATGCCATATATCATATCATTTGGATCCTCCAGGCACTTTTGGTACGTTAAATGTATATTGCAGCAATTGGCTTACTAAGGTCTTGATATTTTCTAGCATTCTTATTTGCAGCTGCAGCCTTGTCAAGTTGGGGTGATTCCCTGCTGTAGGAAGGCTTATTCCTGACCCTGTTCTCACCATCACCTGTTCTGCTTGATTTTAATTACTCTATTCCCAGTTGTTGGTGCTCAGTAGTGGTGAGTGGATATACCTGGATCAGGGAGCATTCATGCTGGACTTCTTCATTTTCCCATTCTACTTTAATGGATTCTTCATTGACAGGATGAAAACCTGGTGATTTAGGGAAAAACCCCACTCGATGTATGAGGCATCACTACTACGTTTGGTCTTTTCATGCTGTGACAGATGAGTACATATAGTGATAGGGCTCCCCATATTTCCCAGGGGTTTGGTGTCTTGCTAAGACTGGAGATTGTGGCAGCTTGGAATTGAATGCATAACTCTCTACACTCCTCCATTTTGTTAGGATAAACCACTTCGTAAATAAGGGATGTCTCTTTCTTGTTAAATCTGACTATTCTCAGACCCACAAGTAGTTTTCCCTTCTACTTATGGGCCTAAATTAAGCAAAAGTAGCATATTTAATCTGTATTTATATATTTGGGCTTCATAATGCACCAAGCAATCAGGGTACAGTCCAGAGTAGCACGCATTCCCATTTGACAGAAGAACATATTACTAACCAAAAGATCAATGAAACAATAGTGTAATAAGTGGTGTGATCAGGGAAGGACTGCAAAGATTGAAGCTTTTAGTCTAGTGTGCTTATTCTTAAAGAAGAAGTGACCTAGTAGCTGATAACACAAGGAATCTAGATGGATTACAAGAGTACTCTGGAGATATGCCCAAGACAATAATTTTTCACTGGAAGATGTCCTGACAAAGGATGATTTTAGAGTTCTCTTAAACCTGTTATAATTGGTTTCAGGTAAGTGGGTAGAATATTCACCATTCTTGTTGCAGATGCTGCAAAGCCGCCCCCTCACCCGTAATTTAGTCTATTTTTTTTAAATGTAATGGGTGTCACAAGGTTTTTGCAATGAATTCAAATGTACAAGGCTTCTAGCAAGGCGGCACATGGGTCAGTGAAGTTTTGAGGTACTCACACCCTTTGTTAGACAAGTTGGGTCAAAGACAGAACTTGCAGGTGGATTTTTGCTTGAAATAGGAGACATTTTACTGCCTTTATTGTAAGGCCAGGCTCCTGGAATTTTCATCTGGGTGGACCATGTGTGTGATCTGGGGGGCCCAATTTCCATTGTGTGTGGGTGTATGAGTACCCTAAACAAAGTGCTGGCATTAATCCAGATCTCCCAGATCCGTGATACGGAAAAAATGTCTTCCCAGATCCAGACAAAAATACATTTGCACCACTCAATAAAAAACAGTACATAGCAAAAGAGAAACAAGGAAAATAGTGTTGCAACATCAATCTACCTATCTTCCCTTGCCATCTGCTCTCCCCTTTCTATTATATCCACTTCTTCACTTCTCCTTCACCTTTCACCCCCAATCACATTCTATCAACTGCCCCTAACCACCATTCCATTTACCTCCACTCCCACCTACCCCAAAAATACCCACCATGTCATTCTTGGCCTGGCTGGGGAGAATCAATGGTGATGCTTCCTCCTCCTCTGCGAGGACTGAGCAGCAAGGCCCCCAATCTTTGTTCCATCTCAGACGGTGGGCGCTCAACGATGCCACCCTGAACACTGTGGCTACTCCCAGAAGGCCCCAAAAGAGGTGACTGTTGTCCTACCATCTTGTTGCAAAAGACAGCCCCCCCCTCCAGAATACTGAAGCAAGGAACAGGGCATCTTGTTTCTTACAAAATGACATTTCGAAGCACAACATTTGTTTTTTTGTTGCATTTTTTTTTATTGAGTTGAGTGCACGAGGGAGTGTTAGTATGCAGGAGAGAGAGCCAGGGTTGAGGGGGAGTGCGATCAGGAGGCAGACAGTGCAGGTTGAGGGGATTCCAGCTTCCTGGTATCGCTCCTGGTGGGGCTTGGCAGGGAGGAGCGGCCCTTGCTCTCCTGCCATGCCCCTGTACATCATTGTGTGGTACATACTCTTTACATACTGGTTATAAAATATGTAATTGTCCATGATGGCTTTATTTTCTATGTGTTTACTTTGATTTGCTATTGAATTTTCACAGTTTTGTTCAATACATGTGGCCTGATAATTTCAAAGAAAGGTGTGTGTGTTCTTTGCATGTCCGGACACAAATGCTCTGCCCATCTATTAAACCATGAGTGAGGCTTTTTTGAAATAGCTTTTACTGTGAACTGAATCACTTCTAGAGGCACCTAATCTTGGCAGGTAAGGGATATTGTGATTGAATGATTTGCCCAGGATCACACACTTTGGTTAAGCGGTAAAGGCAGAATTTGAGACAGGCTTGGCATTTAGATACTTACCCACGCATGCTCCAAGCTCAAGTTGGTACAAATATGTGTTGAAGTTTGGTTTTGAATGCCTAAAATAATACTCAATTGTGTACAATTACTTTAAAAAGTCACATGATAAACCAAACGGACAATGTCACCATTTTGGAAACGTGTTGATGAAAAAGAGTAATGCAGTCCTTTTGTTTTGAATCCTAAATTGCACCACTCCTGTTTGCAGTTTTTTGTGAAAGGCCTCCATACCATTGTAATTGTTTCACCAAGTACGGGTAAGTAAAGCATAAAACATTTGTAAATATTTCCTTTGATCTTCACTTTTTCACTATGTGTCTGGAAAAGTGTAAATCCCTCCCACATTTAAGGATTATGGGAGCCATCCACAATGGTTTCTTTTGGAATCTGCCTGTAATCAGTGTGTTAAAGTCAGGCGGATTACATGGGAATCCATGGGCTTTGCACCAACATAAAAATACATGTTGGTGGAAAACCAATCGGATTCGACAGGGCATCCTGTAGAGCAGGCAAACTTGTTAAGTCTGATCTGCTCTCCAACTTCGCCTGCCACATCAGACAAAAGCCTACAGTGCATAAAAAGTGGTGATAAATGCTTTTAATGCCACTTTTTCCACTCTGCTTGATTTGGAATATGGCCCCTACGATTGTAACTTTATTTTCCCCATCCTGAACGGTAGCCTAAAAGCTCCAGCGTAGAAATAATGACGAGGTCATTGTTTCACAAAACTTGTTCTGCATGCCCTTAATTTCTAATCACCCAACAGTCACACATTATATAATTTGAAGAAAAAAGTGCCACAGCAATGGTCACTGCCAGTTACCATTTCGCATCTCTGATCACTTCCTGTTGTAAATAATCTGCTGCTGAGACACAGTAACACGATAAGACCTTAATGGTGGCGCATGTGCAGCCCTGGCTGTTAGTGTTTGAGGGGAGAGAGACAGAGCAGGGGGACGGGGCATGGACATTTGTCCCTTGTCCAAATGTTTAATCCACCTCTAATTGCACTGTATAGGACATATTTAAATACAGTTTTTTAGTTTTAAAAGCTGTACACTTTTTATACTTTGCCTACAATATTAAAGAAAATGCTCTTCTCTTGTGTTATATTCCAGGTCTTTGTGAGTAATCTTCTGAGAGGCAAATGTTTATTGGGCGGGAGTGTGGGTGGTAACAATCCTCCCAACCCACTGCCCTCCCTATCATTGGTGGAGTCCCACAGCAACTAATTTCCATTTGCGGCACTGCCTACACACCGAGCACCCAGGATTTAAATCATACTTTCCAAACTAGACCCACAAGACACTTGATATATTCTGTTTGCATGCAAACTCTGTTAAGTTTTTCAAACAGTATGAGGTTATCAATTCAGTACTTACCAGTTTGAATCATGAAAGGTTCTGGCAGAGTAGACTAGGTTTTCACACGGACAAAGATACATTCTATTTAGGTCTGAACCCCACTGGCAAGTATGCATGAGAAGGAGATTTGAAAACTAGTTTATACTTGCCATCCTACTATTGTCATTTTCATATAGGGCATTGTTGGAGCAAACCAGTGAGGTGCAGCTGTATTCCTTAGGCATAGCAAACAGGGCAGACACATCAGGGCATATACACTTTCACTTAGGGAGACAAACTGAAATCAACACCCATTGGCAAAGCCAACAGCTTCGGCTTTCAATTAGGCATGGATAGGCATTTGCCAGGCACTGCCATAAAGGTACCACCTGGCCATTAGATGGGAAATGCTGGGAAACTGTCCAAAAACCTGGGCATGTGATGTCATTGCCTTGCAAAAGTCTGTCTAATACCTATACACAAGCCAATACTGCTGGCTTTGCGATTGCGTGTTTTAGACAGGATTCCAGTCCAAGGAGCAGAGGCATTGACACATATATTGCTAATGAAATCAACCTTTTTTTTATCACACCTGGAGCTCATTAACAGACACAATTAAGTAATTAAACACTCAAAAGAATGCTTAGATATAAAACTGGCAGGTGCTATATAGCACAAAGATTGGTGTTACTTTGTGATAGAGCTTGCTCAAAGAGTTACCAAAGTGTACGTTTTGGCGGTGAGGGACAGGTATTTGCTAGTAATGCCACAGGCAGTCACATAGCCATGGCTAGTCATTGGGTGAGTAAATGACCAAACGCGCCCATATGATGTGTGTTACTCCTCCTGTCTCCATCCATCTGTGTTCCACTGCAAGAGGTCTGGCTTACACTTAGTAGGCAAAACTAAAAAAGGATGGATGTAAGTCTCCAAATCAATCATAACCACCAGCACTGCTCTGGTCAGTCTTTCATACCATTGTCTGCAAATCAGCCTTCTCCCTGCCACTAATGTGAGCAGCTCTCCCCAAATTGTTGGACTGCTTGAACACAATGCCTCAAATGCCTGTGGCTGCTTGTGATCCAGTGCACAGGGTACGTAGCCAAGCAATTAAGATAAAACTGCACCTTTTGGTGGCAGTTCCAAGAGTCATTTGCTAATGGCTTGTCCCCCTCTGTAATGGCACAGCCATACTAAAGAATTATGTTATGGAATGTTATGCAGAGCAATGATAGTAGTAATGTTTAATTGAAATCCTTTTTGATTTTACTCCTCTCCCCTCCAGTATTACATTTTTGTTACTACCAACCTTATTATTTCACTTTTAGTAGTTGTTAATGCAGCAGAATATATATTTTCAACGTAATTTGTAAGGGACCCCAGTCGATTGATGCACCTTCTGCAGAAATCTCTGTGCAAACACCATCATGTGTCATTTATTGTTTGATATAGTTAAGCATTTTATTAAGCATGATGTGAAAAAACGCTATATATAATTAAACATACTTTAGATAACAGAAAACAACTTTGTGATTTTAGGTTTGAGAAAATAGTTGTAGGCAGCCTGCTTGAGTAAGTGTTCTTGAGTAAGTGTGTTACTTAGAGGTGTGATTGGCCCTTCATCTCCCCGGTCGTTTGTGCTTTCATAGCTGTGATGCATAGACCATTGCCCAGGCTAAGCAAACAAATCCAGGCCATGCCTCCTGCAGTGCAGCCTCTCAGAATGCCAATCTCTCAGAGGTTCCTGCTGCACGTTTACAATGAAATGCCCCCCACATCCCTAACCCCCCCCCCACTCACTTGGGTCCCACATTCAAGGTTTCCTTTCTAGGGGACAAGGGAGTGGCCTTGGGGGGGGGCGGGGCTGGCCCTCCTGCTCCCCATGCTGGAGCCAGACCGCCTTAATGGGTTCTTTCATGCAGAGGTTTAATATCTTTCTTGTAACACACGTTGGAATTAGGCTGAGTTAGTGGGTCTGATATCTGGTGACGCCTATGAACATGGAGTTACATTAGTCAAGGGTTGACAAAACAAGTATGTTGTAATGTAAAATTGACCCCTGGAAGCAAGGTTGAGGCTGCAGGAAATCGGGTCATGTTACTTCTTTTATTCAAGAAGTGTATATCTTGAGGTACATCACATCAGGAAGAGTAGGTAAGTACAAGGAGCACCCATTGGTCCATCCACAAAGGGCAGCATCCAGCGGCAACTGATAGTCTCAGAACACTCACACTTGAGTAGAGCGCCAAGGGACGCACTCTAAATCCCAGCTGTGACAACACGCATACTGTCAATCAAGCAGGCACATTCATGCAGCATACCCCATGCCCAGGTCAACCATATCTTCTCAGCTATCGCTAAATAAGGGATGACTGTCCGCAACATGTGAAATTCGAAGTTAGGCACAGCCACTCATAGACTGCCTAATGACAGTTTTGGATCTTGTCATGGTTGCCGGTATTTCGATTTATGTTAGAGATGTTTGTGCATCATCAGTGTAGAGCTGTGAACTAGGAGAGAAAGGATTAAGATTGTATGCCAGAGGTGTGACATACACATGGAATCTCCAGGGGAGACAGGTCCTCCATGGGGGATGCATAGGTTTTGTTTTCATGGGCTAGATCTGTTGTCTCCTAATTTATCACTGGATGGGGTGACAAACCTAGTTGGTAGTTGGCACTGGCAGTTCGTGGTTGTCCACTTTCTGTGCGATTCGTCTTGACATCAGTTAAACGTGAGTGAGTAGAGAATGTGGACACATCAGTCAAAAGTTGTTTCTGTCCAATTTTTTAATGTACTCAAAAACACGTGACAAGTTCTGGCAAAAGTTGCCATAGGGGTGAAACAGGGAGCCGACGCGCGTTTCGACCGTAGTCTTTATCATGGCCGACACAAGTTGGATGACACGGGGTGCCAGAAGAATGGTATAGAGGTCCGAAGGCCATCCTGTTAGGGTGCCTGCTGCAAGCTGGATAGCCTATCGTGGAGAATTTCTCCGATGCTCTGTCCGACGTCGTCAACCAGGAAGTGTGTGCCCGGCTTTTCCCAACCAAAAACTCCAACCCTCCTGAAAACTCCTAATTTATCACAGTTGGTACAATCACTTCTTTATTTATTTTAGTGAAATGCCATCACAGGAAGCCAGGAAATACATAGACAATTAAATAAACATACAAACACAAAATACCATAAAAAATCATCATGTATCCACTTGGTGATTGCGAGCCTGCAGAGCTTTACAAAATTGACCCCATTTTTCACTAAATTGTGTTTGTCAGGTCATATATAAAAATAACATTGGCAATTTTACTGAATTCATATGATGATAGAAGCAGATGGGCTGTAAAAACAATTGTCTTTTCAATAATATAGAACAGATGCAGATAGTGTGTTAAATGTCATGAACAGCTGTGTTACAAAGAAGACAAAGTCGATTTGGCAGTGAAACATTCTGCTTTCCACACACCTGCTCTCATAGGGAGTTGACCTGATTTAATGGTAAAAAAGTGATGCCCAATTTCCTGATCATACATTTCAGTCAGATACTTGTATCTTTACTAGCAGTTACTTCTTTCAAAATAGATGACTGCTCTGCAATCTAACCACATTGCGTCATAAGCCTTCAAATGTGCATTTTTATAACTCAACAAATTTGGCAATTGCCGTTTGATAACTGAACCCAGTATTTTTCCAGTTAAGTTTCCCTCTTATGCTCTTCTTTTCCCTCTTCTACCACATCCAATTCTCTACCTACTCCCTCTTGAAGTACAATTTTTTTCCTTCAAACCTCTTTCTGGCTCTGACACTGCTTCCTTCCTCTTTCTCGCTCACCCTACTGCATCACCTTCAGATCCACTTCCTTTCCTTTTTAAGTCTTTCCTTTCTTACTCCCTATTTTGATCTCTCGCTTTAATATCTCACTCTCCTCTTCTGTCTTTCGTTCTTCTTTCAGGCATGCTTTTATTCTCCCTGTATGAAAGAAACCCTCACTTGACTCTTCTCTCCCTGCTAATGTCTGCCCTATTTCCCTTCTTCCTTTTCTCACTAAGATGCTGAAACATGTAGTCTATTCTCAGATACCTCCTCTTCATCAACCAGGTTTTCAGCCTATACATTCTACTGAGACTGCTTTTCTCCATGTCTGAAATTCTTTCATTTCTGCTTGTCGTGTTAAGCATTCTACTATCGTTAGTCTTCTCAATCTTTCTGAATCATTTGGCGTCATTGATCTCCCTCTACCATCTGCCATCTACTCTCTGGGTTTCTCTGTTCTGCACTTTGGTGGTTTAATTACTATTTACATGACTTGACCTACTCTGTGCTGGTCTGCTAAATCTTCCTCCTCATTTCCCTTAAAATGTGGTGTTCCTTAATGTTCTGTTCTTGCCTGTCTCATTTTCTCCCTTTATACTACGCCTCTTTCTTCACTAATCTCTTATTTTAAACTATACTCATATTTCTATGCCAATGATTTTCAAATCTTCCTATCCTTCTCCACCTTTCCAATGAGATTCAAAGCACTCTCTTCAATTATTTGGCAATCCAAGCATTGATTATTTCTTGCTTTCTCGACTTAAATCCCTCTAAAAATGAGGTACTCGTTTAACCCACATCTCTCTCTCCGATCCCCTTTTTTTCCTTTCGTCTTTTCTCTTTCCCCATCAGCGACTCAGGCTAGGAATCTCAGTGTCCTGTTTGATCCCTCTCTTTCCTTCACCACTAATATTGATAACCCAGCACATACCTGACATTTTCACATCTACAATATTCGTACAGCTTATTATTTCCTATCCATTCAGGCTATGGAACTTCTTCTCTCATCTTTTATTTTCTCTCCTCTAGACAACTGTTCAGCTCCCCTGCCTATCAGCTTTGGCTTTTATTCATTCCTGTCTATTATCTATTTACTGACTTCCCTTTGACTCCCACTACTTTTCCATGTACTCTGTATTGTTTTCAAATGCACTCATGGCTTGGTGTCCCAGTATTTTGCTTTTCCAATTTCTTTTTCCCTTTTGGGCCTAAACATTGGAACGCTCTCCCACTTGAAATGTGTGCATACTGCTCTCTTGATATTTTCAGTTGTCACCTTAAATATTTCCTTCTATCTACTGACACCCTTACAATTTTGTATTCTCATAATTTTCATTTAATTGTGCCACCTTCTCTTTTTCAGTGTTTTAGCTAAAGAGATATATAAATAACAACTCAATACACAAATACAAATAAAATACAAATATTCCAATGCTTCAATATCAATGTCTTTTAAGTAAATCATTGCAGATATGGAGCTATTTGGGCTTGTTAATTCTTTTTTTAAATTACAGCTTGCCAGCATCTAATTATATCAGCATTCCTTTGTTTGTTACACAAGATAATCTTGATTCATAATAGACACCCTGAATAAGGAATGAACTAAACACATGTAGACATTCTTATAGACCCAAAGACAACACCCTGCATAATATAGAGGCCAGTAACATAATCTCAAATGACTTCCTGAGGCATGCACAGTCACCAATTTGAAAAAACCTTTGAAAAGGCCTCACATTCGAACCCACCAATGAGAAAATGGAATATATGTGTATGGCGAAATGAAGTAGGTGAAATGAGCGCAACCTGAATGGTACACTTTCTTCACCTCTTAAGTTAGCATGGGCAGAGGACAGGCTAAACTCTTCAAGAGGGGTGAGAGCTAGAAAGAGGCATCCAAACAATAACAGTACTGTAGTACCAAAATAAACGAAATGTGCATTCATGTTTCTACAACACAATATGGCCCTGATTCATGGAAGTGTTTTGTAATGGTGCAATCCCATCGGAAAATTATCCATGAATCAGGCCCTATGACTTTAATTGCACTAAAAGGGAAAACAAACTATTAAAACACTTGCAACCTACCCCTGTAAAGGAATACACCGATAAGTCCAATAGAGCTGATTCAAGGCTGCGATCAGGGCGGAACCCTGATTGGCTTAAGCCGAGGAGGTTGTTTGTCTCACGATGACTTTGGATTTGCAGGTAAGTATTTTAAGTAGGAAGGGGACTGTCCTGATGCATCGGTAGTTGGTGGGAATGTTTGGGTCCAATGTAGGTTTTTTTAGCAGTGGGAGAACCCAGGCTTATTTTAGTTTGTTAGGTATGTTGTCAGAAGTGAAGGAGTCATTGATGAGGGAAGTGATGAATGGGGCAAGCTCGGCAGCGCAATCTTTAATGAGTGGCGCAGGGTAGATGTCGCTTTGGGATCTGGAAGACCTCAGGCCTTATAGATCTCAGTGATTTCTGGGATGGTGATTTGAGTGAACTCAAATAATTGAGAGGATGGAAGAAGTGGGGGGCGTCCGGGGAGCTTCCTTTGGAGTTAGTTTGATTTTTTGGGCAGCGATTTTAGGTTAGAGTAAGGAGATTTCGTCTAGTAAGGCATTTTGGATATTGGTACACCAGGTAATATCTTTGAGGCAGCTGTCTGCTGGGGGGGACAGGTGATTCGAGGTCTCGCAGAATAGCAAAAAGATCTCTTGAGCCTGAATTGGCCTTTACTATTCGATTGCTGTACTTTGAGCTGTTTGCTTGGAGGATGGCCTGTTTGTAGGTGTTAGAGCGTGAAGTAAAGTGGTCTTCATTCTCATCCATAGGGGACATTTTCCATAGAGTTTTGGCCGCTCGCTTGGAGGAACATAGGGCTTTGAGGTTAGAAGTGTCGATGGCTAGTTAGAAAGTTTGGTAATACAGTTCTATCATGGAGTTGAGGTCATTAGTTGAATGTTGGTTGTTCATGAGTGGCTTCAGTAGTCGTAGCATGTTGGCTGGGGTGATATTGCTAATGTTTCTTGAGAGGCAAGCTGGTGCAAGTTGTGGTGTGGTAACAGTTTGGCAGTTCTTAGGGATGGAGAAAAGGATGATATTGTGATCAGACAAG
Source organism: Ambystoma mexicanum (assembly GCF_040938575.1). Lineage (NCBI taxonomy): Eukaryota > Metazoa > Chordata > Amphibia > Caudata > Ambystomatidae > Ambystoma > Ambystoma mexicanum. Next base: position 498,525,876 of record NC_090930.1, on the reverse strand, counting down.
GGACATGGGGTGTGGGATGTTATGTCAGCATAGCAGTTCTCATCTGCCAGCCAATCTAACGTGCACCCCTTACTGTGGGTTGGGGATGTGATGCGTTGGGTGAAGCCCAAGGCTTCAATAGAGCTGGCTAAGGCATGTGCATTATCATCCAAAGGATCACTACATTCTTGATTTATATCGCCCAGTAGTATGATTTTGGAGGTTGGTTTGGTGATGCATTAGAGGATATGTGTGATATCTTCCTTGAAGGATAACAATGGGCCAGGCAGTCTATAAACGAGATGGAAGGTTAGTGTGGTTGTGTCAGAAAGGGTCAATTTGCATGAGAGCAGTTCTGTTTGAAGAGTTTGGTTGTGTATCTTTCTTGTGACCAAATAATTCTTAGCAATGATGGCAACTGCCCCCCGCCCCCCCATCCCCTTTGGTGAGTATTCTGTCTTTTCTGAGGATAGCTTAGTTGTCAGGGATGGCCAGGGAGAGTGATGGTCCAGCAGCTGCATGCAGCCATGTTTCCGTGAGGGCTAACAGGTCTAGGTTATTCGAGGAGATGAGATCAGCTATGTCAAGGGTGTGGGCCAGGAGGGTTCTAGTATTAATAAGTGCTCCCTTGAGATGTGTTGATATAGTATCTGTATTACAGTGAGAGACCTTAGTGGAAGTAATGGGGTTTAGAATGCCAGATGCATCAGCAGATGCAGAGGAAAACAATTTTGCAAGGCATGTGGTCTCAGCAATTACTGGGCCATGAGGCTTTGCAATGCAGGTGGCATTGATGGCTACGGGGGCGTTCAGTTTTGAGGTACACATTACGTAAGCAAATGTATGGGCTGCAGGCTTAGAAATGCAAGTCACATCAGCAAGTACAGGGGCAGCAGGCTTTGAAATGCAAGTTACATCAGCAAGTATAGGGGCAGCGGGCTTTGAAATGTAAGTTACATCAGCAAGTACAGGGGCAGCAGGCTTTGAAGTGCAAGTCACCTTACTATATACAGGGGCAGCAGGCTTTGAAATACAAGTTACATCAGCAATTACAGGGGAAGCATGCTTTGAAGTGCAAGTTACATCAGCAAATGTATGGGCTGCAGGCTTAGAAATGCAAGTCACATCAGCAAGTACAGGGGCAGCAGGCTTTGAAATGCAATTTACATCAGCAAGTAGAGGGGCAGCTGGCTTTGAAATGCAAGTTACATCAGCAAGTATAGGGGCAGCGGGCTTTGAAATGTAAGTTACATCAGCAAATACAGGGGCAGCAGGCTTTGAAATGCAAGTTACATCAGCAAGTACAGGGGCAGCAGGCTTTGAAGTGCAAGTCACCTTACTATATACAGGGGCAGCAGGCTTTGAAATACAAGTTACATCAGCAATTACAGGGGAAGCATGCTTTGAAGTGCAAGTTACCTTAGCAAATACATGGGCAGCAGGCTTTGAAGTGCATTACACAAGCAAATACAGGGACAGAAAGCTTTGAAATGCAAGTTACATCAACAATCCAGGGGCAACTGTCTTTGAGATGGTAGTGATATCAATAGTTGCAAGGGCAGCAGGCTTATGTGAGCATGTGGCAGCAGGGGTGACGGGGGCAATTGACATTGGCATGTTGTGCCTGCGGTGTCAAGGATAGTGGGCTTGAGTATACATATTGCATCTCTCAGTCTCATTGAGGCATGTTACAGCACACGGGCTGATTTAGCGATGCTAGGTGCAGTGGGCCCCAGTTGGCCTAATGTTTGTGACCATACCTCATTCTGGCTAGCAGTATAGGGTGGCGTGGAAGGGGTAGTGTCCGTAGTAGTTGCAAGTATGTCTGACTTGCGGGTTTACACATGAACTTGTCATCTGATGGTTTCGGTGCCATTCTGATCTTGGGTGCATTTGCGGCGGTAGAGCTGCACAAGCTAGTGGCTAATCTTGGAGAGCAGTGTACTTGGGGGCTCGGTGCTGTTTCGCCAGGGCTTATGGGTATCAGAAATCCGTTCTGGATACCACCGAGGGCGAGGGTGTGTGTGTGTGTTTGGTGTGACCAAGTCCACAGGAGCATTTGCGGGCTCGCACGGTACTAGGGGCAATGTATCTTAGTCTAAGGCATTTGTTCCTGATGTAGGCAGTAGGGGGAGTCGCTGGTGAGTGGGGGTATCTCAAAGGAATGCGCAATGCCAGGCTCATGTCTCTGTGGTTTTTTGAACAGGGAGAAGAGGCCCAGGGGACACTCTTAGGCATTGAAGGAGCGCACTTGCTGACGCTCGAGACTTAGGGTAGGGTGTTGGGAAGAAAGAAGGAGGGTGGCACGCTGGATGATAACGGCAGGGTATGTGGCACTTTTAGAATGAGTGAATGATTAGATACATATGCTTTGCGTGATGCATACCGAATGGGGCAGTCTGGCCTATGGCTTCCAGTAGCCTGACAGGGCCACACAGGACTCTGTGCAGTCCTTAAAGGGGGTGCTTCGAGGGGGGGCCGGCAAGTTCTGTTGGCTCCCTGGACCAGTGGTGGATAAGGCCTGGTACGGCCAATCAAGATGATTAGAAGGCGGCACAAAGGCCAGCAAGGCCCTGCTTGCGGTGCTGCTTTGGCGGTGGCCATCTTATTGCAGAGTTGATGCACCATTGCCTCATATGTGTTCCCAGCCGCTGGGACTTCTTGGGGGCTAGTGAGCGAATCTTCTTCCTGCAAATGATGTCAGACAGGACTCTGTGCAGTCCTTAAATGGGGTCCTTTGAGGGGGGCCAGCAACACCTGCTGGCTCCCTAGACCAGTGGTGCATAAGGCATGTTAATACATGTTAATAAAACAAAATTAGATGGGGTTTGGCTTGTTTAACTGTACACCCTCATAGAAAACTAGTTCACACTAGCTTTATATATTTCCAAAATACACCCATCAATACACAGCTATATTTCATTTGAATCATGTTAAAGATAACCCATATGAAAAAAACGTGATACTCTGTAGCTGCCATATTGGCACATCGCATTGCAACTGCTGGTGTGTCAGTAGACAGGAACCAGTAAAAGTAAACGTGTGTACCATACTCTTTTCTTTTTTAGCATGGAGTATAGAACATTAGGTCTGGTTAGCGAAGCTCACTTTCTTGGAGAAAAAACATCATTTTACAAAATCAAAAAGACACAAGCTAGTGCACTCCTGCAGATGGAGTAGTAGGGAGAGAAATGGAGGGGTTGGCGTGGACAGTGTGGGGATGGAATCCCCATTTTAAAAAAGATGAAATAATCTATCAAAAAAAGGGAAATTAAATGCCGGGCAAAAAAGGCCATTATCATCACAAGGTAATTCAAATGTATGAAGTGTAACCTTCTTTTGGCGCTATACTGCTGCACACATTGTGCTATTGATAACACCTATTTAATACGGCATATTTTACATATGCTATCAATGCATTGGCTTTAAATGTGCTTTACAAGTGAGGCCAAAGGCGGTACTATCAGCTAGTAATGAAGAGATCCATTTTAGGGTGAGCTCTTTTTCATGCCCTTAGCGGTGTTAATGAGGGTGGCATGGACCACGGTATCCTAAGCTGCAGAGAGGACTAGCAGAATGAGAACTGAAGCAGACTTGCTGTTGAGTGATTTGAGTACCTCTTCCCTAATAAAAGTGAGAACCTTTTATGTGCTCCTGAATGGTCTGAATCTAGATTGGTTGTCATGTTGTGAGTTAAATCTTTCACTAAACTCGAAAGACAGTGGCACATTGCTGTTGGTCAATATTTTTTCACAGAAACAGGGTGGTAGTTGGCTGGATCATTGTAGTCTATGGAGGGTTTGTCTAGTGAGGCGGAAATGATACCTTCTTTGAGAGGGTTTGGGATAATAACTGTCCAGAAAGATGAGTTGTAGACGAGGGAGATGGCAGGTGCCAAGGTGTTGATGTTTACCTTGTTAAAGGATAGAGGACAAGGGAAGCGCTGTCGCTGAGGTCTCCATGTATTTAACAAGCAAGCCCATGTTGGTGTCAGAGGTGTGTTGCAATTCTGATGAAACAGGAATGGTCTTTCCAGGAGTGCAAAGGGTAACAAGGAGGTTTGACGTTTCCCTTGCGCTGTTGTCCTTGATTGTCTGAATTTTATCTTGCTTGGGCATGTTCCTGTGAGGGTGTGAGTCAGTGAATATTTGAGATGGCATGCCCGATTGTTTATAGGCTTGAAATCCTTCAGACTTCATCGTAATGTACATTATAGCTTTCTTCTGAAATTATGCATTTTAATTTCCCTCGAAAATGGCACCATATCCTCTAGCCTGTATCATCCAGCAAAGGTGATCTGTGGGGGTTTGCGTCTGCCTCCAACGGTGCTATTAGTTTCACAAGGTTCTTCACTGGGTGTTTTGATCGTCACACTGTTCTTTTTTTTTTTTTATCATGGAAGGAGGGCACTAGGATGTCTGGTGATTAAGTGTACTCTTGTTTCAGACCATCCAGTAGGTCACTAGGATCTTGCCCACAACAATAAATTACTACGTAGTTAAATGTGTGTTGGAAGTCTAGCTCTGTTGCCTACCTAAGTGGTCTAGTGGTGGGTCTGATCGAGGTGCTGGTTAGTTGTGAGTTGACTTGGTGTTGGGTCTAAGGTGGGTGGTGCCACTTGTTAAAGATCAATTGGTGATCTGACCATTGGACTTGATATGGTATGCCATCCGTACAGGGGTTTTAGCTGACATGATGATATGGAGGGCTTGCCCATCTCTGTGAGTGTCTGCCTTCATCTAGGAGGAACATCACTGACTATCCATAGTGCTCATAAAGTGGTTAGCCTGTTTGTCAGAGTGGGTGTTATGCCACAGTTTTATGTTCCTGAAATTAGGGCTTTTCCGGATGCAGTCAAGACATTTCTCAGGAGGACTGACCATATGTGGTTGAAATCTGCATTATGGCCAGGAAAGAGAAATGCCACTATGCACATTATAGCTGTGTGGTACTGTCATTGATACATTTGCACATTTGCAGGTTAATGATTCTAGAGACGCATTTTGAGTGTTGTCCATGATGGTGATCATGTACATATCTGGGTATATGAAGGCTACTAGATTTGCAGTTAGCAATTATCTTGTTTTTGCCTGCCAATAGTGTGCGAAGGCTAGTGGTAAAGTTCCAATGAACAATAGTTCCGTAATGGCTAGCAAGTTGATTTTGTAGTCTTCGATAGAGAGATATTTACTGGCAGTGTTTTTCACAGCTGCCCTAGCATGAATGGTGCCCAAGATGATGGAATTACAATCTTTTTTGGTCTTGATAGGGCTCTGGGTTTTAAAGGTCATATTAGACTATTCAATGCATTGGTTCTGGGAACTGCGTAAAGGATCTGTCTTTGTTAGTCTAAAAGGCTGCGGCATAGAAGCTACTAGTCCTCTCAAAAAGCGGTGTTTGTTGGCATTGGAAATATTACATCTTTGGCCGGTGAACCTATAGGGGCGGTCGGTCTTGTTTATGAGAATGGGGTCTTTGCCTCTGAACCTTTCACTTTCTGGGTTGGTTGGCGTTAGTGTTGGAGTTGGGATATGGGTTTTACGGGCAGGGGCTCGAAGATTGGCGATGGTTTTTAAGAGGATAGGCAGGATGAAGGTGAGTGGGGTAGACAAGCATGTTTCCAATCTGGAAACTGTACTCAATGAAGATGGCAGCGTAACTGCTGAGCTATTTGCCACTCCTAGGCCTTGATTAAAATAGGATCCCTCTTGCTGCCCTAACGTCTACCACTGCAGAAATACCTGACACACTGAAGAAGTCTGATTTCCCCATCACAAGAGGCAGACAAATCCTGCAACAGCCTTGTAACAGTGCCAGAGATTAGAGGAAACCAAATGATTTGCTAGGGTGTCAGAGGAGAATGGCCCTGGATATAAATTAAAACAAATGTGACTGTCATGACTGCAGAAATTAAGACCATTGACACTCGGTTAACAATTAGGAGAACCGAGCGTGGAAATGTGAACAGGAGCTAGACCGTAGCAACAATGTCAACACCTTAAAGTGAAGCCATGTATATACTGACCACAGAGTTAAATAAAACACACAGAGAAAGAGGGGGGGTCAGGCAGACCTAGAAGGACAGAACACCTCTAATGTTGAAATGTATTTCTGAACAATTTACTTTCAGAGCCATTGAAGAACATTCTGAAAGACAGACCACTCATTTAGAAAGCTTTAACATCTGGCAAAAGACAGGCCAACTCAGCCGAAACCAAGAAAACTGTGTTCACATTCTGAACAATTTAGCCAAAGATCCATCAATCTGATATGCTATCAAACAAAAAGAAATACATTGGCATGGTGATATTTCCTCCCATGGGTAAAGGCAAATGAGGAAAACATGCAATGAACCCAAGAGGATGACCAAGGAAATAGGGATCAGGGTTACACTGATGACTTTACCTTTGCTCAAACTGTACTTGTCCAATGGCATCTCAATACATCAGGACCAAAGGGCAGTATTATTATAATATTGGATTATCTGCTCTGGGGGAGATTACCAGTAAGAAGCACCCTCATCTGGAATACCATGGCGTAAAGGCAAAGCACGTCCACTAGATCTTTTATATTCCAAAGTACTATAAACCACTCTTTAAACCACTCGGCATGTAAGGAGACAGATGGCTGGAACATGGTTTCTTCTTACTTATGGTCAATAATTACAAAGACACATAAGACTTATTGAGGTCTTGGCTCTTGTCCCACACAACGCCCCGAGAATTTGATTTTGATCCGCACGTGTGGTTTCTCCTTTTTAGGATTGTAGTAGACAGATATTGCGCAGCTCTCACCCTTTATTTTCATCCCAACTCCCTGGGGTGCCTGTTGGTGGTTATGCGCAGGCAGCATTGAAACAAAGCACCCTAATGACCTAACTACCACATGAGGCTCGTAACATTAATGGCAGGGAACTATTTACTGATAAGCAGGAGATATCATTGCTCTCATGAACACTCATTTGAAGCTCTCAGGAAGTGCCACATCTAAATTGTCCCCTCCCTGGAGCACTAGACTTGTGAAGTCCAGAGGAAATGGTGGATGGATGGCCCGGGCTTCAGCAACTCAATTCCACACCCGGATCCAGGGGCAGGTAGCTCTGTTGCTCAGCCCATCTAACCTTATATTTCTTGTCCCACAAACAAACAACCCACATCAGACATTAGGTCTCAGATAAGGATATTTATTTTGCCTCACATCCCCTACTTAACCAGACAAAAATATGGCCTGGAAGACACATAACTAGACTTATTCACTGTTTAGACCATTATGCAAAACGGACACGAGTATTAGTCTGATAAAGGTAATACCTACTTGACCAATATGCCTTTGCATCCTAGGACAATATGTGTGGCTGCTCAGGAGTAGCGGTCCAGCAGTTTAATGCCTATAACTCCTCATAGCCAGGGTCCATGGGGGATTTGTGAAGGAGCTAAGACCCGCTTCCACAGACCTAGATCTATTTAAAATTAGATTATCGTTTATAGGCTGTTTTCACATGCTTAGGAGTGAGGGGGCATTGTCACGTTGTCACTCTAGACGTGTTATTATATCTAACATACCATCTAGCTGTAAACATTTGCATATTTCTCCTCAGTTATGTTTCCCACACTGCTTTTTCACATTTGGTTGATAGTCCCATCCCTGTGTAACGCCAGTCATGGGGAGACCCTCAGGACAGTACCATTGTGCCGGGAGCGTCGCTCAGGTGAAACGCATTTATCTTGGATGCAAGACAATCCATAGCAACACAAGTTCGACTCCCGGTCTCCCGTGGTCTCCGGTATTAAGCGTGTTATAAAAGAACAATTATTATTATTACACTAATAAGGATGCAAAGGAAAGACATCTCCATGAATGCACGTATCACTGTGTCTGCCTGGAATGTCCACTGCATCCCCAACAAAGGGAAATAAATCCTGAACGTTTTAATATCAACTAAATCTGACAAAGCAATTAAGCAATATGCCCCAAGCGGCGGGGGCATTACCGAGTCTAGTAATGCCCCGAGGCCCCTGCCGAGAGGGGCATATTGCTATTAGTACCCCGGCCTGAAAGAATGGGGTACTAAAAGCATTTTTTTCTGTCCAGATACGCTGCAGCATTTTGGGTCAGAACATTATAAAAGAAAAATTGATAAAGAAAATGGCTGCCTGGAAAGGGAACATGGAGTCCGTTTTCCCTTTCCATGGCGTCCTTTGGGAGCGGACACCCTGGAAAAGAAGTGTTCCCATCGCGTTCGTTCCTGAAAAAGGAGAAATCAGAAGGTAAGTAGGGTTGGGAGGGCAGACAGGGCAGGGAGGGGTAGGGAAAAAAAACATACATGTGTCCCCGGTGGGGGGCGATGGCAGCTTCTCAGCCGTGAGGAGGCTCGGAGCGGGGTTAGCCCTGCTTCGAGCCTCCTCATTGGCTGAGGGGCTGCCACGCCCCCTGTCAGGAACAATGGCTGTGGAATCCCGGCTGAGGGATTACCGGCTGGGTAACGACCCGGCGAGAGCCAATCAGAATGTGTTTTACATTCTGGTTGACTCTCGCCGGGTACTAATATTACATAACACCGATTCACTGGCGCAAAGGCTGACCAGCTGAAAAGAGAGTGGATTCAGTAGAGACTCCACAAAACACCTGCCATGTCACCCTTAGGATTTACAATACTTCTTCATAAAAACAACAGACTAACAGAAGACATCCATTAGCCAGAGTGTGGATTTGATGTGATATGGCTGACGGTCAAAGGACTAGAAATGCACATAGAAAACGTCTACATGCTTATTACTTACTTTCAAGAACTCATCTGCAAAATCCTGAAAATCCTGCTTACTCTCAATACACCCATTAATCAGGTGCGGGACATTCTTGCTGAAAGAAACTCTCAGACGTGTGTGTGCAACAAGAGATATAGCAAGACTGTACACAAAATACAGGCAGGATTACCCTTAAATGATATTTGGGGACTACAGCCTGCTGGCAATATACTTTGTACTCCCCACCACATAATGTGCACTCCAGAACAGACCTTTTTTAATGTCTGTCCTCTGCTTTGAGATAGCAAATGTTCTCAACAAGCATAGGGAACATACACATCTCAGATCACACATCATGATGAGCAATCCATGCACCACTTGAGATTAGGCAATGCCCTGCAGAAATGTGCAGAACTCTCAGCGGACATCTTTGAATTCCTGTAAAGGAAAGTAGGAGGCTTCAAAGTGGGGCAAAGTGCATGGCTCGCACTGCCTTTTTATCCAGGGGAAACTGATTATCCATGGCGCAGGACCCAGTAGACTAAGAAGAGAGGATTAATCCATAAGATAATGTGAATTAAAGGAACAGGAATCCTTCTATGCCCATGACAGACAATTGTTCCACCTGCTGCAAAAATATTGGGACAATGGCGACAAATGTTTTCATTTGCTGGCACACAAATGAAAAGAAATGGACGGGTAGAAACATGATCACTGTCGCTCAGAGAGAACAGTGGCTTGCAGAGGGTCCATAACAAAGACATTACAACATTTCTGAGCAACGCTACACTAACTTATATGATGGAAAGCAACTGAACTGTGCTGATTTACACTGCTTTCTGAATGGCACATCCCTCCCACAAGCCAAAGCTGATGAGCAAGAAATACTGGACAGGCCAGCACAGGAACATGAGGTGACTTGGGCAATACAACACATGCAACCCAGAATCAAACAAAGGCATACCAACCTTCCACCAATGCTTCAAAGAGTCGACGAATATTCAATATAATGTCCACAGTGGACAGAGGCCACAGGGAGCTATATATTCATCTGACTTATACACATCTATACAGCAGCAATCTGATGGAAGTCCTCACTTTGAGCGATATCAACTGGCCACTTAATCCAGGGCAGAAAAGTGCTAGATTTCTGAGCAAAGTCCTGCACTAGTGCGGTAGGGTGAATAAGGGGATGCCTCTTTAGCCTTGATGCAGAAAAGGCCTATGACAACGTTGGATGGGAATTCCTGTTCACAACATTATTCAAGAAAAAGGTTGGGGAATGTTTGTAAATAAAGTGAAAGGTCTCTGCCTCGGGTGCCAGGCTAGAATAAAGGCCAAGAGAAAACCTTTGAGAGGAAATGGAAATCCACCACAGACAAAGCAAGCCTGGCCTTTATCCCCACTCCCCTTTGATTTACCCATTGAAAGTGCTGGAACCACAATTTAGAGCAGAAAAATAATACAGGAGCTTATTCATCTGTAGGATGGACACCCCAAACCTAATGTTCGCTGACGAGATGCTGCTGTTCAAGGACGATCCTGAACAGGCTCTCGCAATCATAGTTTGAATCCTCACACCACACAGGAATATATTGGGATGCAAAATTAACTGGGAAGGTGGCCCCTCATGCTCATGATCTTGGGTATCCTGCTTGGAACCTGCTTGAAACCTGTGAGATTTCCACTTAAAATCTGCAGAACAATCCTTCAAGAATCTGGGTATTGTCTTTCCTAATTCCATATTGAAGATTTTGTCCTTCAATGTTGACCCCCTTATACAGGGTATCTCTGTGAACATGAAGTTAGGACTATTAGGAAACATAAGCATGGTTAAGAAGATGCTTTTGTCGAAAACTGATATGCACACTAACAAACCTGCATGCATCAATATCGAGTAAGACATCCTTAGACATTGGGCCTCATTATGAGTCTGGTGTTAGCCGTGCCAGTAAAAATGGCACGGCTGCCGACAGAGTCATTTTTTTTTCCGGCTCCCGGCATTGGGGACTTACCGGGGCATTACGGCCCCAGCAGTCCCGGTAAATCGTCATTGCTGGGCGCCGAAATATTTTCTCCCCATTCGAGTCCCATTGGACTCCATGGGAATGGGGAGGGCGGATGCACCGGCACCATTCATGAATGGTGCCGGTGCATCCGTCAAGGTCTGCGAGTGGGTGCCTTTCCGCCGACAGGTCAGACCTGGCGGGCTGAAAGGCACGCGCTCGCAGAACTCGTAGTTTGCTGGTCCAGAAACAACAGTACCAGCAAGCTTACCAGTACCGTTGTGTCTAGACCGGCAACCTTATAATGATGCCCATTGACAACCTGCTGACCAACTTCATCCAGAAAGCAAAAACGCCCAACCTATTGCTGATAGGACTCCAGTCCTGGTCACCTAAAGAGGAGTTTCGCCTGCTGCGAGTGGAAGATCACTATACAACCTTGGTAATACAACACGTATTTCATCTCTTTATAATAGAGGCTTTCATGATCCATAGAACGTGCCCCTTTTGGTTCCCGGACCCTCGATTTCCCCCTCTTCCCTTCCTCCCTCCTTACTCTGCCTTGATTCCCGGATCTCGTGTACCGCCTCCGAGTACACCTCCCTCGTTTCCTGGACTTCCCGGAGACTCCGAGTACCCCTGGACGCTGAACGCTGAACTCACGCTGGAACCAGAAGAGGCTCGCGTGGGCTTGTACAAAACCCAATCTGTACGCAAGAATGCTACTTCCAAGAATTCCTGCAAGGATCGAACTCAGGTGAGAAAGGGGGAAATCCGTGACAGATTGAGACGCCAAACGACCGAAGTTGAATCGGACATGGAGGCGGCCGTTCAGGATCTCATGCGTCACATGCAAGAATTAACGACCGAGGTGCAGAATCTGAAAGCGGAAAATGCGGCATTAAAACAATTAGTTTTGTCCCATGATTCCGCTACAAAGGAAAGCGTACTGCTGGGCGGCATTGTAGATAAATACGATGGGTCTGCAAAAATCCTTTGTGGATTCCTTGACTCCTGTTTAGTCCACTTTACCTTTAAGCCTTACTACTTTTCTACCCCCAGGGCTAAGGTGGGCTTTATAATTTCGCACCTCTCCGGAAATGCACTAACCTGGGTCACAGTCAATTCTGGAGATGCCCTCCTGGATGATTGACTGATTTATACAGACCCTTAAGTCCATGTTTGACCGCCCAGAACAGGTTTTTAGCGCCCAGGAACGTCTACTTGATTTCCAGCAAGGTTCCCAGGACATGCTTACGTATGTAACACGATTTAAACAATTGGCTAAAGAAGCGGATTGGTCCTCAGAAGCATGCTTTACTCTTTTCCGAAGGGGGCTAAATGAAGACATCAAAGATGAAACAGGATCCTTGTTTCTTGGTTCTGAGCATTGCATGTCTCACTGTCTATTCCTGGATTCCTCCTCGACATCTTCCGAAGGCACGCCAACAGACCAGCAAGGCCCATTCATGGTTTCATATATCATACAGGTTCCTAAGGCCTATCAGGAATACGCTGACGTGTTTTCAACTGTTATAGTCCAGGCCCTACCCCCTCACAGACCTGAAGACTGCGCTATTGATACAGAACCTTCAGCAGTGATTCCCTTTGGAAGGATGTTCATTTTATCCAAACCAGAAAAAAGGGCCCTCCGAGAATACTTGGATACCAACCTTGAAAATGGCACCATAAAACCATCCGAATCTCCAGCTGGAACTTCGTTGTTTTTTGTCCCCAAGAAAGACACTAAAGAGCTTAGGCTTTGTCTTGATTATCGTGGATTAAATCAATGCACCCTCAAGGACCGCTACCCATTGCCCTTAATCTCAGATATCCTGGAAGCGGTGAGAGGAGCTGTAGTATTCACAAAATTGGATCTCAGGGGTGCCTACCATCTGATCCATATCAGGGAAGGAGACGAATGGAAAACAGCCTTTAGAATGCCCTTTGGTCATTTTGAATAACTGGTCATGCCCTTCGGACTCGCTAATGCCCCATCGGTCTTCCAACGTTTCATGGATCGGGTGTTTTCTGACATGCTGTTCCTCTTCGTCATAGTTTACCTGGACGATATCTTGATTTATTCCAAGGACAATCTAAAGCATGAAGAACATGTTAAGGCAGTCTTAAAATGGCGACGTGAACACAAACTCCTAGCTAAACCCAAGAAATGCCTTTTTCATGTCTCTACTGTTCACTATCTAAGATTTATCCTTAGTCCAGAAGGAATTGGAATGGACCACGCAAAGGTAAAAGCCATACTATCTTGGCCTGTTCAAACTACCGTGAAACAGATTCAATCCTTCCTAGGGCTTGCCAACCTTTATCGGAAAGTCATACCGTCCGTTTCTGAGATAGTTCAACCGATCATTGCATTGTTGAAGAAAGATACTCCCTTTCTCTGGACATCAGCTCAAGATAAGGCATTCCAACGATTAAAAGCAGAGTTTACTCAAGCCCCCATCCTAGCTCAACCTGATATTAATCGACCATTTCTAGTGGAGACGGATGCCTCTAACTATGCCATAGGAGCAGCGCTAAAACAGGAATTCGAGGACAAATTAGAACATCCCATTGCTTACCTTTCACGAACCCTGACTCCCAGCCAGACTTATTATTCTGTCTTGGAAAAGGAGCTGTTAGCCATCCGTCAAGCCTTCACAGAATGGCGTCATCTACTTCTGGGAGCTAAACATCCTGTTCAGGTCCGTACGGACCATCGAAATCTTCAAGTTCTACAACCTTTGGAATGTAGGAATAGTCATCAAGCCCGTTGGGCCTTCTTCTTTGCCCAGTACCAGTTCCACATCCATCATGTCCCCGGATCACAGAACATAATTGCTGACGCCTTATCCCGACGTCCCGACTACGAAACTCTTGAAGATCGGTCCTTCCCAAAGATGTTTCCCCACACAATTTTTGTAGCCCAAGCAATCAGTCTCCTGGAAGACATTCGGATGCAAACCCAGTCCTCTGAGATCTAGAAGGAATTTACGGGGAAGAATCGGTGGAATCTTAGAACAAGAGACGGGTACCTGTTTAAGGATAATAGCCTGGTCATTCCCACACAGAGACTACAACAACGGATTATTAACCTCTGTCACGATACCCTTCAATCCGGACATCGTGGCGTCACCAACACCCTCCGTCTCATACAAAGACAATTTTGGTGGCCTAAAATGAAAATTGACGTTCAATGGTACATTCAAGCCTGTGCAGTCTGCCATCAAAACAAGCATGATAACAAGAAACCGGCAGGTCTCCTACTTCAACCTACGCTAGCGTCTAGGCCCTGGGAATTCATCGCTATGGACTTTATTGTGGAATTACCACCATCCAGAGGTTACACGACTATCATGGTCACCATTGATTTATTCACCCACATGACTCATTTTACACCATTGTACAAATTCCCATTTTCCTCAGAACTCGCTGGCATCTTCCTGGAACACATATTTTGACTTCATGGACTCCCTTCCAAGATCATATCAGACAGGGGACCTCAATGCATCTCTCAATTCTGGAAACACTTATGCCGTATTCTAGGAATCCAACGTGCCCTCTCTTCAGGTTATCATCCACAGACTAACGGAGCTACCGAACGTGTGAACCAGATCCTGGAGCAATACCTTTGTTGTTTCGCCACCAAGGTACAGGATGACTGGTCACTCTTAATACCTGTGGCTGAATTCGCCTACAACAATTCTGATCACTCGGCAGTCAAGACCAGCCCTTTTTTTTGCAGCCAAGGATTCCACCCTTAGGTTCTACTTTCCATTCTCCCACATCCCACACCAGTACCAACAGTTGACTCCTGGATTGAAACTCTCATCAACGTACAAAAGGAAACCAAAGAAAACTTAGAAAAGGCCCAAACCCACACCAAGCGTTATGCAGACTCCAAAAGAAGACCAGGACCTTCTTATGCAGTCGGTGATAAGGTCTGGCTGTCCTCGAAACTACTGCCTCGACATTTATGACCAAACAAACTGGCTCCCCGGTACTATGGCCCTTTTTCCATAAAGGAAATCATAAACCCAGTGACATTCCGGCTCAAATTGCCAGACTCCTGGAAGAAGATTCATCCAGTTTTTCACACTTTTATTGAAACCTTACGTCCAGTCCTCCCGGAAGTCCTTCAGACCCAACCCCGTGGTTGTGGATGTACAGCTGGAATATGAAGTATCCAGAATATGCGACTCCAGGTATAAACGGGGTCAACTTCAATACCTGGTTGAGTGGACAGGATTTCCTCCTAGTGAAAGAACCTGGGAACCATTTTCAAATCTGAATACCCCTCGATTGCTCAGAAGATATCATCTCATACACCCGGGCAAACCTGGTGGGACAGGTTTTTGGAGGAGGCATGCTGTCATGATCCATAGAATGCGCCCCTTTTGGACTTCCTGGTCTCTGTCACAACGGGGCTTGCACTCCTTGATACTTCCAACATGGCCGTCTAATGTGGTACGCTCTCCACCAGCCTCCACGTCAGACGTAGCTCATTCTACGAAGAGACCACACCCCCGCGGCCCCGCACGTCTCAATGCTACCGCTTGCAGTGGCTAGACATGTGCTCTGTAGTTCGCTGTAACTAATCTCTTGTTTCCTGGTTCCCGGACCTTCGATTTCCCCCTCTTCCCTTCCTCCCTCCTTACTCTGCCTTGATTCCCGGATCTCGTGTACCGCCTCCGAGTACACCTCCCTCGTTTCCTGGACTTTCTGGAGACTCCAAGTACCCCTGGATGCTGAATGCTGAACTCACGCTGGAACCAGAAGAGGCTCGCGCGGGCTTGTACAAAACCTGATCCGTACGCAAGAAGGCTCCTTCCAAGAATTCCTGCAAGGATCGAACTCCGGTGAGAAAGGGGGAAATCCGTGACAGAGGGGGGGTGTGCTGCAAAATAGATTCCGACTGTAAAATGAAAAGGCTAATAATGGTTTACCACTCTTCCTCCAGTCTGTCCTTTTCAATCCGAGAACAGCAAGGAAGGTTCGTCACTCTTTAGCAAGGAGTCTCAATGTTGATATTCAGAAGCTGGGAGATGCACCAATATGGAACATTCTGCACCTAACGTTCACCAGAAAAAAAGAAATGGGAACAATGGAAAAAGGGTATCCACATGTGATGCAGAGGACATGATATGCTCAAACCATTCAAAAAGCTCCAAAGTGGACATGCTCTCACAAACTCCTAGCTGTGGAACTAGTGCCATTTTAAAACCCTAGAGTTGCTGAGAAGGGCTCTATATCCATGCAATAAAATTATGGTCTCCTTGGTAAAATCGCTGCAGCAAAACCGACGATCCCTCCACTTTGTGGCATTCTGAATGAGGTTGCTGAATGAGTTTGCAAAGCCAAAAATTGAGGGCTTCGAGAAGTGCAGACAAGACTGAAGTAGAGTTCTCAAAACACATTGGGCTGTGTTCATGCTGGTAGAGAGATTTCCTTTGTTTTGCATAAATTAACTTTGGGTCTCACCCTAAGTTACCACGGCGATCCAGACGTGGACCCCTTGCTCACTGTCTTAGAGAGGCACAGCTTCACCTCACTAATGATGCCCAACAAGGCTGAAACACTGTATGGGTTTGCTGTTGGTACTCTTGTTCAGAGGAGAATTGCCTAGCATTTTGGTGCTGGACTGCCCTTGGCCAGGACAAAGACTGATATGTGGGGACATTTCTTCTCTGTGAAAGGGACATTGAGCTTAAGACTTAGTAGAGTCGCTCCCAGGGGTTATTCACCCAAGAACGGGTCATTGGGCTGTGTTCGTGCTGGTAGAGAGATTCCCAGACCCCCCCCCCTTGTTAGTAAACTTGGGAAGTGTCACCTACACGCTGAGGAAGAATGAAGCGAACTGTAATGGCATACGGAGTGCAAACTTGGAAAATTAAGCATAACGTGAAGAAATTAAGAGACATGGGGCCAGGCCTAAACACACAGGAAAAGAGAAACTTAATGTGAAAATTTACCGACGCGGGAAATAATGTATGCCTGCTTTTCTGTGGATCTATGTCATTTCCTAGCAGGGATTTCATTGAAGCCCATTTCATCGATTTTTATGTGTGCGTATTTGAAGGCTGATAATGCAGGGGGGCACCCCACACCACCATTCACCCCCCACTGCCACACCTTTCGAAATACTTAAACTATCACTTCATCTACACATTTGCAGTAAAATGCGGCCACATCTGTTCGGTGAAATCGAATTGTATGAACGTGGGCTTCGGGGAAAGTGGCAATTCCCTTTTCTGCTGTCATATGTTAAGCAGAACTAATAATAAAGAACATGGCCCTCATTACAACACTGGCGGTAACCCATGGCGCTATTAACACCATGGTTGCTGCCGGTGTTGTAACGAGTCTGCCAATGTTCAATGGGGAATTACCACCCCATTCTAAGGTTGGCGGGGCGGTAATTCCCCATTGAATATTGGCCCTTCCCCATTCCCATTTTTGCCCCCTGGGGCTCAATGGGACTGGGGAAGGCAGTAATTACGGTTCAGACCAGCCGTTCAGGTCGGGTCCTGCAAAGGGACCTCATAATTAGGCGCTAAGGGGTTAACGTCGCCGCAGCCTTTTACGGCGCCGTTAACCCCTTAGCGCCAGGGTCGTAATGACCCCCCCATGTGTTCCTTAGCTGCATTTTCGGAGAACTGACGGAGCAGGATTCCCAGCACACTGTGTGCAGTGTTAAAGGAATGTGCTGCTCTGTGCCAGAGTCTCTTTTGCAATCTTCATTATTTAGGGTTAACATGGGCTTCACAAGCTGGCATTGTTGTCAATTGATGTGTCCTACCTTTTTGGATCATGCTGGGCCTTTCTAGAAGCATTGTTTCATCACTGGGCAAAAAGAGAAACTATGAGTCTAGCCTTTAATTGAATGGAGACCTCAATGTTGGAGGATTGCGCGGGTGCTGCCGGGCACTGGACGCCTCCAATTCCTACAACTGCATCCTGCGCCATAGAGGAGCTATCACTGGCCAACGCCCAGCCTGATTGAACACCCGAGGGGTCACCAGTGCAAAGAAGGATGTGAAGGGCATTCCATCATAAGGGACTACCAGAGAACAATACTGAGAGACTGACCGCACAGAACAAAAGGGGGGTTAGCCGGCATGTATGCATACCTATCTACCTCAATTGCTACAGAATTGCTGGCTTGTTTGTATCACAGAATCCAGCTGCTTTTGTGTAGATATGTATATTGACCATGTTTAATATGCTACATTAAATTGCAAAAGCTGATGTGAATGCTGTGGGTTAGGAAGTGGTTTTCTTTGAGTCTGTGGTCATTCATTTCCTATACCAAAGATCTTATGCAGGGGCTGCTCATTTCATCCACCTGGAGTCCGCAGGCAGACTGCTGGAGGTGGCACAGGCCCGATCGTGACAAATTGGGACCAGAACTGGGGTGCAGGAGTGCACCCCTGCCACTGTTCTTCAAGAAGAACATTGCAAGAATGGGAAGTAGTCACATTCTGGAAAACCTAGAAAATGGGCACTGGCATTCCGTGGCCGGCATGTTGGGTCGTCCAGCTGCAATGACTGCTTGGCCAGAATGACAAGACTCTGTTATCCCAGTGGCCCTTACTAAGGCAATGCAGGAATTCTGGGTAGATGGTCTGAAGGCAGGTCAGAAATCTGCAGGAGATGTTAGATGGGTCTTTCTCACAGTAATTCAAACTGTCCATGATGATGTATTAAGGGAAGATACTGGCAGGTTCAGTTTGCTGGAATGTTTAGACAGAATGCTGGAGCGTCCCTGTTTCAATTGGTTGTTGAGATTGTGGGTCACGGGACAGGGGGGAATACAGTGGACTCCAAAAGAATGATTAAAAATGGGATCAGTTTCAGGTCATACAATGATAGCACAGATACTAAGGGGGTGGGGGCAGGGAAATAGAAATGAATAACAGCATGAATGTTGAAAAACGCCCAGGCCACATTAATGGATCTGTGTTACCTTTGTTAGTTCAGTGCAGGGCAAGACGGTGGGAGATGTGACCATGTTATTGGGGCATTTGTGAAGGATAGAAGGACAGGTGTCTACCAGGGAAGAGAGGTCATAAGAACCGGGACAAGTAGAGCAAGGGAGAACTAGGAACATAACATAAAGTCAGATATGGGTAGTGCTGCTGAAAGTTGGGATTCCAAAGGAAGAGGCAGATGGGAAACATACCCAAGTGTTGTTGCGGAAGGAAAGGAAAAAGGGGATTAAGCCTACAGCCCCTCCTGATCCAATGCAGAGGCAAGATAGGGAAGGAAGCCTAAAAAGAAAATATACGCTTCTATTCCTGAATAATGGGTGGCCCAGAGTCATTTGACTGAGGATGTGGAAAACCCTTCAGGGTACGGCTAATAAAGGGAGTCAGCCCTGCAGACTATATGGTCTGATAACCATTTACCAGAGGAGAGGCACACGTCATGTTTGAGCAGTGCTAGAGTCAGGGGTGGAGGTGACATTAATAAGTGGTAACTCAGACAGACTACCAGAAACTCAAGTCGACATAAAAAGATATGGAGTGCAGAAACTGGTCCCAAAACCCTCCAAAATGAAATTGTCCAATGTGGAGGGATCCTCCTTTTACAGCAAAAGTGCTGAATGTCCATGTGCCTGAATACATCTTTGGGATGGATTTGCTATTGGGGTCAACAGTGGAAACAGATTGGGGAAAAATGTGTGTTTAGAATTCAAAGAACCTATGTGATAAAGGTTTCTCCCATTTTGACAGGGTATGCCAAGTGGACTCCCTTTCATGTGCCCTCAACAGTATAGGATACCAGAGGAAACAATTGAGTCAATTTTGCAGGTAGGGATTATCAGAAAAGCAACTATCACCTGTTTGCAAAACTGATGGCTCCTACAGAGCAGTTGAGGGAGCCCCATCTTGCTGCAGCAGTGCCTGGTATTGCGACACTTGTGGAAACATTGAGACAAGAAGAGAGTGGCATGCAGTAGTAGACATAGCAGATGCATTCGTAGTGATTGACATTGATAAATCGAGTCAAGGCCAATTTGTCTTTTCGTGGGGTAACAGATATTCTGCCTTCAGAAGACGACCTGAGGAGGGGTATGTACACAGGCCTACTCACTTCCATGGAATGGTTGCTTGTGATGTATCCATGTTGAAACTGGAAAATGTATCAATGTTACATTGCACACTACATTGATGACATAATGATTACAGAAGACACAAAAGATAATGCAGAGCAGGTTCTAGCTAAATTGATTGCTCACATGCAGGACCGGGGGCGGACTATTAACCCAAAGAAGATACAGTGCCCATCCAAAGAGGTGAAATTCCTGGGGACCAAATGGTCAGGACCTGTGAGGAGAATTCCCCAAACTGTAATAAATATGGCGCATCAGCTGGCACTACCTAGTAACACCATAGAAGCTCATAAATCTATAGGGTTCATTGGATTTTGATATTATCACATTCCTTATTGAGTCTCATCTTGAAACACATTTACAAGGTGATGAGGAAAAAGAGATTTGGAGGGCTTCTTTGAACCCCTGATGATCCGTTTCAAATGGAAGTGAAGATGTGGTGTGGAGTTGATGGCTCCGTCAGGGAAGAAAGAGAGTGCCACATGATTTCTGGTCTGTCAAGCTGACATAACCAATGACCAGGTACACTCCACTCGAGAAACAACTCCATGCAGCATACTGGCCTCTAGTGGAGACATAAAGAATCAATAGAGAACAAACTTTCACACCCAGGAATCATATTCCCCTCATGTGTTAGGTTTGAGAGGGGGATCCAGGGGGGTGCAGGGACTAGAATTGGGCAGGTACAAGAAGCCGCAATCATGAAGTGGAGATACCTGCAACAGAGAGCAAAACCACGTCTAAAAGGGGTGTCCTGTCTGCAAGAAAGCATGTTGCGATCAGTGAAGTATGACACTGTTCATGAAGAACATGAAGAAGTCATTATGAAGGAATCACTTTGCCATCCTGCACCACCTATGACACCTTGCCTGAAGTAGAATGAGTGAAAGCTTGGTTCACTGATGGACTAGCCAAGTTTCACAAAGAGCAGAGATGGTGGCAAGCTGTTGCTTTCCAAACACCCCAAGAAATCTTGTTGTTGTGAGAAGGCACCTATGGTTCCAGCCAGTATGCAGAACTGCAAGCAGTAGAGGCTCACATTGAACAAGTTGCAGAAGGTGATTCAGTGTGCATCTACACTGACAGCTGGGCTGTATACAAGGGTTTAACCAAGAGGGCTCCAACCTGGCAAATAGATCAATGGATAGCCAAGAACTCTCCTATGTGGGGAGGGCCAGCCATTTGAGAATACACGTGGGCAAAAGGAGAGAAAAATAATATCATGTTTTAACATGCGGATGTACAGATTCCCATTGAAACATTCCTGGCAGTTCAGTTCAACAATGAAGTGGACCAGATTACCCAAGTGCGCCCCATGCAAACAGCAGAAGACGATCATACAGACTTGCAGCAATGACTGATTTGGCAAATGTGACGGACAGCAGGGCATCTTGTTCAGCATGCAACATTCGAATGAGACAACTTCCTATGACAAAGGATAAAACCAAGCAGGATGGAGGAAAGCAGCATGTTTTTGTCATGATCGGTACCTACTCTGGCCTCGTGCTGGGGTTCCTTATGAAAACAACAGACCGGAAAGCCATTCTGCAAGAAATGCATCACCTCATTCAGAGTTACAGCGGAAATTCAAAGCACGAGAGGTACTTACTTTGCAGGAAATACTGTGAAATGCTGGGCTCAGGAGCAAGGATTTCAATGGACACATAGGTCATCATCACCAAGCCTCACTGTTGTTAGGAAGAGTTAATGGACTTCTCAGATGCGAGCTCTCACACCTTCACACACACACACAAAAAGGTTGGGATAAGCATGTGCCGCAGACTCTGTTCAATCTGAGCAATTGCCCTATGGGTCCGAGTGACAGGGCAAGTGATTGAAGAATCTTCCACCCTAATTGTCTGGAAACTAAGGAACAACGTCAAATCACCATTGCCAGTGACCAAAGGAAGCACTGGGCTAGATTCTTTTGTAGCAGAGGCACCCGGTATACAAAAAGGAAACACTATTGTCATCCCAAAAATAATGCAAATAAAGCTATTAAAACGAATGTGCAGCAAAAGCGCTGCACATTCGAGTTTGGCTGACAAAGGACTAATAGCGCTTGGGAAAATGATTGGCCCAGATTGTCAGGGACCAATGAAAGTGCTCTTACACAAGACAGGACCAGTGGATTTGCCGTATGAAATGTATGATTGCATTGATTGCAGTTGATTTGTGAAAAAGCTCTGGTGCCACAAGTGCAATAACTAAGTGATGCTCCTAACAGCATAAACAAGGCGGCTAAGGTTTCTAGGAGCACGGGAAAGAACGTTCGATTGCACCACCTGGGAAGAAAATCTTCCACATATACATGACCCCATGGCTGAAACTCATCAGAAACATGGGCTTCACAGGCTTCAACAATGCAGATTGTTTATATGCTCACTAACGATTCAACAACTAACACAACATATCTCAATTCTTGCCTCATACATGTGGACTCATGGATGACCAATGACAGACTGAAGTTCAACCTATCTGAAACAGAACTGCTCATCAGTGGTGAAAAGTCATAGAACACTGCAGCAATCCCCTTACTAGAATTAATGGGACCTTTCACACTCTCTAAACCTATTGTTAGAAATCTAAGAATCACAACGGAAGGCAACCTCTCTTTTGAACCATTGGTTAACATTGGGGCTGTTTTGTTCCAACTTTACATGTTACAACTTATTATACCTTTACCGGACCTTCACAACCAGGACCTTGGCAGTTACCTCTCTGGTACTCACAAGACTTGACTATATCAACAGCCTATTCCACAGACTGCAAAGTGTTCAAACGGTGCCAGCCAGATTACTACTTAGACTCCAAGGTCACAGACACATAACCCCAGCACTCTGCACACTACACTGGCTTCCAATCAAAAAGAGGACCCACTTCAAACTCTTTGCATCACACCCCACTGCTACTGTGGCAGGGGCCCAGAATCTATCAGAAGGATATTATTGCACTACATACCATTGCGAATACTATGATCCACCCACAACGCTCTAGTTATGCTGCCAAGCTTCAACCTCAAGATATCCTCCATTGAAGACATCCACAGGCTGAAGGCCTGCCTCACATTGATCCAGTGCTGATTTTCCAGTGCTTACTTGAAGCTCAACCGCTCCAACACTGAATTCCTACAGCTGACCAATAACACTGAACGCTCTGACATCCAGGCCTGCTCTCCGCTATGGACCTCAAGGGCTTCAAACCCCATCTGGCCACCTATGTCAAATCCCTTGGGATCAACATCGGCATACACCTCACGTTCAAACAGCACATAGCAAGGAAGACACAAACAGCTTGGTATCAACTTTCGTTCCTACCTCAACTTTCTTTCCTACCAAAAATCAAGCTCTTCATTCCAGAAAACAACTTCAGATCTGCTGCCCAAATCTTTGTCCGTATCATCACCTACAAGGCTGTCACTCTGAAGTTCCCAAGCTACCTCAGCATCTCTGCATCTCTGATAACTCAGCATCTCTGGAGGCCTGCGATACACCAGAAGTAAGGAAATGTGCAGACTTCAACTATGATGGTGCAGGAAGAAAACAACCAGAAGACAGGCCTTCTCTGTCTACCCCCCTAGTTGCTTGTAGATTCCTTGCTGCCAATTTCCCATCCTCACCCTGCCCTGTTAGCTCCCTGCTCCCTTTTTCTCTGCTTCCCTCACTGTGTTCTTCTTCCTATGACTGTAAAACGCTCTGTTGTTTCCCAAAGCTTGATCCGCGCTCAATAAATACCCTAATAATAATAATAATAATAATAATAAGAAGAAATGACAGGAAGGTCCCACTTTCTACCACCAGTAAGCAAACTCGGGAACTCCTTAACTAAACACCTCTGTACAGAAGAACGCCATCTAACCTTCAGAAAGCAGCTAAAAACCTGGCTCCTCAACTAACTCCACTAGGTATTCACAGCCATAACTCCCCAAACTATAGACCACTTGCTTCGCTCTCCTCCCATTGAAGCCTCTGTCAAAACTATAAAAATGACCAGGACCACTCCTCCACCCCAGTGGCTAACATAAAAAACTGAAACTTAAATGGATCGGATCCCACGCAACCAAAAGGGAACCCAACAATTGGTACCAAAAACCTCTAAAATTCCCTTCTATTTACTTTACCAGCAGGTGCATACTGTCTCAGACTTGGAGAGACCTAACACTTATATCTGTCTACCCCAGAACCTACCAACCACCCACTATTTACTTTACTTTGCATTTGTAACGTGCTCCAGGTACCCAAAAGCTTAAGGGTGCACATATAACTAACGTAGAATACTGACAGACATTAGAGGTCAGTTAATACATAGATAGACAAAAGAAGTCTCTCCGCTATTCAGGAGCCTAGTAAAATAAGAGCAATTTTAATCTCTTATTGAAGGTGTCTGTGGACTCGACCTTTCTTAAGTCCAGGGGGAGAGCGTTCCAAGCCATTGGGCCTGCTATGCTGAAAGCTCCCTCGAGGGCTTTACTGGAATTGCAGTGAAGTGATCTCAATTGGTGGCTGTTGTTAGATCTCAGTGCCCTCAGGCTCTGTTCCTCAACTACCCCCTCCATTAAGTATGTGGGCATACAACCCAGGCGGCATTTGTGGATGATCAGGAGAAGTCTGAATTGTATTCTTGCCCTCACTGGGAGCCAGTGCAGGCTTTGCCTCTCATCCGAAATATGGTCCCTCCGTTTGAGGCCCTTCACCACCCAGACCACACTGTTCTGAATCACCTGCGGGCGATTGGTCTCAGATAGTGGGGCCCCAATGAGCAGACTATAACAGTAATCTATCTTTGTGCAAATTATGGCTCTGTCGATTGTTTCTGCATTATTTTGTGAAATAAGAGGCCGCAGATGAGATAATAACCTTAGGTAGTAGGTGCATGACGAGACCAGATTACTCCCTTTAGATTTCATATTTAAGTTCTGATCTAACGCCATGCTCAAGGTTTTAACTTTCTTTAAATCCTTTATCTTGCAGTCTGCAATATTAAAGCTGTTGAACAGAGGACCTAATTTAGCCAGTTTATTGTTCTTTCCCACCAGCATGAGTTCTGTTTTTTTTGTTATTCAGTGCTATGCCATTCAGGACCATCCAATTTTGTATAGAGTCATATACCTTATTAATCTGGGATTCAACTGTGCTGTGTAACCCTGTTAGTGGTATAACACATAGTGTATCATCTGCATAAGTAGCGAATGTGATACCTTTGTATTCTAGTATATCAAAGAAGGGAACCATTAAGACAAGGGAGATCCAAGCACCCTGGGGTACCCCGTAAACCAACGGTACTGGGTCAGCCTTGGCTTCCCCACTAGTTACCCTGCCCTGCCTTCCATTCAGAAATGATTCAGTCCATTGAGCTGCTTGATCTGAAAATGAAGTGATGTCGCTTAGCCTGTTGATCAAGATGGAGACTAAAAACAAATCTTTTCACTTTCCTTTTATGGACAAGGGAAATAAATGCCTCTCTAGACAGGAAGGTGGACTTAAACTCCATCATGTTTGTATGGAGTACCCTGTCCCCCAGCAGTCATTTAATATTGCAACTGAAAAGAGCCTGGGTGGCTCACTAACCATGTTCCAACCAGCCAAAGGTGAGAGATGTAGTTAATTTGAAGGGGGTAAATGGCTCCTGCACCAACAAATTGGCATCTTCCATTCACCAGTAAACACCTGAGGAATCTCCTATAGAATAATAATAACAATAAGTAATATTAAAGTAGTCTTGTATCAAGCTCTTCGGTAATTTGTGTTGACCTCACTTCTGGTGGGTCTGTAAAAGAAGAGGGGAGCACTGAGATAGTGGGAAATGTCTATGTGAAACCTGTAGTCCTGATGTGTACAAGTCTGAAGGAACTGGTTTCTTTATGTAAGTATTCTTCGATGGCTCTATGGGGGTGACTGAGTCATTTGGGAATAGTTTATTCCAAGGGGAAAGCGTGAGGACTGAAAAGGGTAAGGAGTGCTTAATTCAGTGTTGCCTGTTAATGGGGGTAGGGGTGATGGAGCTGAAGGGAAGAGCATTAGTCATAGCTCAGTAGTGTTGCTGTGGTATTGGATTGGCATGTGATGGATGTTAGGCAACAATTGGTGTACTGACACTATGTGAGACTACACAACCCTTCTCCTCTTGGTATTAGGTAATCTACCTTTTGTTATAGGCCTGTACTACACAAGTTGGTAGTGCTGAGGAGCCAGGCTTATCTCAAGAGGGGTAAATGTGAGCTGTAGAGCTGTAGCAATGAAATTCGCAAATACAAGTAGTGAAGTGACACTTATACTCAAGGTTTCAGTTATGAATCATTATTTATTTATTTCAAGCATTTTTAAAAAGGGCAAGAGATGTAACAATCAAACATACTTTAACATATTTTTCCAGAATCAGCATAAGTTTAGTAGATGCTCTTTTGAGATGCTTTTTACACACTTCCTACATCCGGAGGTGACTTCATTCACAAGGACAGTAATGGCATGAATATATCACTAGTACACTTTGCAGATTCTGAGATTGCAGAAAGGAAAGGTTAAAGGAAGGAAAAGGGTTAAATAGGTTCTCAGGGTTGTGAGTATACTTAAATCTTCCAATGATGTCTAGTCAAAACGTTTCCCAGCAATTACATTCTAAAAACAAGTTATCACCTCTGAGGGACAGAAAATATCAAAGTCAATGGACTAGAAGAGTCTGCAGGGTGCCAGGACAGCCAACGTCAATTGGAGCACAGTCTATGGAGCTGAGGCACTTCGTAGTTCATAAAAGATTTGCGCAAAGTTAGAGAGTTTTGTAGAAAATCACTCTAGGGTCACAAGCTGTTACACATGTGGAGAACAGCTCTGAAATCAACTCTAACAAAAGTAGCTACTGCAAGTTTCAACTGAGAAGAGCAAAGTTAAAGACAATGAAGTAAGTACCCCAAGTCTGAACAGTACCTCTGGTTTGAAGAAGAGTGATCCAGCTGGCTTCTGTCCTGTTGCAGCAATGCAGATCCTGGGTTCCTGAGCCTCAGTTGTGGGAACAAGAGGGAGGAGGTCTGGGGGACTCATGAGGCAGCAATTTGGGGGTCGGTGGCAGCTACATTCTCTTTTCGGATCAGTAGCACTTTACAGTTTCAGCGTGCGGTAAACAGCACCACCGTGGATCTTGGATACCAGTTGGGCTTCCTTCACTCCTTGAGTTCTGCACTCTGTTGAGGGGACTCAAGCTCTGATCGTCTTGCTTCTGGAGGGTCCTTAGGAACTCCTGAAGCTTCTGGCCAGATTGCAGACGTTGCAATCGACTATGGATTTCTAGGCAGCAGCAAAGAAGTACAGCCAGTCGGGGAAGATGGTCCAGTGGAGTTCGTCTCGGGGTTAGTTGGTACCACTAACCCAAGGGAAGAAGTTGTCCCTTCTGGAGCTTCTCTTGTCAATCAGAAAAAGGAGTTTCAGCACAGTAGCAGTGCTTCACCGGCCAATTCAAAGGTCCATGAGGATGCAGCAAGCTTTGTTCATGTTTTCTTTGTCGGGCGGTCTTCCCAGTGGCCGACTCTGCCTCTAGTCCCAAAACACTTGCCTTTTAAGCAGGTTTCCCTCATTCATGCAGAGCCTTGGTTGTCACTCAAACAGTACGGTGGCTGTCCTGAAAGGACAGCCAGCAAATCAGGACTGGTTGCATTCAGGCACTCCTAGAGACAAAAGACGGGCGTTTCGGGAACCTCCCTCACTTTCTGCCCTTGCAGACACACTGGAGCCAGAGGTGGGTTTCAGGGCTGAATCCCACCAAAGGCAAAATGAACAAAGGGCTCAAACCTAGCTTGGCGTGCAGAGTAAAACCAAAGAAAGACCTCACAAACAGAAAATGGCAAAAAAAAGAAGACCGGGCCATTTTGACAAAATGGTCACCCATGGTGCTGTACTGCAGCTGGGGATTCAGCCTGGGGTAGAAAAGCACAAGTGTAGGAACATTAAATCACTGCCACCAGCCATTTAAAGTAGTGAGGGTAACATAAAAAATGTTACATGGGTAGGTAGAATAAGGGGCTACTAGCTAACCCCCCAGCACTCCACATAAGATGGTGTGTGCTGGACCTACAAAGAGAAAAGGTAAGTCAAGTCAATTTCACTTTACTATTTTTGGGAAGAGTAGTTCACACATGAAAAGATATTTAAACCTTATGAGAATTCTAAAGGATTTCTCTGTGACACTGCACAAAAGGTAGATGCCTATGGAGTTTGCCAGACTCCAGAAACAAAGGAAACATGTAATTCAAACCTGGTCAAAACACATGAGAGAGTAAGAAAAAGGTCCCACTCATTCCAGGGTAAAAGATAAATAGCTGGGAGTCTCTAAGGTTGAAGGGATTAGCACAGAAATTAGAATTCTCCCTAAAAATGGACATCCGTGACGAACATTAGAGAGTGATGTAAGGTTGCTGCCTTCTCCGCACCTCTGAAGCAGCAATCAGACTTCATGATTTTATGACCGTGGATGTGCTTACAGACTTTGTCCTGTTTGTTTCTATGGGGATCTTATGTACTTACCTAAAACTCTCTAAAAGTGACTAGGAAAATACTTAATTGCACTTTGACATTTCGATTGGTCCTTGGAGTTTTAGGCCAAAGAACTAGAATTTCAGCATGTACCATTAATTTGAAACACATTTTTGAAGTTCTACATTACACTCGTGTACTGAAAATGACTACTGTGTAACTCTGCTTGGTACTATTTCTACGAGTGTAATGAGCCCTTATGGGTCTGGTACTACGAGACTAATAAAATCCCAAAATGTGTTGGTGGCCCTATGTATTTAGGTGCTAAAGTCTTACCCCATTTGTCCTTCCTCTAGGAACCCTACCACTGTGTAGTTTACATTTGGCATTGTTCATACCACTATGTGTTAAAAATTCATAGAAATACTGTGACTATTTTGTGTGTCGCATAATGGACCTTGATCCGTCTGTATTAATGTATATTTTTATTGCCATGGGTTCCCTTTTCTTCGCACCCCTTAGGCTATGTGTATAGTGCCTTCCATCAGGTAGTGAGTAAAGTGAGGAGTCTTTTTTTACATGCACTATATTGATACTATTGGCCTTCTCGCGAGTTTGTGATACAAAGTGGCAGAAATTCCATTAATGCAAAAAAGTGTCTGTAACATAATTACTTCAACGTTTACTTTATAGACAAGTTCCAAGTGTGGAGGTAAAGTGGAGGATTCACTTCTAGCAAAAAGCTGGAGGAAAATCTTGCCTTATACCTTTAATAATTGGCAGATTTACTGTGTAGAATTACTGCTTACAGTCAATCTGCCAGAAATCGCCAGGGAGTCTCATGGACTCCACAAATGGTGTTTTATACTGCCATACCACCATTCGTAATCGCATGGTAATGCCACAGGAGTGAGTGGTGGTAACAGTAAACGATTGTTACAATACATCATCAGATATATGTTGTAATGTGCATATGAAATGCTGATCTCACTAAGGGTAGAATGTGGTGATGTCAGTATGTGTGGAACGCGGTGATGTCAGCATGTATGGAGTGTTGACTTGTTATACTGTGAATGCAGGTTCCATACTTTTCAGTTGAGATCTAGCTGGCAAGGAAGGATGGATGTGCCTATGTTTCTTCCTGGCAATTTACATACAATAAACCTACAAGTAACTTACCTGCTGGTCCGGGTGTTTTTCAGGTACCAAGATATTACAATATACTGCCAATTGGCAATTTAAAGTAGCTCGTTGTTGTCAAGCTAACCAGGTTCTTCTAGGCGACCAGCAAGGTCTAAGTAACTCAGTTCCTGATAATTTCAACCCCCTATCTTTTATGCTATGGGGGTGCCTCTCCCAGTAACCATCAGCAACGGCTTCCATTGTTCCCTGGTTGATGTTCTGAGTTCTAGAATGCAACTCAGTGAGTTGCTTGACTCCTCTGTCTGGCATGCACACTCATGCCATCAGAGTCAAGCTGGCAGCGACATGGAAAACTAGACACGTTCAGAAACGCTGCGTCAGCTCAAGAGCACACCCACAATTGGGCTATGCTGTGCATACATATCTGTTTGGTTGATTATGTGTGGTTGGGACTTCTGTCACCCTCCTTTCCAGGTAATTGCTAGTTAAACTAGCCTGCTTGTTTGGAGTAAGGGGACAGTGCATACCAGTAAGTATGTGTTAATCACTGAAGTAATTATTGTATCTTTCCTTTCTGCAATAATATCTCCATTTGGTGAATGGCAGAGTGTAGAGTGAAAGGGAAGCGGTATGTGGGAAAGGATGGAGTGAGATCTGTGCGCAGTCGCAGCCATTCCCACACACAGGGCTTACCCTAGTAGTTGGATCTTTATTGGGCTGTGGCAAAACATGTTCTGGTCTCCACATTATGTTTGGGCATCCCATTAATACATAGAGCCACTACTATCTACGACTGAGAATGAGGCAGGCACTCAAACCCACACTGTCTGAAATTAATCTCAGTACTGATCACTCTGTATCTTTTTTAATGTGCTTCCTATTTGTCACCCTTCAATGCTGTATGTTTGTGTCAGATGTATGGTATGTGTTTGTTGGCTTTTGTCAATGGCATTGTGATACACATTGGGGGCCTGATTCACAGAACCGTTTCATAATTGCGCAATCCAATTCGAAAACTCTCTGTGAATCAGGCCCTAGATATCACGCTAAATACATGTTCTCGTGTGCGCTTGCTGGTATACAGGTTCTAGATAAACGACACTTATATCTATAGAGGGAACACGTTTGTATTTGTTTTTCACTTGCTGTGGGAGACATAATACATTTTTATTTTTTATAACAAATAAGCAAATATCCTCCCAAAGTGTACATGTTGCAATTAATCTTGCCATCTCTATTTATAAAGCAGAACACCTGTTAGTATGATATTTATACAATTCTACACGTTCCATCACTCTGGACCAAATTGCCAGTTACCTATTAGGACCCTTTCGGACATTACTGGCTACATGACATTTGGACACGTGACCCTTTTCCCCGGATTTCAGTCCTTTCACACAGCCAGTTGCCTGAAATTGGCGAAACATCCAAGTGGTCGTAGAAGAACAGGATGAAGCTCATGTTAAGCATCTCAACAAGAGGAACAAAACTCCAACCTCAGAGGCGTGGGACGCACCGTTTCTGAGATATTTTCACCGCAATGCATTGTACTGCACACATGTGGACTTTGTGTAATTTATACTCTTTGCAGATGCCTCCCAAAAAGCGAAAATCTATTGTAAAAATGAATCCAAAATCAAAGAAAGCAAGATCATTACGGGCAGCTGAGAAACCTCAACAGTGTCAAGCCCGACTTGAACAACAAGGAATAAGGCAGGCTGGGTCAAGGGCTGCGGAAACAACTGAGCAGAATCAAAACCGGCTTCAACAACAACGAACAAGGATGGCTAAATCAAGGGCTATGGAATCAAATGAGCAGAGTCAAGAATGGCTTCAAAACTCCTGTATGCGTCATTCACCGTCAATGCAAACATTTAGGCGGTCCGATTTCAAATTAGAGCTGTCTCTATGTCTGTCTACAGAACCTGTGCAGAGTAAAGGTACTTTATACCAGCAGCCTCTAAAGTTGCTTTTTTTCTCACGGCACAAGGCGGTTTCTTTTATTTTACTGTTTGTCTGAGAGAACGTATGCTCTATACACCTACAATGTTAGATTAATGTGCACATTGTTTGATAACATTTTATGTTCAAGTGACCTATTAGCATATGACGTCGACTTTGACGGGGTTTGTGTGGTATGCGTCAGTCTTGCATCCACATTCCAACGGCGCAACTCGCGCGTGGAATGTGGAAACGCAAGTCGTAGATGATAGAGAAGAGGTGTGGCGTGGAGCTGACGGATGCCGCAGGCTTTTGAAAAGATAATGGGCCTCATTACGACCCAGGCGGTAAGTTACCGCCTGGGTCGTACCTTTAGCACCATGGCGTAAACTACGTTTACGCCATGGTGGTTGGCGGACTTACCGCCCCATTCCGAGGTTGGCGGGGCGGTGAGTCCCCAATCCCCATTTACCCTTCCCCATTCCCATTTTTGCCCCATAGGGCATAATGGGAGTGGGGAAGGCGTTAATTACGCCACCGTAAATTACGGTGGCGAAATTAACATCAAGGTCCCTTAGCGCCATGGATTTTAACACCTGCTAAAAGCAGGTGTTAAAACCTCCATGGCGCTAAGGGACCTCGGAATCAGGCGGTAAGGGTCGGCGCTGTTTACGCCGCCGTAAACCCCTTACCGCCTGAGTCGTAATGAGGCCCAATGTTAAATAAAACATATTTGAACTTACAACACGTCCCTGAATTAGCCCAAGAAAGAAACGGAACAAACAAAAGTGATGATGCAAATTCACAAGTCAACATGATAAGACAGGGGAACTTTGCAGTTGTTTGCCAGAACAAGAATAGATTATCTGCGGTTCATGATGAAGAATCTTATGAGGAACGAGTGGTGGTGGTAAAGACTCAAGAAGGAAAAAAACAGAGGGTGTCAATTAAAATGCCCCAGCTGTTAAGTGATAATTTGAAAGTGATGGTAGACAGCTGCTCTCCGTACACGATTTTCACCTGGAAAAAATTGGAAGATTTACAACGTTGGGGCATGAGGGGAAAGTCTTAACAAATTTAAACATAAGCAACCCAGGAGGGTTTGAAAGCTTCAACATTGAGATAGAAGGGTGGTTTAATTTCACTATAGAATTCAAAAACAGGGTGGCAGTAATAAAGCAATAGGTATCTGAAAAGGGAGTGAACGGCTTAAGATGGAGAGACCAAGCAACATTGAAAATCATACTAGACCCCTATTGGGACGATCCATTGTCAAGTTTATGCACAAAGGAGTCCAACCAAGAAAAATGTGCTGAAGTATTCAAAGCAGGCATGGGAAAAGTGAAGGGTTTTGCATGCAGAATTGTTCTAAAACCAGCAGCGATATCAATTATTCACAAACATAGACTCATAGCTTTTGCATTAAGAGAACTCATAGAGAAAGAACTGGAAAGATTACAACAAGAAGGAGTTATTGACGGGTTTGAGTCAACTGAATGGATTAGTCCCATAGTTGTGGCCATGAACAAAAATGGAAAACTTTGGATATGCATAGTCCTGGTGACTTAAACAAGATCATGCATGTAGCCAGATACCCTTAACTCATAATTTGGGAATATTGAATTGTTTACAAGGAGCTGACATGTTTACGACAATAGACTTATCAGCAGCCTATCACCAGATATCATTAACAGATAACTGCAGAGATCTCACGGCATTCATAACGTCGATAGGACTTTTTCAATACTGTAGGATGCTGTCAGACTTGCTTTGGCAACTGCAGTGTTCCAAATGATTATGATGAGTGTCGCAAAGGGGCTGACAGGAACCCTGGAGTACTTGGACCATATACTGGTGTTTGCAAATGGAAGAAGGGAACATGATGCCAGGCTGGGAGCAGTTTTGAACAGATTGTTTAGAAAGGGGACTAAAGATAGAAGGAAACAAGTGCAAGTTCAGAGAAGCACAAGCAGAGTATCTTGGGTATGAAGTTAGTGGACAAGCCTACCTAAAGACCTAAGGATGATGCAGTTGCAGCTATAAGAAATGCTCCCACGCCAACTAAGGAAGAATTAAGGTCGTTTTAGGCCTAGCAGAGTTTTACAACAGATTTGTGAAGAACTTTGCAAGTATCACCCAGTCTATTAGAATGCTGATGCAAAAGGGTTTACAGTTTGAAGGGTCAACAAAGTGTGAGGATGCTATGAATACCATCAAAAAGAAAGCATGTAATGCTCCCAATTTAGGGGTGTTTGAGTTGGGTATGAAAACCAAGGTTAGGGTAGACATTAGTAGCCAGGGGTTGGTAGCAGTAACATCCCAGAAAGTAGAAGGAGCAGATAAGGTTGTATATTATGCTTCTTAAGTATTATCTGAGACAGAGGTTCAGTAATAGAGAAGGAGATGCTGGTGTGTGTGTGTGTGTGTGGGGGGTGTCAACCATTTCAGGAAGACTGTTGAAGATTGACGGCAGGTTTGCAAGATTATGATTTTGAAGTGAGTTATGTACTGGGGATGAGTAATAAGGTAGTTCATTTATTATCGAGGTTGCTGATATCAGAAGAAGGTGAGTTTGAAGATGAGGAAGCAGATGATATCATGGCTGTATTGTTGGAGGCTGTAACCAGAGACAAATGGGACAAAGAGACAACTAAGGGCAAAGTGTTGTCATAGGTTAATGAACATATTGCCAAAGGGTGGCCGTTGGAACAAAATCGTGAGCAAGATTTAGCACTTTATTGGGAAGTTAAGGAAGAATATTCAATGGAGGATAGGTTGGTGTTAAGGGGGTCATGCAGCCCAAATTAATGAGGATGGATATTATAGAGTTGGTGCACCAGGGTCACCCAGGGACAACTGGAACCAAACAAAGAGTCAGAGAGTGGTTTTGGTGGTCATGGATGGATGTGAAGTTTGAAAGGGCAGTAAGAGAATTTTGGGAGTGCTAGAATTCTGATAAAAGTTGCAAAGGGGCCAAACCAGGAATCAAACCGATTGCGCCTCTCAAAGGAGCATGGAAACAAATAGAGATCGAGATTCTGGGACCTTACTATTTACTTAATCCAGATTTGAGGTTCATGTTGATGATGGTAGATTTATACGTACAATGGATTGAAGTGAAATGTGTGAAAGTGGCAAGTTCAGGAGAGTTATTGAACAAGTTAGCAGAAGGAAAGATATCCTGAAGTCATCATAACTGACAATGGGGCACAATGTATTAGAAGACAAATAGCAGAGTATGCAAAATGGAATTGTACAGGTTATTACCACCCACAGCCCAACAGATTGATAGATATAACAGGTAGATACTGTAGAAGATGTGATTGAAAGTGGAATAGATGTCATGTCGGCAGTGGGAAGTGAGGAGCATGAGGATGCATATGAACAGTTTGCTGTTTTGTCATAGTCAATGAGAAGGGAGGTCAAAGAGAGGTAAAACCTGAACAGGTCAGGGAATGCATATTGCAGGGACAAAGGAAATGTGGTTGTAGAGGAGCCGGCAAGAGGATACAGAGTGGCAAAATACTTAAGCCTGCGGTTTGGTGAGGATAAGGAAAGGGAAGAGTGCGCATAAAGGGATGTCAAAAGTTTTCAGACGTTGTTGAAGTGAGAGAGGTATTTGAGAATGCAGTGAGAGTGGCAGATGGATCAATACAGAACTTCAATAGATTAAGCTAAATGAAACCTGACTTGGTAGGCAGAGGGAAGGATCGAATGGTGCCTCCATTTGCCTGTTCAATGGCCCAATGTGAAGGTGTGATAGGCGATGTTGAACAAAATGGTTATGCCAGAGGTGAAAAAGAAAGGAATGAGAAAGAGGGTGCATGGGAGCTCAGATGGGTGAAGAGGCTCCAGTGAATTTATTTATTTATGGTCTTGAAAAATACCATTTTATGAGTTCAGGTGAAGGCAAAGTTAAATAATGAGAAAACCACCAGTGTGGTCTAAGGATTAGGACATGCATTGAGAAGGTTACGCTATTTCAATTGAGTTAGTTCATACCTTCAGATTTCTAGCAGTTTAAAACTTTAGGTGACCAGTTAGGTTTAGTTATGAGGTGGAATATATAATTAAACACTGATACAACATGTTGAAGGACTCACAATTTGTTTTGCTTGGATGTTTCATCTTGGTACCGATGTGTTTAAAGTCATATATTCAAGTAACCCTCAGCCGAACCCTCCTAACCAGATAACTATCGCCCTATCTCCATCACTCCTTTCCTGGTCATATTCCTGGAAAATCTGCCCATCTCCCAGCTTAATCTTCACACTAAATGTGCTGGTTGTCTCCATGACAATCTGTCTGGCTTCAGAGCAGCCAGACGCACGGAAACTGCTCTCCTGAACATCCATGAAGACTTGCTCTCGATCATTGATTCTAATCTCCCCTCTGTGCTCATCTTACTCGATCGATCTTCTGCCTTTGACATGGTTAACCATGCCATCCTGCTCAATGGTCTCTGTGATAACCTGGGCATCACCGATCAGGCACTGGCTGACTTCGCTCCACTCTGATCGACCCTCCCAGGTCCAACTTGGGTTCTTCATTTCCTCTATCTCACTCTCTTCCTGTGGTATTCACCAGGGGTCTAACCTCTCTCCCTGGCTGTTCACCCAATACTTGGCCCCTCTCGCAAAGCGCATTGCCGCTCCCGGCTCCAACTGTCAGTGCTATGCGGATGACACTCAGATCGTTTTCAGGCTCCCCTCTGCCACCTCTTCTCCTTCTCTCCTCTCTGACTGTCTGTCCAGGAGTGGTGTGCCGCCAACGATCTCTGCCTTAATGCCAGTAAAATGGAGATTCTCCTCATCAAAACACCTGCACTCTCCTTTCCTGTCACTCTCTGGCTGGCCTCCCTTGGCCCTCTTCCTGCTCCCACCTGTGAGGCTAAGAACCTCAGGGTAATATTCGACTCCACACTCTCCTTTTCTCCTCACATCTCTGATGTCTCTAAGAAGTCAAACTACCAACTTCACCTCCTCAGAGGTATTCTTCTTTTTCCTCTCCTTCCCCAGAAGCTCACTGTCTCTAGAGTTCTGGTTCTCTCTAGGCTGGACAACTGCAACAGCCTCTTTCTAAATCTCTTGCTTCTACTCTCTGCCATCTGCAACTCATCCAGAACAGGACTGCGAGACGTGTCCTTGGCCTCAAGCCCAGGGATCGTATCTCTCCAGCACTGAAATATCTGCATTTGCTCCCAGTGGCTGCAAGAATTATGTTCAAGACCTTCTGCATTTTCCACAAGGCCTTCTGGGGACTGGGTCCTCAATACCGTCAACTCTCTCTTCGTAAATACCTTTCTACTCGAGCTCTTCACTCCTCCACCTCCAAATTTCTCAGGGTCAGTCGCTTCTCCAAGCAATGAGTTGGTGGCAGATGTTTCTTTGGCTGGGGCCTCCCTCTGGAACAGCCTCCCTGCTTCTCTGAAACTTGAGTAGAACCATATCCTGTTCCAGAAGCACCTCAAGACCTTCCTCTTTGCTTTTGCCTTCTTTCTTCCTCTCCCCTGCTGATTTCCTGTCTGATACTGCACTGGTCACCTGGCTACCCTCTGATTTCGGGCCCAGGTCACTGCCCGCCCAGTTGCATACCCGCACTGCCTCCCGGCAACCCTTGCACTTGGGTCTGTATCTGTAACCCTACAGCCACCCTACCTGCACTTTTGGACACCTGCTGTCTGCACTTACACTTGCACCTTCCACCTGCTGGCCATTCTTCTTGTTATTATTTTGATCCATTGTGCAGCACTGCCTCCTCCCCATTCCCCTGGCAGTTTTCCCCTTCCCCTTCCCCAGCACTTGCGCGATCTGAATGTCTCTTGGCCTAGTAAGATCGTTGTCTCTGTCCTCCCTCTGTTCCCCCTTCCCTTCCCCGTCTCGCCTTGAAACACTTGTGCATAGGCACGTTACAAATGCCATATCATATCATATATCACTGTTTGTGTTGATCATACAACTGTTGTGATGGGAATGTGGACATGTTTTAGGAATACAAATACTAAGAGGTGAAGACGAAGACAAGCAATATCAAAGCAATCAATTCGACATTGTCAATAAGAACAGTGTGCTGTGATCAGGGATTGGATAAAAGTTGAACAATATCATTTAGTCTAAATAAAAGCAGCAAATGGACTCTATAATTGGCCTGAGAACCTGCTACTAAAGAAGCAGAGATCTTCCTGGATCCAGGACTAACTAAAAAAGACCAAATAAACACATACCCACAAAAAGAAAAAAAGAGAAAAAAAGAAAAATTATTAGTACTCCAAAAGAAACAGGTCAATGTCCCGCACTCTCAAAAACCTTCGTAGATATTTCTGCCTCAATTCATGGACAGCTGGACATGCAACAAATATGTGTTTCATTGTTTCAAGAATAGATGCATTTCCACAGTACCAACTGCCCCCTGATGTCAAACCCAACAAACCTCTTTGTACCATAACTTGCTTAGTGGGGATGAGGCATCTGCCGTCAGACAAAGACTTCCAGACATGGCAAGAAATTAGAGAGAGTTAATAGATAAATATCCATGCCATATAAGATTTTGGGGACCATCTTTCCTTCATAGTACTTAAGTGTTTGGGTTAAGGGAATATTTTCCATACCGCCCATCAACTCTCACAAGTTGGTAAGTGAGTAGCATGGTTAGATCTTTAATCTAGTCTAGAAGCATTGATCGACTACGTATAGCCTGCATCAAGAACCCCAAATACAGCAGAGACTTAACATTATTGATTTTTTCCAACATGCCATTTTGGATAGGTCTTTCTTTTGCTTTTAGAACAACACAGGATTTTCGATTTAGATGTATTGATCTGGAGCGAATCATTCCTGAGGTAGATTTCACATTTTGTCAACTAGCGCTGCATCCGCACTGGGGTGCAGTCGAAAAGGAGGAATTCATCCCCATATGATAGCCAACAAGATCACAGTTGGCCTATCACGGGACTAATCAATACAAGGGTTAGATGTTCACCCACATCCGACAAGTGGAGGTTAAAAAACAGGGTGCTAATGTGCAACCCTGTCTTACACCTCTACCTGTCGGAATACTACGGGAAAAATCTCCTGTGGCATTCAATCGTACCTGAATTTCAGTCTTCTTGTGTAGGCCCACCAGGAATCTTAATTTACCCCCTGGCATTTCCCACCTCTTTAGCTTAATCTACAAGAGATGACGGTCTACAGCATCAAATGTGGCATTTAGATCTATTGATGTTACCTATATTGGCCTACATTTACCATCCCAAGCATGTTGTTGAATCATGCTG
Source organism: Ambystoma mexicanum (assembly GCF_040938575.1). NCBI lineage: Eukaryota > Metazoa > Chordata > Amphibia > Caudata > Ambystomatidae > Ambystoma > Ambystoma mexicanum. The sequence goes on along the minus strand of NC_090930.1, from coordinate 498,487,216 downwards.
ATCATCGAGCCATTCAGAGATTTGCCCAGACCTCTCCGAAAGCCGGTCTGCCATTTAGTCAATCTCCCGGCAGACACAGCCCACTCGTCTAGGTGTGACAGCAAGATAGATGCAAATACCTTGCTGTCAACATCCAAGAGGGCAATGGGTCAGTAATTCAATGGGTTGGTTCTTACTCCCTTCTTAAATATAAGAACAATAAGGGCCTTGGACCAGGAGGAAGGAAACAATTCATGAGACACCACCTCTTTAAATAGAGCACTTAATACTTTTGTCCAGAGGGTAGAATCAGCTTTCAGGAGATAATTTGAAAGTCCATTAGGGCCAAGGTTCCTAGATGGTCTGTTTTCTTTTATCACTCCCAAAACAATATCTGGTTCAAATGCTGCAAGAGTCATCTTATCCGCTACAATAGGAAATAGGCCAGTTATGGCTCCATCCGGGGACGCATAAATAGTGGAGAAATGAAGATACCAATCCTTCTCAGACACCGCATTCATCTGTTTTTCAGCCTGACTGGAGTCGACAGAATTCATAAATTGCCAAAATGCTGTGGAGTTCTTATTCCTCAGAGAACGCAGGAGCACCTCAGAATCTTCATGGAGTCTCCTGGCCATGGTACATCTCACCCGGTTTTGATAGGCTATGTTATTTTATGTTATTTACATTTATATTGTGCACCACTGACCGGGAGGCTTACGGGCGCACCACAAAAACAAACATAAAGCTAGGTAGTCAATGAGACCACAGAGTTATTTCAGGATGGTATAAGCAAACTGAGGTCAAGATGGTAATTAGTTCCTCTTTATCTGAACAGGAGCATCTTAAGGCTCTTTCTGAAAACAGCTGTAGATTGTTCTTTCCTCATATCAGGGGGATGGCATTCCATGCCCAGAGAGCTGCTGCAAAAAAATCTCCTTTCTTTACCTGAGACAGTCTATATTTTGGCACGCTCAGTTGATAAGTATTGTTAGATCTGAGATTGCGTTTGTTTAGTTTAGTTTCTAACACTTCACTCAGGTATAAGGTGAGGAACCTGTTAAGCATTTCTGAGTTGTCACCAGAAGGCAAAAGGCAATTCTGGCCTCTATAGGAAGCCAGTGCAGGCTCCTTCTGACATCCGAAAAATGTTCCCTTCTTATAAGATGTAGAGCAATCCTGACCGCATTATTTTGAATTACTTGAAGGCGACCTATATCGGTCTTAGCCAGGCCAGTAAGCAGACTGCTACAACAGTCAAGCCTTGTGCCAATTAGGGCTGTCAATATGGAACGGGGCATATTAAGTGCCCATTATCTGGGTTTTGGCCAAGGTGCCTACCACCATAAGTTTGGTTTTTACCAGTTTTCAATGTTCAATGCCAGTCCATTATTGCCCATCCAGCGTTGGATCACTCCATACATCTGGTTGATGGTTTCCTGATCCTCTATAAGATTGTCTGAAAGAGGGATGACACATTGTGTGTCATCTGCATAATTGGTGAAATGTATCCTATTTTCCTCCAAGAGGTCGATAAATGGGACAGTTAAAATATTATAGCAGATGGGGGACAAGCATGCCCCTTGTGGTACCCCATGGCCGAGGTGCTGCTGATTCTAAACTAGCGATTGGTCAGGAAAAATTTGACCCAGCGAGTCGCTGAACTTGAGAATGCACCATCTTCCCCAGACGATCAAGCAGTAGAGTATGATCTACCAGATGGAAGACAGCAGAGAAGTCAAGAAACATCAAGAGGGATGTTTGTCCGTGGTCCATAATATGGAGAAGTCTGGATTTAAGGTCCAGAAGAGCAGTCTCCGTGCCATGATTCTCCCTAAATCCTGATTGCCACTTGTTTAGGATGTTATTATTCCTCAGGTGCGTCAAAACTTGTGTGAAAGCCACTTGGTCAAGGTTTGGCACAAACGATTATGCTGCATGCTAACTGCCTCTGATGCCAAGTCTATATGACATCTCAATGAGCTCAACTCTTTTCGAAGTTGCTTTCTTTTAGCAGCGAGTTCTTTATCATAAGCATGTACATGCATTTCATTCCTCTTGTCACCACTACCCTTGTGGGTCAGTTGGGGGAGAATTAGCCTTCCCACAAACTCCTCAAAGTTGGCAGGCCACAATCCCCATAGCTTCCATGCCATGGTAGAGTACTCTTACAGTTAAGCCAAAGAACCATTCAAACTTTTGACTAAATCTTTGTTCCAAAATAGGTGAGTACCAGTGGAGTTAGTGGATAGGTTGGTCAAACTTGAATTAACAAAGCAAGGATGAGAATGGCTCATAGAAAAAGTGGCCACCAATCTATAATGATCACTCAGCGAAGGTTGAGAGTGTGGGATATACTGACCCACTCAACAGTATTTCACCACATCACCAAGCTGCCTGTCTGTAAGAAACAGCAATGTTGCTGTGCTGGCTCCTGTGCGCAACAGAACCTCAAAACTGTGTTAAGATTCACGTATCTCGTAGCGAGATACTAGGTCTGCGCTCCTACATACTCCCTTGAACATTGCTGCATCCGCCTCTATACACACAGCGGGAAGCTTAGAGATTTGCGTATCTCTTAGAGAAATATGTTGAGGATCGTTAGCTTATGTTAACATGACTCAGGACCGTATGGTCTGATCGTTAACCCTTTATTATTCTTCATAGGGTTTCCCCGCCGTACTCTGTCACTTCCCGGCCTCCGGCGCACTACAGCTGCTGACTGGGTAAGTGGGTTGCCCTGGCACATCACTAAATATCTGAGTAGGAGCAGCCTGCTCATGCACGCTAGGTATTTACTTGAGTCATATTTATGTTTCCCTTACGATAGGTCGGAATTGGAACATTGCCAGCCTCAGATTGAGGTCAGTACCTATTACCTCCCCACCTATTCCGGTTCCAGCTTACATTATTTAACCTCACTGATTAGCTTAGATGGTAACGTCTATTCTTTTGAATTTCCCGCAGGAAAGGCTTTTAAGAACCTATCTATCAATCATTACCCTGCCACATACAGGAACAGTGAAGCCCCCACCCTGAAGATGGATCACTAGATCCGAAACGTGTTGGTTACCTATGTTACCCATTAAAAGGGGCTTCCCTGAATGGAGCTACCTCACAGTATAAAACCCCAAGAGGGAACTTACTGCTGGTTGTCAAGTTTGCATCTAATGATTGCAATTTGTTAATGAAACGTATACATGTTCATTTGAATACTCACATTATGTGAATACTTATGCTATGCTTTGGGCTTTTTGCTTACTGCTTTTGTTGCATTTATGTATTTTCACCAACCAGGATATACTCTGTTTGAAAATCTGGATAAGAATTCCTGGATGCCTTATCATTTTCTGTGAATAATTCTCTTGTACATTATTTTTTGAAAGAAAATCGATCTGGATAGGTCTATTAAAAAGTACCATATCCGTGAATCTGGCTACAAAAGTCAATTTATATATTGGGTCTATTCTGTATTTATGTTATTTATTTTCTAAATTGTTAAAGTTAACATTAAATCAACACTCTTTCCACGTGAGAGTAATAAGTTATCAACCAAGAGTGAACATTTAACTTCCGAACGTAGGTTCGGTAGGAGTGCATTTGGGCTTACTGCCTAGCAATAGGTAGTTCAGGTTGTTTTAGCAGGGAGTTTGTAGCCACCTTCTTTCATGCACTCCCCAAGTATATTGTGACTCAGCTGGTGAGGCACTTCCACGAGAAAAGTTCTCTGGACTGGGTCATAGAGCAGACGACCCGCATTTATGGTCCAAAAACCTGCAGAAAATAAAAACCTGAAAAAAACAAACAAACCAGCCAACACCCCTGCTGCTGCTAAGGTGGTGGAGGTGAAGGTTGCCCCCATTTTAGACCTAGAGATGGGGGGCCTAAAAATATACCTGCACCAAATCATCAAAATCAAAGAACAAGAAGGCCGTCAGGCCAATCTCAAACAGGTGGCAGTCAGGGAGGTAATCCCACAAATGGGACCCCTAACTCCCCTGATTATATTAGCCCCCGATACAAGGGCAACCGACAAATCCTGGGGTATGTATGGACTCCCCCAGCCCAAGGGGGGGGGTCCAATCAGGTATGCACTACCCCGGGAAATGTCCCTCCTAACTTCCCCCAGGGGGGCAGTAATTCCCTAAATGCTGGGTTAAGTTTCATCCCCCGATACTCACAGAACCCCCACCTGCAGGACAACCCTCCTTTCATTCCCCGATTTCAGTAACCCAGACAACCCAATCCAGGAGAGGGGAGGCCAAGGGTGGAGGCTTACCAAAATTCACCATATCCAGGGTATTACAGGAGAAGGGATAGTTACCCTTCCTGTGATCCACCTAGAGTTGACAAAAGACCCCCGTACCAGACGGAACGGGTGTCCCAATTGGAGCACCAGGTCCAAAACCTTACCCAGGATCTGGGTCGCATGTTGAGGGCTCCACAGAACCCTCAGATGAACATGGCAGCTCAGAACCCCACAAACCAAGGATCTGGCACCCCAGAACAATGACGGGCGAGAACCCTGACAACTCACCGGTTGCAGAGGAGGAGGCGACACGGGGGTAAAGAGGGTGTAAAGCCCTAGAGGATGCTTCCTTTCTCACTCGTGAAAAGCCCCTGGACACCCAGGAACCGGAATAAAAATGTCCTGCCCCTGAAAATCTGCAACCCAAGGAACATAGGGTGGGTAGGAAAAATAAAGATCTCAAAAAGACCCATTTTGTGGAGGAAGTTAGTGTCCTCTGATTTGAAGGGGAAGGATCCTCAGAGGATTCTGGGAAAAAGATCTTCTCCTTCAGGGACGGGGGGACTCCTTCCAAAGAAAAATGGGTCCCAAGGGATTTAAATGAAGACCGGGTGGATGAGGAGACTGAGTCAGAATCGCCCATCCTGGAACCCCAGAAGGAGCATCCAGGAAACCCAATAGTAATAGCGGGATCCCAAATCCCATAAACCAATTCTATTGACTGCCTCTAAAAAGGGGGGGGGCAGCCCACAATAAGAAAAAGAGGATTCCCAGACTTCCCAAATCAATTCTGGTGACTGCCTCCTAGAAGGGGGGGCAGCCCAGAATCAGAAAAAGAGGATTCCCAAACTTCCCAAATCAATTCTGGCGACTGCCTCCTAGAGAAGGGGGCAGCCCAGAACCAGCACAAGAGGATTTCCAAACTTCCCAAATCAATTCTGGTGACTGCCTTCTACAAGGGGGGTAGCCCAGAACCAGCACAAGAGGATTCCCAAACGTGCCAAATCAATTCTGTTGACTGCCTCCAAAAAGGTGGGGGAAGCCCCGAATCAGAAAAAGGGGAGCCCGAAACTCCCCAAATAGCGTGTTTTAAAATGTAAACATTTTCTTTCAGATCCCCAAACTCCAACACAGAATTATGCCCAAACTACCCCTGTGTCGGAGTCAAAAATAAGGAAGTTGACCACCCAGCTTGCCCAGAATGCCCATTAGAGGAGAAAGAAGGTAGATTCTACGCCTCCATCCAGGTGCAAGGCCAATGTGCAATTCCAGTGCACTGGATCCCAAGTCACTCTTCTGTCAAAAAGGGTCTTTGAACAGCTAAATTCAGGTAGGGGGGAGAGATAGCAGATCCCTCTCACCCCTCTTCCGGGACAACTCCAGTACTTCGACAGGAAGGAAATTCCTGTCAAGGGGCCTACAGAGCTGGAAATTTAAATAAGGTGATACAAGATGAATCACCCAGTCATAGTCGTGGCTCCAGAGGGAACCCCCTGTCAATTAGGGAATGACATCCTTCATTGGTTGTCTCCCCTAATAGACTGTGTGAACAAGATACTCTGGACCCAGACTCACAGGCCAATAAATTTAAAACAGAGTGTCAACCATGTTAGTCTAAATGGCACATGCTACATGGTTGAACAAAAACCAGATCAAATTAAGTTTCATCTTCAAAATAATGAGATACCCGAAGTTACCATAGTTGCTGTGGGACAACAAACTGGTGATGGGAACTCCTCTCCATTCCTGAAAATCAACCTTCCTTCCAGTTTCAAGTGGCATTCCACACTAGAGGGAAATACTTTGAAATTCTATACCAATTCACAATCTGAAAATCCTAATTCTATAGCCAAAATTGATAACAAACAAGCACAAAGAGTAGGTGGCATTCAGAAGAAGGGCAAACAGCTCTTCTTCCCGATTCATTGCCGATTCAGTTAAATGACGGGAAGGAGTCTGTCCTTGCACAAGTTGACTTGAATAGTGAAGAAAGCTTCATCAGCAAAGTATTATTCAGGAAACTCCCAAAGGACCAGACCCTGCCCGCTGTTGAGTCCATTTATCAATGGGTATGGGGCCTGGAAATTCCCCGTTCTAAACATCTTCTGCTTAGCAGTTGTATGATAAAAATGTCTAGAGTTGACAAAAGCCTAGAACACAATTGTTGGGTTGTGCGAGGTGTTCCTTCCACCTTTTACATGGGCAGTCACATCCTCAACCAACTGGAGATTAATTTGGATCCCAATTATGTCATGATCTCTGCTTCCAAAAGGTCAGGGTTTTCCCAACTCCCTTGGAAGCAGATCCATAACCCAGGTTCCGAGTGCCAACCAGTCCCAATTGGGACCTTTTGGACCCAGTCCTGGCGCCAGTGGCACCAGGCTCATAAATATGCCCAGTCCCAGCCCTGGAAGCGCCGGGCTCATAATGCTTGGGTAGACTTACCTTCAGCAGACCATGCTGCTTACTTGCCTGCCAGTTGAGCCTCTGATCCTCTTCTGTTTGGAACAACTTTTCCTGTTGGGTGGGGCTGGAGCCACTCCCTAGATTCAGAACACTGGAACTCTTCTGGAAGGCAGGAACTCTTTTCTTACCAGGAACTCTTTTCTTACTTAGGCGTGGCTGTGAAAGGAGACACCTAAGCACTACAGGAGGCTATTTAAACCACACCCGGTGGATGAATCTTGCTTTGTGTTATTCTGCAACCTCTGCAGCAGAACGCTCATCGTGTTTTCTGCATCCGGTCCTGGGCCTAAGGAAAAAGGCTTACCATCCTGAATCCAGTCTTCAGCAACACCTATAAAGACAAGAAAGAACAGGTTAGCATTCCGGCATCTGAAAGGCAAAGGCTTACCATCCTGAATCCAGTCTTCAGCAACACCTATAAAGACAAGAAAGAACAGGTTAGCATTCCGGCATCTGAAAGGCAAAGGCTTACCTACTCTTCGTGCGCTCCGGAGGTCTTCACACTGCATTCCGGCATCTGAAAGACAAAAGTTTACCAACTCTTCGCACGCTCCGGAGGCCTTCGGCGCTGCATCCCGCATCTGAAAGACAAAACAAGGTGTGTTTAAAGACATTGGGGAACTTTAATACTCACGTGCCATTACTCCTTTCCACATCTAATCCAGTGGGTATTCCGGCACCCTGCAGCCGCTCCGAACTCGTACCTGCAAAATAAAAAGACAGTTAGAGCGCATAGTGAAGCAGGCAACAAGCGCTTACTTACGTGCTTCCAGGCGCTTCTATTCATCACACGGGCTCCATCTTCAACTCACTTCAGCCCGTCATCCGCCATCGCCGGAACCCTGCAAAACAAGAGACATCATTACTAAAGACTTTAAAGACATTTGAATGACTCGAAACTTACCGTTCGTGCAGTAAACGACGGACAGCAGTCCTCTGAAGTCAAGAGGCCTGCGCTACCTATCCAGTGAAGAAACTGGTTACAGCACCCTGCCCCGAGGCAGATGGAGAGCTCGGCATTCACTTACCTAAGGTGAGAGTGTTAACCTTTGGGGGTCTACAGGAGAGGAGAAGAGGAAAGAGATAGGGACACCCCAATAACCCCAGTTCATTAACCCCATATTTTCTATCTGCAGACATCTTACTCTACACGTCAGGCATACAGTGCACAGAGGTCCAGCCCAAAGAGCCAACCGGGTGCTACACATCACCTTTGAAGATACGGTAGTCGCCCAGTCAAGACCGGCGCCTCTGCGAGAATCAGGTGAGCGTTACAAGTTATTGCCAAGCCCGGTCCCAACTGGAGAGTAAATCTCAGGGCCCTGGCAGTCCTAAAGCCTTCCGGTCAGCCCCAGTGCTACCGCAGGAAACTGAAGTTCAAAAATGGAGAAGAGGTCACCATCCCAGGCCTAGCCTACAGAATCTGCATCCCCAAAGTCGAATTGACAGAAGAGAAATGGGTCCATATTAATCAGCTAAAGAGTTGTCACCCTAGGCACACTTTACAGCAAATTGAGGAGCCAAGAGAGAATCAAATAGATTCATCTGAAACATGAGAATAAGAAAAAGAAGAAGCAGAAGGGAACAGATAGTGTTTTGGTATAATGATGTAACAGGGTGTATTTTTCTTCATTGTCAATTGTTATCATTGAATGCCTGCGTATCCCACTGCTTTCAACCCGATTGGTGGGCAGTTAGTGGGAAATGGTGGTAACCGGTTTGTGTTCTCTTTCATAGATTTGTACTGGTTGCACCATCACTATCACGTAGGACCTCCTCGGGGACCCGGAAAGTAGAAACCCAAGGAAATCTGGGGTTGTCGTTCAACACCAGAAAGGAAGATCCAAGAGAAAGCTGGGGTGTCGATCCATGTTCCAGCAAGAGACGGCGAGAGGAGCGTGACGCACCGCTCCCTGATGGAAGAAGGGCTCATACCTGACTGATCCTGCTTTGTCCCATGAAGAAATCCCACTTGCCCGATTCTCCCTTGACTTGAAATCTCAGAAGAGTCGGGAGAGATGTGTGGGATATATTGACCCACTCAACAGTATTTCACCACATCACCAAGCTGCCTATCTGTAAGAAACAGCAATATGGCTGCGCTGGCTCCTGTGCACAGCAGGACCTCAAAACTGCATTTTTGCAGCAACAAAGGGATGGCTGATCCATCCTGCCTAGCACAGTTCAGGCAAGATGGAACAAGGGGACACACTGAAAAAGCATGCCAGTGTGTTCTGAAACATAAATGGAATCAAGTGAAAAGGCAGCACTGCTTTGCTGAAAAGCCAAAATGGCCCTTCGAAATGAAACTTTTCACCCTTTAAAAATGCTGCTTTGATGCTAATCCCATCTGTTCATTCTGAAACTACTGTGATTAAAAAGGCCCTGCCATGCCCAGGATATCGCATTGTGCCTCAGCAAAACCAGGCATGATTTCTGAATGACCGGCCCTGTCAAACCAACTCTGAGAGAAATCAAGAAGCAACGCAGATCCAAGAGTTGAGTTCTCTGGGTTATGGGTCCCGAATTTAGGGCCGTGCCATCTACTGCACATACTGCTTCTGGATGCTCTTTTGGGCATCCCAGTATGCCCAACCTAGTGGCATATGCTGTGTCTATAAAACTGCCGGTTGCTCCCGAGTCCAATAACAGCGTAACCTGAGTTTCTTGATTCCAAAATCCAAGTACCCTTGCAGTGTGATATGTGGCGCATAGTTAGTGCAGTTTTTACTTGGGGCCACTAGAACGTCCTGGCTCGACTGTATGACCCCCACTACTGTCGAGCTGACACGTTTCCCTGAACTTTGGGCTTTGAAGGGCATTCCCGAACGAAGTGCCCTGTAGTTCCACAGTACATAGAGAGGCCCTCTTTTCGCCGACGTTCCTTTTCCTCCTTAGCAAGTGGTCCCCGGGTTGAGATGATTTGCATGGGTTCATCCCAGCTAGCCTTTTCTGGTGCCCGTGTTGAGCGAGACTGATCTAGTCTTGCAATCGGGCGTGAGTCTCCGCGTCACTTATCACCCCACTGTTCTTCCTGGCGATGATCTAAGCGCAGAGCCAAGTCAATCATAGCCAGACAGTTAGCTGGTTGTGGGTCCACCTGGGCGATCAGATCTTTTAGCTCATCCCGCAGACCCTGGTTAAAAAGGGACATCATTTTCTCTAGAGGCCAATCGGCCTCTGCTACCAAGCGATTGAACTGGGTAACATAGGTGATTAATTCCCTACTGCCTTATCGTAAGGTTAAAAGCTCTTGGTCCTTGCACAGTGCAGAGCTCTTCGATTAAATATTTTCTCGAATTCTGCCCATGCCGCCGCATCACCACTTAAATAAGAAATCACAAAGGATGTTCGTGCCTGCACAGATCGGAAAGCAGTGGGTTTGGTGAGGAAGTGGAGATGACATTGCGTAATGAAAGTCTGATACTTTTGGGGGTCCCTGATGTAAGCGGCTAAGGGAAGCACTGGTTCAGGTGTGACTTGTACTTGAACAGGGGTGGGGGCGGGTGCTCCCCCACTGGGCAAGGGGGCTACCTGGGCAGTAAGGCTGCGTAACTGAGCAGCCAGAGTAGCGTAGTCCTGCCTAGAGGCAGCTAACTCTGCCTGCAAGTCCTGCAACACTTTAGTAAGATCCTCCATGCCTAGGGTGGGTCGTACCACTCGGGCACCCGCCACACGTGGGCTTGTGCTACTGTCACGCCTCCAGAAGTCCAGGCGCAGGAGTGGCACGAACCAACCACCCCCTCTAAGGTTTTGGCACCTGCAAGCAAAAGCTTCCACAGACATCTGCAACCCCAGCGGGGAAAGAGGGTTAGGGAACGCTGGTTGGATGGGTATGGGGAAGTAGGAACACCGGATAGAGGTTACAGGATACAGCATTGGATAGGACACGGGGTAGTTAGGAAAGACACATTTGTAAACAAGATTTTAACATTGCACTCTTTCATGCACACATACACCCATTGTGGGTGACATTACAAACAAATGAAACAAAAGGTCAAGGCACTTAGCTTTGGGTTTGAGTGCTAGCCTCCTGCCTGTGCACTCCAGGTCCAGGTCCTGTTTGCCTCAGAAGCGATCAAACGCTGCAACAAGAGCGCAAGTTAGGGATGCTCTGCATTGTTCTGATTTAAAACAGTTTGCATGCACACATTCATTGACAAATCCTAACAGTATGGTTGTTAGTTCTCAGAGCCACGTGTGGCCCCTGCTGTGCATTTCTCCCCCAGGATTCACACGTATTTACATGCAGCGATAACGTTTTCACCTTGGGCGTGCGTTTATAAGAACCGCACGTGGTTTCTGCATGCAGCTGCCCACAATGTTTTGCTTGGGGTGTGTGCTTTTGATGGGCCGCGCAAGGCTCTGGACTCCTAGGATTGCGGCTTCCCAAACCCTATGGGTTGGAGTATGTAGGAGCCGCACGTGGCTAATTAGTAGGCAGCGTTAGTTGAAAATGCGCGGGTTTATACACGGCCAAAAAGTTAGGTGCAGCTTGTTAGATCATGCACAGTGTTTTAAGCACTGTAAACATTGGACTTAACTTCCGGAGCACAGGGGGGTTTAGTATCTGGGGTGTTGCCCCCTGCGCGTGATTCCCCTGTGACTCCTTCCCCCAACAATATGCGTCCCTTGTCCCCTGCCAAGCATGTGCCATTTATCTTAGAGTAGTGAGGGGCCGGATTGACTGGTCCTTGGGTCGTGGCCCCTCGTGGTATCCCCTCAGGCTGGAGCTCCGACGATTGTGACCGCTTACGTTGGAGTTCTGAGCACAAGCCCTGTGCTCGGAGCTTCGCGCATGCGCGTTGCCTTGCCACTCCCAACGTGGCTTGTAGAATGTAGTTCTTGCCTCTAGACTGCTGGGTAGTGTAGTCCTGGAAGGCTTCTTCCTGCAAGAAGGGTAAATAAGCCTTCTGTAGGGCTTATTACTGTCCAGAAGCCCTTTTTGTAGTCCCCTTTCCTGCCTAGCCCCTCTTGTTACCCCACACACACTAGTTGGCACCCTTGGCAACCTGACACAACCAGCCTGGTTCATGTTCCATTGTGACCCGGGGTATTTGAAAAGGGGGTGTGATATGAGTGGTGTACCATCTCAATATTGAATCAATATAAAAAGATAAGCATTTCAGTCGTGCGCTGCATACTAGTCCGAGAACAAGGTGTGTCGCCTGATTGAAATCCTTAACAAGAGCTTGTGGATAAGTTGCATTTCTCAAATAGCCAATCAGTCACAAACATGTAATCAATAGTCGACCATGAGGAACCACTGGACTATGTTGGATTATATGGTACATCCACCTGCACTTCCCCATTAAGGTGATGTAGGCTGATCCTACCCAGACACTTCATCCATTTTGCCCCATTCAGTGTTTTGGGGTCAGTTCTGGGTACACCTGTAGTACTCATGCCATCCCCCGGTGTCATGCAGTCAGAGTTCAAATCCCCGACCACTATGATTTGTCCACCATTATTCAGTGTGCACCACACATTTATTATAGAGGATAGATGTTGGAGAAAGCTAGATAAGTCAAGTACTTTCTCATGCCAATAGACATTGAGGATTAACAAATGAATAGATGGATCATCAACCAGTTCCACATGTGTTGGCAAAATGCCACAGAAATTGTTAACTACATCAATCACCCTAATCCATTCTTTGGAACAAACCATGGTTAAAAGGCCACCATAAGGTCTACCACTTCACCTCTTTTAGCAGGCTGAGAACTGATCACAGATCCATCCATAAGAGGGGGGGGGTCAGTAACCAGGTTTCTTGCAAGCAAACCACCCCCTGTGCCCTAAATAACTGCCCAGATTCCTGGTTATAGAACATACCCCAATGACCCTGAGTATTCCATGATAATACAGAGCATGAGTCTGTGGTACCTGCCTTAGAAAGAGAGCCCGTTAGTTGCTAGTGCTGAATATTATTGAGCAGCCAGGACCAATCATTTGAGTGTTCTGAGAGCTTCATTTTTGTTTTGAGTACATTGATGGTCCTTTTGAAATGCTCATTTATGCCTACGGGCATCTGGGCACTCTCAACTGTACGGTTGACCACCATTTCATGCACGTCAAAACCAAATATTCTAATAGTTTCTCTTTCATGCCACCAACTCAAAGATCAACCTCGAGTTGAAGTAGACAACTGAGCGGTCGATCCGCTATCTCACAGGAAAATTGACTCTTTGATATCAGATGTTGAGATACCTTTTAGAGAATCAACCTCAGAAAGCAATTGTAAGACGTTAGAATGATTTAGGCAAATTAACTTTCCGGAATAACCCTTTGAAACAGAATGGCTGTGCCCTTATTTGCCACAATGTGGGGTGGGATCTTTTTGCATCCGATGGAGCTCAGATTATGGATTAGACTTAACCCGTTTGGGGCTCGTGCACCCCCCGTCCCCTCCACCCATTGACCCTTCCATCTTGTTGGACCATCCCAGATTGTTAACACTGACTGGGGCAGGACCAGCCCACAGAGGGCTCCCTGCAGGCACCCACATTTCCAGCCCTAGGGGAAACATTGGCCTGGGAATTTCAGGAATTAAACAACCCACCCCGCTGACTATCAGCTTCTTGGTTTTCTTCCTCAGCACTAAGAGTGGGTACGTTAGCAGTCAGAGCAGCAGGAGCAGTTACATCAATAGATGGTAAAACTGAAGCATGTTGAGTATCCAGTTTGGGAGGCTACTCGCGGTCAACTGGGGTAACAGAGACTCCAGAAAGAAACGAGATGCCTGAGAATTCATATTGACAGCAGGCCACTTTTTAAACTTCTTCTTGATCCCGTCTCTTCTTTTCAAAACTTTCCTTCCAAGAGATTTAGAGGCAGTTTGTAGTTCGTGAATCCATGATAAGGTCAGGTCACCCAGTAGATATTTGAGGGACTCTGGTAATTGAGATAGGCAGCATTTTTGTCTTTTCCCTCTGGAGATCCATGAACTGTAGAACTTCATAGGAAAGTCCAATCCTTTCATCTTTTTGTCCATTTACCATTCTGTTATTGTCCATAGTTGCCGAATCACACAATATGATGCTGTCAAATTTTGTATACTTAATTGCAGGCTGCGGCATAATTAGGTTTGTCAGTGTCACCCTCTTAGTGGACGGTTCAGGTTCTCTAGCACTCTGTTCTTTGGTGGTACACAGGAGCTCAATAGCATCTGGAATAGCCAGGTCTTTCATATTTTTGTTTTGGTGGGACAAGTCACGTGTAAACAAAGCATCCTTAGCAATAGCATGCATGTTTACATTATCAAATTCAGAGAAAAGTGATTCCAGAAGAACAGTGTTAGATTTTGTTTCCATCTTCCAGCTTTCATACAAGGAAACTAACACGCACAAGACCTGGTTAATCGCCACATAGGAGTCTGCCCAAGGTGGTGCCTGGTCATTTTGCCTCAAAAAAGGCACATCATGTGTGTCCTTAGCAGCAGATGGTGGAGGAGAGCTGATTGAGGAAAGGGTAGAGTGAAAATCCGGAGCATACTTTCTACCCAAGTTCGGCGGTGTATCCGCATAGCTGGAACTTGCATTGGTTCCAATCGAAATGGATGCTGCAGGGAGAGTAGCTCTTGGTGTGACTAGGATATTAAAAGGTCTCACCATGGGAGCACATGTACTAGGTTTAGAGGGTGCGAACATTCCTGAGAAGGTCTTGGGTAAAAAGTATGCAGTGATAAGACCTTGAGAGGTTAAATGAGTGACATTTACTTCACGCACATCTGTCATCACCAAAATCTGGGTAGGTTCAATTTCCCCCTCCAGGCTCATGACCTTCAGGGTAGTAAATGCTGCCTTTAACGGGCAGGCAGACAATGGGATGTGTCTCCTCATCAGCTAAATGCAAGCTGTGCTCATTCGGGGACATTGTCAACTTACTGCTTCTCAGACCGCACATAAAAGGAGGATCGAGGTGTTGCGACATTGGTCACCAAATCCTAAACTTGTGATAATTGTCAGAGACACAAAACAACAGTATTGAGCAGTGAGTTGCCGAGGACTCACCCACTTCTTGAGAGGATCCGAACCTTTTCACAACGGTCAAAGAGATACCGGTGGCAGCAGAAGTCAAGAGGTGGAAGTCCAGTAGCCCAGTCCGCGCAGCCCAGTCCGCGCAGCCCAGTCCGCGCAGCCCACACTGACTGCATGGACTGCCACTCGCTCACCACTCGTGTGCCGCTCCCCAGTGGCTGGTGATCATAAACTCTCAGCTCCTCCTTTTCAACAATGGCAATAGGAAACAGACTTCCCAGCAAAGCACAGAGATTTCTCTGCACAGACTGCCACTCGCTCGCCACTCCTTTTAAGGTATTAATTGAGCCTGAAATTAGCTACTGAAAACAAAGAAGTGTTGTTGATGGGGACTACAGGCAAACATTAGATGGTTTCATTTAATATTGGCATGTCCTTATATGGAGCAGGGAATAGTTAACATTTACAGGTACAGGAGACATATATCAGTGCTGAAAGGAAGTGTAGGGGTTGAACGGTATGACGTCCTTTCGTCGCGGGATGTTCTTTCACAGGGTTTTTTACCGAAATTTTTTTATCGCAAAAAAAATCTAATTTTTTAGAAAATCAGCCCCCCGCCCCCCTCCCCCCCTAGCCCCGCCAGGGTTACCGCCAGACCTGAGATGAGGCCCACAGTGTTAAATATCCTTAATCTGAAAATGCCTATTCATGCCTCAATGCATATAGAAGATAAAACCTAAAATTGAAACAATGAACTGAAACTTTTAAATAAATATCCTTCCTATAACATTGATAACAAGCTGACACAGCATGCTGAATTTAATTCCATTTAAGAGTATTTTAGTTTTGACGTCTATTGTTATAGCAAAACCGCATGAGCATGCACGGAATTTGACATTTAATTATACAGAGATAACATGTTCTACTTATGAAAAAAGAAAAATGGATATGAGTTCAAATCAATTTTTACAGTTAGATTTTCATAATTATTGTTTCAGAATATTATGTAAAGCATCAAAAAGGGAATGCATTTAATGATAACATCCTGGAAGCGTGACACATTGTAAAACAGTAGAACTTTGCAACTAAGTTGAATTGGCCTTATAAATAATTTTGTCCACGCTTTCTCATGTATACTTCTGTCATTCTTAGAGTTTGACTGTAGGATTACTTCTACAGGGTCATGTAAGGAGGGCTGACACAGAGGAAACCTGTGACGTGTGATCACATTCTGATCCATCCAACGTGGCAATTGGGGGTGTTGCTAGGTTGCTACGCTAATGTCTGGACGGTCTGGTCTCATTTTGGTTGTAGCCCCTGAGCTTCTATCCAGTGCTACAACCAAACCACACAGGGCTATTGATCCTCCAGCCCCCGCCCCCAGCGACGCATCTGGTGGCAACACAAAGTTTGGGTTGACATGTGGTGCCCGAATGGAAGCGTGCCCCATTCGTAAGCCAGACCGATGCAGAATGTTGCCCGGCTGAGAAGGGCAGCTGGTCCAATCCCATAGGAATCAGCAAATCTCAGTGGACTGTGCCTGGATAGTGTTTGACTGTGGAAACAAGGCACAGACTGATGGATTTATGGGACACTGGCAGACAGCATTTTTTCAGTGGTGGCAATCATTGCTATGCCCTCTACACATATAGCCGTTTGGAGGAACTAAACCCAGATTCATTGCATACGTGGCATGAATGCAGTGCATGGCAACTCAGTCAGAACCCCAGGTTCTTTGTATTGCACTCAACAATTCAGTGAATCCTTAATCCATCGCCGCATTCTAAAAATATGCTTCAGAATTCCAGTAAAAAGAGCTCACGTGTAGATATGCAATTGTTCACAGTCTTTTCTGTGCCCAAACCAACCTCATTGGAAAGAGGTCAAACGTTGGTCACATAATGGATGTAATAAGGAGCCTGAAAGCAGACATCCCTAGCTCTGTGACAGAACATAGGTGTTTAGTTATAGTCTTGATGGAAAACATTAAGAAGTCCAGGAAAGACATCTGAAATGCAATGAGAATAATTTGACTGGCTTTAAGCCTCAAACAAACGAGTTGGGATTAAAGTTATATAGGAAAATCCCAAAAATTGATTCCACCTCAGATTTTTGGGAATGCCACAGAAGGACGGGGAAACTCATCTGAAATTGTCACCCACAACCAAACAATAACTGAATGATTTGCTGAAGCAGGAGCAAGGCCTGGAAATGCCACCTCATTGAGGAGGCAATTCCCAAAATCCATTGAAATGTGTTGTCACTATTAAACCGAGTACAACACTTAGCAAATTTGCAGGGTAGGAAATAAGTATTTCGGAATACCCTATGAAAGAGTTGTTATGCTGTATCAGTCATTACTTTGGCAAAATAGCATGGTGCAAAAACGATCACCTGGAAGTCTGGCACGGTTGAGAAAAATAATTTTGGGGTTATCCTGATTAACTTGCAACTATTTGGAGATTTAGAGGCAAATACATGTATATTATCTTCCAAGAAGTTGCCTGATATTTTTCTTTGTAATTATAGAAGTGAATATACAGCTGAGTTTCATAATCATATGTTTCGATAAGACACTTAATTGTCTAGATTAGCCAGAAAAGGGGCTTAGATAAATATTATAGAAGAGGGTGGAAAAGGGAGAACCCTGAGGGACTCCACAGATAAGGGGGTCCTGCAAAGACTACACCATAGTCTAATTTGATATGATAGTGAGTACAAGCTAGAGTCTGGGAGGCACAGAAGAGACCCCATTGGAGAGAAAGGTAGGCTGTTTGGAGAGAGAGAGAGGAGTGGAAAGATCTAAGATCTCAAAGAAAATGCAGATACATTCTGCAGGCGCATAATCCACGAGGAGACAAGTATATTGTTTCATTAAATGAGATTTAAGCATTATTTGATTAAAATGTGTAATTGTATGGAGTTTTGTGAAATGTTTATCAACGGGACGCATTGCTTTGTAGTGAGAGTAAAAGAATAACATCTTTGGACTGTATTATTTTCCATTTAAATGTTATGATCAATTAGTGATAGACTTCGGGCATGTCGTGAAATTAAGCATGTTACTGGGAAAGCTAAAATAAGTCATGTCTCAATGGTATTCATGATTTAAATGGATTGTGGTACCTTTTCCTATTTCGAAAGGAATTTACTTCTACAAATGTAGGAACAATTACCCCTAGAGATGATAAGGCTGTGGGAGTGGGGAATGGGACTCATTATTTACCAGCAACAGGTTTCATCAGCTGTACAGCCACACATTTCAACTGCATCTTTTGAGAACGTTTTCCCATTGCCACCAGGAGAGTAAAGGCTGGATGCGGAAAAAGTCAACCAAGTGTAGTTCTTACTGAACGACTACTAGTGCAGGAGGAAGGGGTTAAGAGATGGGTGGAAAGGAGGTGTTATCTGGAGTTCAGCAATTTCAGGAGGGTTTGAGGATTATGGTAGATGGGAAGAAAATACAGGACATTTAGTGCATGCACATCTGAATCTAAGGATTAACGGCTTCTCAGTGACTTGGAGGATTTTGATTATGCCTATGGAAATAGAGACATAGGGCCTCATTACACGGAAGGCGGTAACCGTGGCGCTATTAGCGCCATGGTTGCCGCCGGTATTTTACCGTGTCCGCCTTGGTGGATGGCGGAATTACCGCCCTACTCCAAGGTGAGCGGGGGCGGTAATTCCCCATTCACCAAGGCTCTTCCCCATTCCCATTTTTGCCCCCTTAGGGCATAATGGAAATGGGGAAGGTGCTAATTACGGTACCGCAAATTGCGGTACCGTAATTAGCTCGGAGGTCCCTTTGCGGCACCCTACTTTAACGGCTGGTAAAACCAGCCGTTAAAGTCGGGTCCCGCAAAGGCAACTCGTAGTAAGGCGGTAGGGGTTTACCGGTAAACCCCTACTGCCTACCGTGTAATGAGGCCCATAGAGTGAATGCCAATCACAGTGTTGCATGGTTACTCAAACATCACCTGTTAAAAACGAAATTCAGAAATCAGAACTTCTCAAACCAGCTCCTCCAGGAGACCCACTTTTGTATGGCCTCTGTACCATGAACAAGTGCTGGTGCTGGTGTGGTGATATTACTCAGTGAAAACGGAGGTGAGCGGACAGGAATTTATTAGAGGAATGGGACCTGCTGATTAAGAGAAGTAATTGAGTGGGTAAAGGTCACACTGCACTCTGTATTTTGGCCAAACACAGAGCAATTTATTTTTCTCACAGCAATCCTTTGATGAATGTTATGTTTTGTGGAGGGATTATTGGTTGTTGGTGGAAGTTTTATTTTGCTAAGGGTCACAAAACGTGATGAGTTAATAGGAACAGGAAGTGATACATGCCAAAGAAAGAACACGCCCATCCAATCTGAGAACTTACTAATAGGATGTCGAGTCAGATGTTTAGCGGAAAAGGAATTCAAGGCCATTCAATGCATAGTGGACTACATACCTTTGAAGGACTCCATTTAGCTTTAAGGAGCATTTCTGAAGTGCCCAATAACAGTTAATAATATGATACTTCTTTATTTTCTGATCCTACTGAAACAGAGAAAGGAAGTATGTAGATGTAGAACAAACTAGTTCACAGGGATGCATTACTCATAGAGAAGCTATTTATAGAGATTTTGTTCATTTTCCTACTTCCTCCGAACGTAAAAGTAAGGTGTAAACATTTTATGACTAGCCTTTATTCCCCACCAGATTCTCATTCAAATAACAACGATGTCTGAACATGTGTTAACATTCTCCACATTGTGACGAATCCAGGGAATTCGTCCCTTCTCCCCAAAGGGGAGCAACCCGCTTTGGGACTGGGGAAGTGAGCCCGCTATTTAAAATCCTCATCAGTGGTTTCGGCAAGTGGGATCCCATTGGGGGTGACTCCCCGTCTGGGGACAAGAAAGATCCAAGCCAGGCTCAGATCCCAGCTCCCTTTCCCCCCCTAAGAGCCCAGCATTTATGGGTTACATCAAAGCTGACCCGATTACTCACACGCAAGGTCCATTTAAGGTAGATGGCTTGGTGACTGACCTTTGCTTACGCCCACCTCCTCTGAAGCATGTGGACCAATGTATTTCTTTTTCTAGATCCAGGGAGCAACTTAAAGTGAGCAAGAGAACAATACAGGGAGCGAACGTTCAGCTTGAAGTTCGGAAGAGCAAACCGTGTCCGGACACAGAGGACAGAGCCAGACCCGCTGCTTGAGAAATGAAAACCTTACAGAGGATGTGGTGGGTGGCGCGCAGGAGCTCAGTGAGCTTGACAGCTGCTTTGACAAAGGCGGGGAACCCAGGACATTCGGGGCCACTGAGGCAGGAAGCGCACTGCAACACAACCTGAGGTACCGCCAGCTGACACACACATGCTGCCATACCAAAGGGAAGAAGCAGAAGAGATGCTGGACGAGTACCCACACAGATTGACGCCAAGCCACATAACTGCCATTGACCAGGATTCTGACTCCATCCAGGAGCCCAGCCACAAAAGAGAAGGTACACAGCAGGAAATGGGAGGTGCGGCAAACAGCAGTACGTTCTGAGAAAGCCCAGAGCCTGCTGGGGTCTGAGACTCATACCATTTCAAAAGGGGATACGAGAGACTCACCAATCAGAACTGAGAAAGTACAGAGTCCACTTGGGCGTGACAACACCAATACCCCAAATGTTGATAGAAGAACTCTAGAAACCAGGACTAAGAAAGCCCAATAAAATAGTCAGTTCAACCATGTCCTCTTGTCTGTCTCCTATTGCTGCCCTACCACAACATATGGCAGTGAAAACATAAGGAGTTAATGTGTGACTTTGACACTTATTTCCACCTTAAATTAGCATGCAGAAATAATCCTGCAATAGTGTAACCATGTTTGCAACTACTTTATACTTCACATAACACCACCCACTCAGATCAAGTGCTAATCATAAAAGTAAAAGTGGATTACAAACACAGGAGGGGCGAAGCAGACAAATAAGAAACTCCGAAACTACAAGCCCCTCATGAAACCAACGAGCAATTAGGGATTGAGACAGCACACCAATCAAAGTTAAAAACAGTCCTAGTTTTCCAGCATCATCGAAGCTGTTGCGCGTAGCTCTCCGCAAGAGAACCAGCTACAGACAATCCTTGGTTAGGCACGGTTTGCCACAAGGCAGCTCAGCCTGCACCTCAGTCCCCATCACAAACAGCCCATCATTCTTCACTCTAGCCCTCCCAGCAGATGGGCTTTGATAGAAGGAGATACAGGATCAGGCAGTCCCACCTCACTCCCACGAACCAGCAGGTCCTTGACACCTACACGTCCGCCATCTTCAATCTACTGGCAGAAATGGAGTACTACATTGATCCCACCAGGGATACAGAAACATTACTACCCCTCTCGCTTTTTAAATCTCACAGAGCTCCATTTCGTTGTTACAGACATATTTCAGTGCACTATGGCTCTGGCATAAGGCATCCTCCAACCAGGCTTCTGCTGCATCCTCTCAGAGGTGGTGTCTGTCATGATGAAACAGAGGCAGCCCCGTTTCCATTCATCACCAATCCTGTGTCACTAGCTTGCTTTCCCAATGGGGCTGGGCCCTGTGTTGCACACATGTGGCCCTTGTACAACCCAGGCCAAGAGAACAGGTCTTCATCAACAGACTCATGCAGCCCTTCTTCACCAACGAGCAGGTGGTCTGTGATGCTGTCTTGCTCCCATGTGAGTATCTGTGTGCCCCCCTGCCCCCTGTGAGTATCTGCGTGCCCCCGCTGCCCCCCGTGAGTATCTGTGTGCCCCCCTGCCCCCTGTGAGTATCTGTGTGCCCACCTGCCCCCCGTGAGTATCTGCGTGCCCCCTCTGCCCCCCGTTAGTATCTGTGTGCCCCCTCTGCCCCCCGTGAGTATCTGTGTGCCCCCTCTGCCCCCTGTGAGTATCTGTGTGCCCCCTGCCCCCTTTGAGTATCTGCGTGCCCCCTCTGCCCCCCCGTGAGTATCTGTGTGCCCCCCTGCCCCCTGTGAGTATCTGTGTGCCCACCTGCCCCCCATGAGTATCTGCGTGCCCCCTCTGCCCCCCGTGAGTATCTGTGTGCCCCCCCTGCCCCCCGTTAGTATCTGTGAGCCCCCTCTGCCCCCCCTGCCCCCCGTTAGTATCTGTGTGCCCCCTCTTCCCCCTGTGAGTATCTGCGTGCCCCCTCTGCCCCCCGTTAGTATCTGTGTGCCCCCCCTGCCCCCCGTTAGTATCTGTGTTCCCCCCCTGCCCCCCGTTAGTATCTGTGTGCCCCATCTTGCCCCCCCTGCCCCCCGTGAGTATCTGTGTGCCCTCACCCTGCTTGCCCCCCCTCTTGCTCTGCGCTCCACCCCCCCTCCTCATTTCCATCCTCTTAACTTCCCTCCTACTCCCCCCTTCCTTTTTCTCCCTCCTCCTAGATTTCCCCCTCCAAGCACTTACTCCTATCATCTGTTCCGTGACTCTTGATAGCAGCTTGTCTGTCCCCCCTCCTTTTTGTTCTCCCCTCCCCCCTCCCCCTACTTTTCAATTTGTCACTGACTTTTTGCTCAGTAGCTTGTCTTGTTCTCCTTCCCCCCTCCGTCCACTTGCCCCCCCTCCCACCCCGCCTCTTGTTACCACCTGCACTGCGTAAATTGTCGTCAGACTTAGTAATGTTACTGCTTGCTCTGTTTTCCTGCCTTTCCATCTCCTCTTGCCTTACTTGTTCTATGCACTTGCACTATCAGAAATGTCGACAGGCCTATTATGATAGTTATTTTCACATTCTGTATTGTTTCAAGGACTTTTGCTGAATGTAACTGTATTTTCCTATGTCCCCTCCCTCCTTGAAGCGCTTTGAAACACATTGTGTATAGGCGCTATATAAATAAACTATCATATCATATCATATCATATCATATCTTCACCTATGTGTATTCCTTGAGTCTTAAGTATTACACAATGCACACCTTAGTGTATCACACCTTAGTGTATATATTTCATTACAATAATGAGTAGAGTTATATTGTCAGTTGTATGTGTTCAAAGTGCGCGGGAGAAAAATCAGTCCTGGCACATGGACTCAAGTTGAAAGAATGGCCAAATACTTAATGGAAAATATCTAAATCAATGTATGTCTAATGAGCTGGTTGGTATACACTCATCTTGTAAGCAAGCAATAGTTTCAGCACAATTTCATAGTTCTTATATTTAAAATAAATATTTATATATATATATAAAGCTGTGTATTCAATTAAATAAATGTATTGTTGGAACCCAATGCGTTTTGAGAAATCATCTCTCCATCAGGGGTCTTGACAGGTTGTTATTTCTACAAATAATCAAAAAAAGAGAGTCTTATATAGATATCATTCCAAATGTGTCCACTATCTATCAATAAAAAACCTTTTGTCAGTGTGATACACAACAGAGTTCAATTCAAATGAATGATTCAAATTGTTCAAACAAACATTTGCAAGCAAAGTTATTCACCTTAGAATCTCCAAAGATCTCCATGGTTCTCCAAAAATCTCCATAGTAGCACCAAATCCCTGTAAGGTATGTCCAAGGGGCTAAGTATTGTATGCGTAGTGCATTCCGTCCTTAGTAACTAAAAGTGATAAAACAATCAGAAATGTTGGTCTTCAAAGCAACTACATATCAACAATGTGGGAGAGGTTGGCAGATGCCTCACCTCTCCTTTAGCAGGTGTGTTAGGGAGAACGTTAATCTATGTGCCAATTCTCTTTAACCTTAGAGACCCCCACAGGAGGCACACATCTGATATCATTGTAAGCGGATGATGTGCTCCTCTACTTGCGCTACCCGGAGGAGAACCTGCAATATGTGTTGGAGGTGATGGATCGTTACGCCACCCTCTCGGGCATATCGGTGAACCCCGGGAAGTCTAGTTTGTTCCCCCTGGGAAGGTACAAGAGTACCCCACTGGAGAGGCTGCCCGTCTTGCAGATACCTTGGCAGACCAAGACATTTAGGTATCTGGGAGTGAATGTTTACCACAAAATAGAGACAGAACACAAACATAACACAGAGAAAGCGATGGAGGGAGTTAAGAATAGCATGGTGTTCTGGTGTAGATTACCCCTAGCCATGATGGGGAGAGCAGCTTTGCTCAAAATGGTGGTCCTGCCCAGACTCTTGCAACTTTTTTGTGAATGTCCCGTACTTGATCCCTAAACGCTTTTTTGTGAAACTTCATAGCATGTGCAGGGGCTTCATATGGGGCAACTCCAGGAATAGGGTGGCCCTGTGGAAACTACAGAGCACATGTGATAAGGGGGGCATAAACCTACCGAATTTTGAGCTGTATTACCTAGCAGGACAGCTGTTGTATGTGTCTAGGTGGTTGTCTGCGGAAGACTCGGCAGAAGCTAGGCTTTTGCAAGGTGAATTGGCTCCTTACTTTTTGAGGGAGACAGTATGGCTGCAGAAAACTAAAATAGCGAGGATGGGGAGACTATTGAGGCTGGGCTGGGAAGTCTGGCGCAGGACATGGAAAACGGTGGGTGACCTAGATCCGCTTTCTCTGCAGGTCCCGCTGGCGGGGCTATGCGGGGACGACTCTCAATTGTTTGAAGCGATCCGCAGATACTGGGAACCAGTGGGATTGGCCACCCTTGAAGACATATGGCAGGAGGGGGAGGCGCTGGGATACCAGAGGCTGCAGGAGGAGACAGGGGTGCATAGAGGTCAATTCATTACTTATACCAGGCTCATGAAACGGGTGAGAGAGAAATGGGCTGAGACTGTGCTAGAGGAAGAAACTGATGCCTCCCTAGAAACGATGCATGATGTCTCGGAGGGTGGGCACGAAATATCTAGGATATATGAGCTCCTGAGGGCGAAGGAGGGGAAGGAGCTGTTTCATTTGAGGCAAGACTGGGAGGAAGAGGTGGGGGAACCCATGACAGAGGGACAGTGGGATAGAGCCCAGAGGTACCGTACAAAAGTGTCCCGGAATGCGAGACTCCAGCAGATTCAGTTGTATGTCACCCACAGAGCTTATCTGACTCCCAGTAGAATAGCTAGGTTTGGAGGCCCGGCTGTACAAAAATGCCCCAGGTGTGGAGAGAAGGAGGCAGGGCTATTGCACATGTTCTGGGCTTGCCCTGAGGTGCATAGATTTTGGGAGGAAATAAAGATGAAAATGGCAGGTGGGGGAGTGGCACTGGACATAGGGTCTGTCTGGGCTTGCATGCTTGGGAACTTCCCCAGGCCAAGTCATTTAAAGCATATCAGTAAGATGAAGGACCTGGCCTATATTTTGGCCAAACGGAGAATCGCAATGTGTTGGAAAGCGGCCCATAGGCTCAGAGTGGAGATATGGTGGGCGGACCTCTTGAGATGGGCGGAAGCAGAAACCGCGGTATGGTTTGAAGCTGTCACCAAGGGGGGAGAGGAGGAAGTGGGCCCCCTGATAGCCTGGAGGCAGCTGGTGACCTCGATGGCTAACCCCCACCAGGTCAATCATGATACAGAAGACTCAGATGAGGCAACAAGCACTGAGATTCCTGAAAATGCTCATGTAGATGATGTGGCTGAGATGGCTCGAGTTCGGGGGGAGGGAGGGGAAAGGATGGAAAGCGACACTGTATAATGTGATGCTTTGACACTGATTATGTATGTCCCAAAATTTGGGGGGCGTGGCCAACCGCCATGTAGAGCGGACGCGACTTCGGCAAGCTCCGCACGATGAGCCATTGATAAGCTGTTATCTAGCATTTAAGCCATCTTTAGTGCCTGCAAACCACCCCGAGAGCTGCTGGCTGCGGCGGGAGCCTCCTGGACTCCCTACATAAGAGGGTGGAAGCCCGGGAGCCGCGTTGGGAAGACCGCGTACCTGACGGAGCGGGTAGCCAAGATGGCGGCCTCCATTTGCTGAGCCCGGAGAGCCCGGCGGCAGCCTAGCATTCCAGGAGAAGGCCGCCCCACGCTGCCGAGTGGAGCAGGTGTGGGTAGTGCCCCTGCTGGCCCCTCGGAAGCAACCACTACGATAAGCCTGGAGCGCTCCGGGCTCGAGGACGAGAAGGCGACCGAGGGTGCCTGCCGGCCCCGCTGCAGGGATCGAAGGTAATTGAGGACCGGCCGGACCCTCCCGCGAGGGGAAGGGAGTGCCGGAAGCGGGGCCTGGGGATCGCGCACTATATCGAGTGCGAACGCTGGCCGCCTCGCGCTGCCCCCGGTTGGCGCTACTACGGAAGCCGCGTACGCCATCCGCCCCGCCCGAATTACACTGCGGCCCCAGCTCCCTGCACCCTGGAAGTGGGTTGCTGCGACCGCGACACTCGGAGCGGGCAGGTAATCGAGAGGAGCCCTTCCCCCTCCCCTTTTTCACTGAAGACCGTGGGGAGCCGCAACCACAGGCTGGAGAACGGCCCCTGCCTGGCGGAGCGTGTGGGGGCCTAGCTGCACAGCACGGCCCGCGATCGTGCGACCCTGGGGAAAGGCTTCCTGCGAACCACCACTGGGGGCCTACCAACCTACACCCAGCGGGTCGTACCTCTCTACCGTACTCTGCCTGACGAAGCAAAACGCAGACCTACTGCACCTCGTGGAGCCTGGAGGACCTGGGGGACCGGCGCTGGAGCGCTTCACACCCCGCTGGAGGGCCCAGAGCGCGGACTATAGCCCTAAGTGTGCTGGGAGAACCGTAAGTTGGCAATTTCTACAGGGGCCACGACTAAAGTACCCTGGCTGGGGCACCCGATTGCAGCGCTTGATACCCGCTGAGCTGGGAGGATGTCCAGCTTGGATAAGTCTACGGGGAGGGGGGCCAGGTCCAAGCAGCGGCAGACCACCCTGGACGCTTACACGGCCCCCGAGCCCCCCAGCCCTGAGTGCCCAACCATGACAACTGCCGGTAAAGACACAAGCCCCACGCCAGTGACGTCTGAACCCACCAACTCCCAACTCTTGGAGGCCATCACGTTAATTCAAACAACTATGGTGAATAAAATCGACGCTGTGGCCATAGATCTGGGACTCCTTCGCCAGGACGTCCGCTCCTTGGCTGGTAGAACTGGCGCGCTCGAGACCCAAGTACGCGAGAATACTGAAGCGAATACCCAGCTCATGCACGACATGGAAGGCCTCCAGCAAACGGTCAAGAATTTGGAGGACAGGGTGGAGGAGGCCGAGGGAAGGGCCCGCCGGAACAACATCCGGCTGCTCGGATTACCGGAGGGCATTGAAGGCTCGGACCCCACCAACTACGTGGAAAACCTCCTGCTGCAGGAGATCGGCGCTGAGAAACTATCGCAGGGGTTCTCCATCGAAAGGGCTCATAGGTCGCTTGCCAGGAGGCCCCCGCCAGGAGGCCCACCCAGGCCTATGATAGCAAAAGTATTAAACTACTACCGCGAGGTCGTCCTGGCGTACTCTCGGTCAGGGGGCCAGATACTGAGAAATTCGGCCAACATCGCAATTTACCCCGACTACACCTTTCAAGTGCAGATGAACAGAGCTCAGTTCAGTCACACCAAAGCCAGGTTGAAGGCCGCTGGTTTGAAGTACATGCTCCTATACCCTGCAAGGCTAAAAGTAATACACAAGAACAGAGCCCACCTATTCGACACACCGGAACAAGCCCGGGACTGGATGGATGAGCAGCAACTACCAGACATCGAAGGCAAGAGGCGCATGCCGCACTGACACACCTACCAGAGACTGCTGTAGCGAATTACACCTTACAAGCATAGTAACCTAACCCCAAGAGCAGCTGAAATGATCCTATCACGCGGAACACTGAAGCTTCAGCACCCTCAACCCCCCTGGAGCTTGTTTTTTCTGTTTTTCAGGGTACGTTTACCCGCCCGTAGGACACCCGAAGACCATGCCTGGTCCTAAGGAGCGGAAACGGGACAGTCACGACGAGGAGTATCTTGTCAGACCAGTTATTTGTTGGGGAAGTTTTTTTTTAGGGAAAGGGGAGCCGGAAACCCGCACCCTAGTTGGGAACCCTAAAGTTGAAATACCGAGACCGCAGGACTCCCTCATTACTACAGCACCTCTAACGGGACCTCGACCAGGACCGGGGCAGGAGAGAGAACACCACCATGACTATGGCTGAGAGAATAAAAGTGATGACGTGGAACGTCGGAGGCATGAATAGCTATGTGAAACAACGAAGGATCCAGGCATACCTGCGACGCTGCAAGGTAGGGATCGCCATGCTTCAGGAGACACACCTAACAGAGGCAAAACTGACAGCGCTAGCCAAAACTTGGCGGGGGACCTTGGTGGGATCCTCCTACTCCTCATATGCTAGAGGGGTTCTGGTATGGATTAACCCGACAGTCCCCTTTAAAGTTACGGACACCAAGACGGATGACGAGGGCAGGATGGCACTGGTGCAGGGTACCATGGAGGGAAGAGACCTATGCCTGATTAGCACTTACGCACCTAACCATGACGCCACGACTTTCTTCCACTCCCTGTACTCTAGACTAGGTCCCTACGTAAATAGCACCATGGTATGGGGTGGGGACCACAACTGCACCTTAGACCCTCTCAAAGATAGGTCTGACACCAAACACTCCCGCCCGTCCCCCCCAGCCAAGATACTATCCAAACTGATTTCTCAGTTGTCACTTTGCGATCTGTGGAGGGAACTGAGTCCGGAGAGACGAGAGTACTCCTTCTCCTCCCCGCCACATAGCGTCCACACTAGGTTAGACTACATGCTGGTCAGTCAGGAGCAGCAAGCCACTTTCAGCGAGGCACAGTATTTACCCAGAGTATTATCAGACCACTCGCCCTTGCCGGTCACCTGGGAGGTGTACCCGCCCAGACCCCCGGTTCCCACGTGGAGACTGCGAGCAGAGGCACTGCTGGACGCAGCCTTCAGGGACCACGTACAAGACAGCACAGATGAATACTGGCTAAACAACCTAGGCAGTGTAGAATGCATCAGCACCGCATGGGAGGCGTACAAGGTGGTTATGAGAGGGGACATGCTGGCTGCAGTAGGGGGGGCACAAAGGGCCATTATGAATGCTCTGGCGGAAGCAGAAAGGAAGCTGGGGGAGCTGGAGAACAAGGCAGATCCGACTCCTGAGTATGTACGGGAAATAATAACGCAGAGACAGGCCTGTCTGTTGCACTGGGAGTCCCTGGGGAAACTAAGCTACGCCAAACACACTGAAAGGACACACGCCCTGGGAGACAAGCCTGGTAAACTCTTGGCCTGGCTGTACAAGAGGGAAACCCCTAGGACCCCCATCTGCCATATTCGTAGATCAGATGGCACTACGGTGCACACCCAGGCAGAAATTAACACAGTCTTCTCTGAGTACTACCAGGACCTATACTCCAAAACCCCGCCCTCGCCGGACACCGGGATCGAGGACGCCCTAGACTGCATAGAGTTACCCAAGCTAGACCCACAGTTGGCCGTAGCCTTAGAAGACCCGATTACCCCAGACGAAGTCAAGGCTATCATTAGATCATTACCCTCTGGGAAAGCGCCAGGCATGGATGGCCTTCCTGGGGAATTCTATAAGACATATGAGGAGACCCTTGCCCCACTGCTAGCACAAGTATACAACGAGGCTTTTGAACGCGGCACACTCCCTGACTCCATGAGGGAAGCAATAATCATCCCCTTGCTGAAGCCCGGCAAAGATGGGACAGATTGCGGTTCATATAGACCTCTCTCTATGCTTAATGTCGACTGCAAAATACTGTCGGCACTCCTCGCCAATAGACTACGCAGAGTGATCCCCCTGCTAATTCCTCATGACCAAACTGGCTATGTACCCGGGCGCTCTATCACCGAAAACGTACGCAGGTTGCACCACGTCATATACTGCACTGAGCGAGATACCCAGAAATACGCGGTGGCATCACTTGACGCCACCAAGGCCTTTGATTCGGTTAATTGGGAATGGTTATACGCCACCATGGTCAGGATGGGCATTGCACCCGCTTTCCTTAAATGGACCCAATTGCTTTACACCCACCCCATGGCCAGAGTGCGCACCAACAAGACGTACTCTGACAAATGGCCCCTCTACAGAGGCACACGACAGGGATGTCCCTTATCCCCCATGCTATACATCATTGCTGTAGAGCCAGTGGCCGCGTACATCCGGCAGGAATACGGTGGGGGAGACATCATACTAGATGGAGTGACACACCTCATCTCCATGTACGCGGATGACACTCTTCTCTACCTACATAGCCCTGAGCACCTCCTGCCCTACATCTTGGAGACACTAGACTGCTTCCAAAAACATACAGGCATCCAGATAAACAAAGACAAGTCGTGTCTCTACCCCCTCGCAGCACTATATAGTAATGATTGTGGATCCCTGCCCCCACTAGCTCTTCAGTGGCAGGTGACTTCCTTCAAATACTTGGGTATTACCATACACCGTAGCCCGGATACTGAACATATTCTCAACACAGTCAGAGCAAGGGATGCACTCACTAACTCCATGGCTTTCTGGGGGAAACTCCCTCTCTCTGTGGCAGGAAGGGCAGGACTCCTCAAAATGGTAGCGCTCCCACGCCTACTGCACTGCTTTACCAATGTCCCCTACAACATCCCCTCAGCCTTTTTCAGAGACCTGAACAATCTCTGCAGAGGATTCCTGTGGCAGGGCGGCAGGAACAGGGTGGCGCTTGACATCCTTCAGAGGCCCTACGAGAAGGGCGGACTGAAAGTCCCTAATTTCGAACTATATTACCTGGCCAGCCAACTGAAGCACGTAACGCACTGGATGGCAGATGAAAGCACCGCGGACACCAGACTTCTCCAACCGGCTCTGCCGTGACTGCTACTCCGAGACTTGTTGTGGGTCGAGAAAGGGGCTCCACAACGTCACCCATACCTGGCCAAGCTAGGAATTCAGCTCTGGAAGCAGGCCTGCAAAGCTGTGGGGTTGAAGGACCCATACTCCCCACAGATCCCCATCGCTGCAGTCATGGCGAAACCCTCTTGGGGGAACACTGAAACTCGCTCGGTGTGGGAGCCTTACGGTGTGGCAGTACTGGACGACCTCATGCACGAACATGAACTTTTGACATTCCCCGACCTCTGGGAGTTGACGGGCCTGCCCACAGGGCAGTTCTTGCTCCACAGGGCAGTAACACTGGCCTTAAGGAAAAGATGGCCTGAGGCAGACAATCAATTCACTGAGAACGAAACCATCGAAACACTGCTAGACACTGCCGAGGGAGGCCACGAAACCTCCAGAATATACGAAGCCCTATTACTGGCAACGACAACGAACGAACTAAAATGCAAAAGGAGATGGGAGTGTGAAATGGGCCTTGTATTTGAGGACAACACATGGGAGAAAATAACCCACTACCATAAAAAGACCTCCAGGAATGCTCGCCTCCAATTAATACAGCTATACATCACAAACAGAGCCTACCTTACGCCTGGCGCCATATCAAAGTTCAAAGGGGCCTCGCCACAGACATGTCCCAAGTGCCACGCACCGCGGGCAGGAATGACCCATATGTTCTGGAGCTGTCCCGCGGTCCTGAGGTTTTGGGCCCGGGTGAAAGAGAGGGTGGCGTTGGCCGGGATTGAAGTGGAAACTCATGAACCTGCAGCTTGCATATTGGGGACATACAGGCGAAGCAGCAAGAATAAACCCCTAAATAGACTCCTAGACTTGATTTACATAAGAGCTAAAAGGCGCATAGCCATGGGCTGGAAGAGCGTACGGGGTCCTAGCGAGGCCCTTTGGTGGTACGACCTCAAGAGATGGATTACCGCGGAGACGGCGGCTTGGGAAATGGCAATCCAGGTACAAAAACTAGACTCCAGTGCAGATCTTCTCCGCTGGGTAGAGCTGACAGAGCCACTTCTCCGTCCAGCGACACCGGACAGCACACCGAACAGTCCTGGCAGCCCCTGCTCGGCACGTGAGCCTATTGAGGACTGAGGTTTTAACTGCGGTCTCGGGGGGAGGGGGGTGGAGTGAGTGGGGAGGGAATGTTAAGGTTGATGTTTTGTTATCACACATACTACATTGCTCTGCCGATGCGCTGTTTGTTACATGTTATCGAAAAACCAATAAAGAATTTTCAACAAAAAAAAAATGTATGTCCCAAAATTTATGGAGTCTGGTAAACACCATAGGCATCTGCTTTTGCATTGTGGCACACAGCACCTTTTGTGCGGTGCCACTGGGAAGTCCCTTGGACTTATCTTAAATGCTTAACTACATTTTCTTGGATGAACTACTGCTCCCAAGAATAGTAAGATGACCCCTGTCTTGCTTACCTTTACTTTATGGGTTCGGCACACACCACCGTATGTGGAGGGCTGGGCGTTGCATAGTAAATCCTTTAACCCATTCCTCATGTAACATTTTGTTACACTAACTCTCTTGAATGGCTGGTGGCAGTGGCTTCTTTTTTTACTATCTAGTGACATGTATCTGCAGGCTGATACTTCCGCTGTAGTACTGCCTCCAAGGGTGACCATTTTCTCAAAATGACCGCTGTCTTCTTGTTTCGCCATTTCTTGGTAGTTTCTTCTGGGATTTTACTCTGTTGTTTGTATCAGATTTGAGTCCTTTGTGTGTTTTGCCTTTGGCAGGCTTCAGCCCTGAAGCCCGCCCAGGATCCACTGTGTCTGGAAAGGCAGGAAGTGACAGAGGGTCCCGAAACATCCCTGTCCATTGTCTCTAGGCGTGCCTGAGTGAAACCAGTTCCAATTGGCTGGCTCGCTCTCCCGGAGGAAAGCCTCCCTGCTGTGTGATTGACAGCCTAGGCCTGTGAATGAATGGGAACTTGCATAAAAAGCAAGGTTTTTGGGATTAAGAGCAAAGTCAACCACTGGAGGACAACATCTGAAGCTGAAGACAGGTGAAGACGTCAGCAGCACCATCCTGAACCGTAAAGTGTCCAGTGAAGCCCTGCAGCTGTGCTGACCCCATTTTCGAATTGGCAGAGAAGACCCATAAAGGACGACTTCCTCCGTTAGGCTGGTGTGACTGACTAGTGTAGAGACAAACTCTATTTTGGGGCAACCTCCGACTTGCTGCGACTTTCCAATGCTCCAGAAACCCAATACCAGGGGTACCACAACCGGGACCCCGCCAAATGTCCTCCCTTTCATCACCACGACCAAGGACTATGAACAAGGGTCTACTGCATTGCATAGTGAGGGCAACCAGCTGGAACAACATCTTCATTTTAAAGGTACTGTGGGGCTGAGGGTAGATTATCCTTTTGTCATTGGGGTACTTCCTAATTTTGGGAGTGCGATTTAACCCTACAAGGTGTGTTACCTAATACCAAGAGATAGGTTTTGTGTAGTCCGACACCAGTTGGACTGCACTCATTCTTACCTAACAAAGTTGATGCACTTTAATCGTTCTAATGTAGAAATCATGGAGTCTGAATCATCAACATTTGGTATTCTAAATATGGTCAAACATATTGGGAACTTTATTTCCGTTTAGAGGGAATTGCTTCATCCACATCAGCACCTTCTAATTGAGACATTTGAACTTGTATCTTGGCAATATTGGGGAAGATAATTGAAGCCTTCGTCTAAGGCCAAAAACATATTACCTTATCTACATCTTCATAACCAACACACCTCTGAGAGTGTGAGTAGACTGACTATATTCCTGTGTAAATCTATTTGGCAATTCTGTCTAAACCTATCTAGAACACATATGTTTGTAAGAGGTGAACACAATATAACAGTAACCTTTTACTTTACAGACAGACCTCGGGTGTATTCTGATTTTTGAAATGTACCACTTCCTGCTCAGCGATCTTTGCTCAAGCTTACAGTATCACAGTTTCAAGGCTAGGTGAGTACCACATTGAGACTTTGGAGGCTTGC
The DNA here is from genome assembly GCF_040938575.1 of Ambystoma mexicanum. Taxonomy (NCBI): domain Eukaryota; kingdom Metazoa; phylum Chordata; class Amphibia; order Caudata; family Ambystomatidae; genus Ambystoma; species Ambystoma mexicanum. The sequence goes on along the minus strand of NC_090930.1, from coordinate 498,453,729 downwards.
ACATGAATTGTTTGGCTATTTTGATCTTATTGATTGAGTTTATACAATCAACCTTGGTATGAAGTCCATTTGTAGGAGGAAGGCAAAGTGAGTAGTTAGAATACCGAATGGTGATGATTCAGACTCCCTGATTTGTACATTAGAAGGATTAAAGGGTTACATGTCTTTATAACGAAATATTGAATAACGAAAGCATATATAACGAAACATATACAAAGACAAAACAGAACACATTTTTTGTTTTATTTTTTTGGGCCCCCCCCCCCCAACTCTCGTTTCCCACCCCTAAAAACCAACCCCAACCGTTTCCCCACAAGATTTAACTCTTTACCCCACTTCCACATACATTTTCATTATTTCTTTCATTATAAAATGCCTGTTATATATATTCCTTTGTTATACATTTTCCGTTTTAAAGACTGTATACCGGATTAAAGTAAATTGATTTGCTAACCGACTAGGACATTAGACATAGATTGATTTAGAGCATCTTCATTAAGAATTTGGCCATTCTTTGGCTTATGAAAGTGTGCACGGGTCGTGAGTTCCCTATTTTTGGGAACCTTTCCTTTTCACCATATCACTTGACAATTGCCTTGCTGTCCGTGTCTTACCTAGCAAGTCAACCCTCAACCAGTGGATACGTCCAACTCTTCTGGACGTTCCCTAGGGACTGGTGGATTTTGTCCAGATGAGCTGCAAAGAGGAACAGGCATTCACCAGTTCACGCCTATTCTCCTTCATGAGCTGCTTCCATGTGAACTGATCAAATTTCCGCAGCCATGATACCACATACAGTCTTTCTGTCTTGCCAATGATATTAGAAGGGAGCATATTAGAAGGGAGCAGGGTGGCACATCTGTAAGTGACAGTGTGGTGATTAAAATATGTTTTCAGGTTCCATGGAGGGACCCACATAAGGGAAAGCAAAGGGTCACAGGCATATCTCTGTAATTAGATCCATTAAAAAAGTGCAGTCGATTACGGGGATGTCTCTCGTGAAAGGGCATCCCCCAGGCAAAGAAGAATAGGAGACACTTGTGCATCAAATGGAGAATGTATTTATTTATTTATTTAATTAATTTCATGTATTGACAGTGCCCAAACCCGTAAGTATACCGCCGCTGGTACAACTTGGTGGGAAGAAAGGGGTACAGTGTCAGTGTGAAGGCACGTTCAGTTAATTATTTAAATGCACAGTTATTCATGTTCAGTTATTCATATTTGCTTGCCGAAAAGCAGAATCTTGAGTCTTTTTCTAATGATGGGGTTGGAGGGTTCTTCTTGGATATGGAGGGACAGGGCATTTCATAGGGTAGGGGCAGTGACCGTGAAGCAGATGAACGCAGACATCTGGCATGGTGTTTTCTGGTGATGGATTGACTGAGGAAGGCCGGGGCAATGTTGTGGATGCATCTGCCTGCTATGGAAAGGATCTTGGACTAAATGCAGGCTTTGACTGACAGCCAATGAGCTTCCCGTCTGGCATGGGATACGTGATCCAAACATTTTAGACACCAGACCGCGTGGAGGTGTTGTTTTGAATCAGTTGAAGTTTGGTGGGATTTTTTGAGGAGGTGCCTGAGAATAAAGCATTGCAGTAGTCCAATTTGCTACTAATGATAACCCTGGCAAGGGTGAGACAATTGTCAGTAGAGAGATATATTCTGCCAAGGTTGATGCGCTTAGTGATATATGCTACTGAGGAGGCAAGCGCCTTTACATGTTCATAGTTATATCTGCATCCAGAGTTTTGTTATGGCTAGAGACAACAGTGGGATTACCATTGATGAGAAATGAGGCAAATGCTGGGTCTGGGAGTTTAAGCCTGTGAAGGGATCCTACAATGAGGAGCTCTCTTTTGTCATGATTAAGGCACACGTGGTGGCCTGCCATCCAGCCCTGAATGAGGCTGTAGACATAGTTAAAGTTTTGGAGTCAGTGATGTAGTTCCCCGTTTTAGCAGGATTTGAGTGTCATCAGCAAAGTTTGTGTAGGGGACTCCACGGTGGTTGAGTTGGTCGAACAGTGTTTTAGTATACATCTTAAACAAAGTGTGTGAGATGCAGGACCCCTAAGGGACTTCATAAGGGATGGTAATTGGGTTGGCAGTGTCTGAGCGAGCGAAGACCCTGGAGGACCGCTTGCGGAGAAAGGATTTGATCCAGTTGGCAGCTTCTGAGGATAAGTTGAATTTAGTGGAGAGGTGCTGGCACAGAATGTCATGATCGACCAGGTCGAAGGCAGTAGAGAGGTCAAGTAGGAGGAGGATGGTGAGTTCTCCAGCATCGCAAATGACATCAAGCTGGATATTAAGGTCCAAGAGGGCGGTCTCTGTGCTGTGTCTGGGTCTAAAGCCCAATTGCGGGAGCAAAAGAGGTTGTGGGTTTCCAGGTAGGCTTGAAGATGGATGTATGCCGTGCAATCTAGCATTTTGTTGAGGGAGGGAACTGTAGTGATGGTTCGTTAGTTGGTCAGGAGTGTGGGATCAAGGGAGGGTTTCTTGAAAAGGGGGGGCCCAGGCTTCCTTTATGGCTATGGGGACAGAGCTGGAGTTGAAGGAGGCGTTAATGAATATGGTGATTATCTGTGACGGGGTGCGACACACATTTTGATTATGTGGGCAGGGCAGATGTCACTCTTGCAGCTGGATTGCTTGAGGTTTTGAAAGATAGCCATGATGTCTGTTGCAGAGGCTTGGGAGAAGTTGAATGACGGCGTGGTGAAGGGTGGGGTTGTAGGAGAAGGAATGGGAGGGGTGGGAGGCGTGTGCTGACTGATAGCAGTGATTTCTTAAGGATTGTTTTGTTTCTCAGCATGGTGGTTTCATTAATTAGTACGGTTTGGACAGAGGTGCACCAGGTTTTGTCTTTAGGGAAGCTTGCAGTGGGGTGTGTGGGGGATTCGAGCTCTTTAAAAATGTTGAAGAGTTCCTTGGTGTTTGAACTGGCTTCCTTGATTCTAGTGTTGTAAATGTCAGATTTTGTGGTGATGATGACAACTTTGTAGATATTTGCTGCAGCCAGAAATGCTTAGCTGTGGTGGTGGTATAATGTAGGATTGGCTGAGATTTGGAAGTCTGGCCAAGGTGTGTCTTGTGATAAGTGGATGGCTTAGCGTTACTTAGGTGATTAATCCCAGCTCTGGGGGGAGTTGTGGCATACGAGGACCAAGGGAATAGGGGTGGAAGGAAGGGGTGGGCGTGGGTAGTGGAGTCACTGACGTGTGAGAGGGGAGTGAGGATGGGGTACTGGTAGGTGGGCGAGCAACCTGGAAAAAGATGGTAGGTGGTATTACTCTGGGTGTGGGTAGTAGTCTTAGTAGAGAGACTAGAGGCAGGGTGTTGACCTGCAGAGTTGCTGAGGTGGTGGTGGTTACTGGAATTCCCAAAGATGTAGGTAGCCTAAGTGGCAGTTTCCAGAGGCATGTGATAATACCTCCGGGTGTAGTGTAGGATATATGTGTATTTGAGCAGTAGGGAGCTTCTAGCGTGAAGGGAATGGGCGGTGACGGAGGTAAGGCACTGAGGGAGAGATCACTGTTGGGGTGTGGATGGTTGTGAGCTAAGACTAGTGTGGCCGTGGTGACGGACTTGGTCAACTGAGTGTCTGTAGTGGGCCGGGTCTCTGTGGGATTGGGACAGGTATTGGGAGAGTGATCTAGAGGGGCTCGGAAGATGGTAGGCTGTGTTAGGCTACAGCAACGAGCACGAGGAACACTGTTACAGAGTGGATGGAGCATGCAATCGCGAGCCTCATTACCTTGCATTAAGGTGTCATACCCAGTGTTTTTAGTGCGGAATGCACAATGGGGCAAGGCCACTGTAGTGGGTGATCTGGGGGTCTGGCGCAATCAGGGGCAGACAGGGTTTGCAGGCCTTAGTGTGTAGCGTATGTGTGGAGCTGGCTTCGCCTGCCGGCTGATCGGGTTGATAACCATATGGAAGGCAGTTGGCCAATCGGAGAGAGGAGTGGGAGGACCATTGGGCAGGCCTCTACAACATGGTGCTGGCTCCATCACAGTGGCGGCCATGTTGTAGTACAATTCAGTACTGGATTTCGGATCCCTTAACTCAGCGGGGATACTGAAAGCAATGGTGTCGTTTCTTGAGGGGCAATACAAATTCAAATCTTGTGGCTCTGGGGGGCTCACCATTAAAGTGGCAGCATTATGGGAATATTTTGGAGCAGTTTTGAAGGTCAGAATTCGTACCTCAAGTGACCTTTCCTGCGCAGCAGCAGTTGATCCAAGCATACGGGATGCGGCAGGGCACTGGAGGCATTCATTTCTGTAGATGTCAATCTTGCAGGGTTCCAGAATGGTTTGGCTCACCATTGTCTAGAGTAGCCGAGCTACTAGGGTGGCAAGCACCTGAAAATGAAAGGTGAAGATACCAAGGAGGACCATTTGATGGGAATAGAGGACTGGGTAGCAGGTTACAGAGCTAGGAGGAGCTGGTAGGAATAGTAATCAAGGGTTACTGAGGAAATATCACACGTGGAAACATGACTCTGATCCGCATCCATGGCTGACACTCTATCGACAATCTCTGTGATGACACTGCTATCCCTGGATGTGGGAGCATGGGGTAGATGAGGAGGGAGTGGGAGATTGGAAGTCTGTTCCTGGAGGAGACTTTGCAAGCTCCCCATCTGGACTGAGCAGATCTTCCTCCATGGTGGTGCTGGAATTGACCCATATGTCTGTTTGGGGCACCTTGACTGTGTCCATAGTCGAAATTGTATGAAGTTGTCCGGGTCACAGTGGCTGGACAGCTGCATTGTTCTTCTGGTAAAATACATGTGCTGTATTGTATGTACGTGGGTGGTGTGATTTCATGTAATTAATATGTTGCCATGTTAACACATGCATACTGCATCATGGCTACATATCTGTCTGTGTAATAGACATTCACTTGTCTGCATGTGAAAATCTGTTGGTACACTATTTTTGTTCAGCATCTTTCTAAGCACAGCTGTTTCCTTATTGTGCACAGGATATACCAGGCAGACTTCTGTTTTTCATGATAATGGGGTGTCACTATATACCAATACGTTGTGAAGGAAAATTCGGACCAAAGGGACTAGCTTCAGTGCTACTGTTCTGTAGGCTGTGCCTCTGGTAATTGAGTGTAATAGAACAGCCAGAAACATGGAATGTACTGCACATCGCTGCTGCCTGATGTTTTTTTCTTTATTATAGCTTTGTAATTTCTTGGGATTTGAGAGAAAAAGCCTCATTACAAGTTTGGCAAAATCCATTGGAATACCACCAAACGGAATTACTGCTACAGCCACTTGGCCTCATTATGAGTTTGGTAGTATTGGAAAAAAGTGGCGCTAATAGAATTACTGCAAATAACAAGGGGGGTCCTGGGAGACTCTCTGCCAGACATGAGTCCAGGTTACAAGAGCCTTACCCAGACTTTTACCATTGCACGAAATTGCAGGTTACAGAAACCAGAGATAATTCCACCAGTGATAATTCTGCCAAAGGAATTGGTACCTGCTGGAGGAATTAGTGGCAATAAAGTGGCAGTAATTCCTCCAATGCTATTTTTGCCAGCGGAACCAGCACCCAAAAAATGGTTGTAATTTCACAGTATTAAAAGCTGAAATAGCACCAACAACAGGTGGCAATCCTTGCAGGAATACAGTGCAGTTACCTCCACCAGGTAAAGAAAATCAATCCACATGCCAATGATTGCTACCAAAAGGGTACGTAAAGCCCACATCTTCCACAAACACACTTCCAAGCAACATGCATCCACAAGCAGACATGAACTAAAGCATCCAAACCCTGCTACTGTTCATTGAGCTCCAGCCACTTGCAAGGACACAGGAGGGAAGGATGAGTGTTTTTTGCAGAAGCTGCGCATACCCCGCTTCTGTCATCCCCCTGATCACTGACTGACTGATGAATATATGCCACACTGTATTGGTACACCATTGCAGACAGTATGATCCTGATTGAGGAGGACCTTCAGAGCGTTATTGCCATCAGGACTGCCATCTCAACCCTGCAGAAGCTAGTGTCTATGCTGCATTCATGTGCCATGGGTGCATTTGAGCACACTGTTGGATTGCTGCATGGCATCTCTCAGCTAATCCTTTCTAAAATGCTTGATCAAGTGCGGGATGTGCTCATGAGCTGTGCTGGTCAGCACATCTCCCTCACCATAACCGAGGCCGAGGTGCATGCAGCAAAGGCACAGAGCTACACCAAAGTCTACTTCTCCAATACCATTGCAGCAAAACAGTATAATTCCTTGAGTATTCAGATGACAGGATGCTGTGGTCCTGAGGAACAGCACCCTCTGAGGATACAGTAACTCCCACAGAGGACAGTGTACCTACATTTGGAGTATGTAGCCAGACTGCCAATGAATGGAAACAGGGGCACAAAAGGAGACAGGGATGTGAACACATGTGACTGAACAACAAGTCCTCTAATGCATAGTCCAGGTTGCATTGTAAGTGATTTCAACCCGCACTCCACCTAAGTCAATGCCTAGCGTGTGATGCACAGCTGGAACCCTTAATTATATATTTTATGTCTAAAAGTTCTTTTATTTCTGAAAGATGTACCCTTATATCACGCCTCTCTCTTTGAATCCCCCCGGTCTCACTGAACCAGGAAGCAGGCTGTTTTGCAAAGTTAAAAGATTTATTTTTATGAATTTGAACAAGATATATATCACACTTTTATGAATTTGAACAATCTATATATCACACTATTAATATTTATACAATGATCACCATTGGGTGATATTACAATCAACAATCTCTTTAATCAGTAGGAGTATGGATAAGAAAATAATGCAGCATAGAATAATACTTGATGTGGATAGAAAAACAACACAGCACAGAATAATACTTGATATGGGTTCAATCAAATGCAATGTTACTCTTTCCCCCTGATACTACTCAATCCCGCCAATATGCAGTATAAAGAGATGGAAGGGGAGAACACAGGTTTCAGGAATAAGCACTAAACAAATACAGTTTCAAACCCAATTCCCCCCAGCAAGCAGAGAGAAGCAGGAATGATTTCAAAACAGGTCAAATGCTTTTGAATGTGGCTTGTAATGAATGGGAAAAATGGTAAACATTGATTTAATTCTCTAAATTGGATTCAAAACTAGTGGGAACCTCTTTGGATAGCTTCAGGTAAACACTAGCAATGATAATTGAATAACTAGCAGATTGGCAACTGAATTCTGAGGTCGGATGCAAAGAATAGCTGTTTTACACGTGATGAAATTGAGCCAATTGCAAATCCGTTGCAAACTTTTACGCGATTGCGAGAAAAACTATAAGCAGTTTGACACTTAAATTTCGTTTCTAGCATGCACGGTTCAGAAGTTATGATGGTTTTAGTAGAGGTCGATTTTTCTCAGAAAAGAGTCAAGATTTTGAAATGAAAGATGTGCTTTTGAATTACAAACAAGATTTTTCTGTACACTAGAGAGGCTATGAAGATGCTAGATACCCAACGGGACAGCCACCAGAACAGCGGCACCTCTGCTCTGATTTTTACCGCGAAGACACTTGTCCTTCTTCAGCAAATATATTAGCGCAAAGATGATTTTATCACTACAATTAACAATGGACTATATGGATGAGGGAAAGATTCAGAAAAGACAAAATAAATTCTACATTGCAGTTCTGGATATAATAGAATGGTTTTGGATTGGATAACTTAAGGATAAGAGATTGGCTATGAACAATTCTATGCTAGATAGTCACAACTATGGTTTGAAATAGGCCCGTCAAAGATCTGGTCAAAGGTTTTGGACTGGAATTCTGCTAGCCCACCGGACAGGATTCAGGCACCCGGTTCTGCAATCAGCACGGCACTCTGGTCTCTGAACTGGATCTGATGGGTTGGTTCTGGGTTACAGCTATCTGGTTACAGGGCTGCTCTACTGGTTTGGGTCTCTGGGTTCTAGCAAGAGTTCTTGGCAAGAAAGAATCAGCACAGCCAGGCTGTTCAATTTTTGGTGTGCCCCTTGGAAGTCTGGGGTTAAAATCAGGTTTCAAGATTTTAAAGGCAAGCTGAGAAAGGTTCAGCTTTGGAATTGGGTCTTCTGGAGTTCTAGAGTATTGGATCTGGGTTCTCCTGCAGAGTGCTTTGCCAACAATCAGTTTATGGGTGAATGTGTGTGTGTCTCCAGGTCCTAAGCAGTCCCTATTTATGTATTTCCCAAAGGGGTGGGTAGGCTAAATTATACTAAGCACACCCTCTAGGAATCCTACTAGTTAAAGTCTTTCCCCTCTCCTGATTTGAGAAGGACATCTAGTGTGATAGTGATGCTGCATTTTACAACCCATGGAGTACCTCTCCCTGGTTTCTGTACAGTAAATCTATTTTCCACATAAATCATATTTACAATATCACCAACTTGCTAGCAATACATATTCGCATTACAGTTTTAGTAGGGCACGTATCCGTCTGAGCCCCAACGCAGTGAGAACTTTAGTTACAATTTTACAATTATTTGTGCTTTTGGTTGGGTACCCAGTGTCAGTTCTGTCCACATTTTTCTCCATATATGTGCATGACATCTGTGCATAATCCTGTAAATTTTCATATTCCTAGCACTATCACAATTGCTACAACATCCAAATTTCTGTAGTCATGTCTCTGAACATTGCAGTCCAGAATAGTTTCAAACGGTGAGCAGCATTTTCATATTAACAACCTCTAATTTACAGATTTTTCCACATTTTTCACAGTTTTCTATGAGTCTTTTTAAAAAAAGATTTATTCTTGTAATCTTAGATACAAACTCTGTCTGGTCCCACCCCCAGAGTTTGATGGGCCCTGAGCAGTCCAGTGCTCTCTTCCTGCTGGCAATTGGTTTCTGTTGACACCCGAATTTGCATTTCCTTTCAGTCCAGGAGGCCTACTGTCTCACTCCCAGAGAAGCAGAGCAAACCCCTCCTCCTTTCATTAGCATCTAAATGATAGTTCCTGGGCAGAGAGCAAAAGGGAGGCATCCTTTGTTGGAGCAAACTGTGGAATGTGCTTTTGAAGTCCTCTGGCTGGTATCATTTTTCTGTAAAACACTTTGTTTAACATTGTATTTTCTAAATAAACTTTACATTTTCAGCAAATATACCCACAGATCTCTTCATTCAAGTCTTTTTTAAAAAAAAATAGCAATTGAATTGTAGCAACCTATATTGCTTTTGATGGCAAGTCTCTTCTTTTCCACAATTTGATTTTAAGACACAAGTTTTAAACTGCCAGTATGAGTAAATGACAGCTTTGACATAGGCAGGCGGCGGTACTGCGCCCATCTTCTGACATATTTTTCCAGGCAAGCACCTATTGAATGGGGATATTTTTGTGATGAAATGTGCTTCTCCTGACATTGTGCTTAGGTGGATTCTTTAAATAAAATGATGTTTAACACCCAACAAGGATGTTGGATCTTTCCTGATGTTTGGGAACCATGATTTTGCACTTTCAACAGCCAAGGAAAAACGGATTTTAAAGCACTTCTGGGTTTTCCTGGCAATGCAGCACTGCTTTTTCAATTATTTCATTTCACTCTGCGGGCAGCCCAATGACTGGTTTTGGTAGTGTGGTCTCCGGTTCTACCACTGACACAGGAAAAATGGATTGGCGGCCTATTTTTCAGGTTTCCCTGTGCACTCCTCAGAGATTTTTAGCGCATAGGGCTTTTCATCAGCCATTCTGTTGTTTTTGATGGAAGCAGCACGCGGTGATGTTGCAGGTCAGATCCTAGTAGGTCAGAACATCCCACAGCATGAAATAGGCCATGGTCTATGAACCACCTCCCTCGTGGCACAGTGTGAACTGAGCAAACAATATATTAGGGTAGTCTGTTATGCATGAAAGTAGGCACCCTATTACTTGCATTAATTAAGGTTCCTATAACATCCTGCAAGCCATACCCAGCCAATACACATGGATATACCAGGAAATGTGCAATCACCATGACCATTTTTTTTAAATGTTCAGGTGAGGTCCAAACAGGTCTAAACCCATTAACAATGGTGCAATATACACTGCACTGTTCTGTGTTGGCCAATTCAAAGTGTGGAAGGTATCCACATACAGATATAAGCACAAAATGTGCACCAGCAGGATTATAATAGTAATGAGCACTTCAACAACCAACAGTCACATTCAACACTATCCTTCCTACCTGCTGTAGGTGCCCGAGTCTATCCTCAATTACTATGGTTGATGACACCTGTGATGAACCACCATACACCACAGGAGGTGGTCTGTAATGAGGCACACATTGGGACCAGAACATGCACTCAGTGCACATTTGGACTACTGAAGGGAAGGTTCAGGTGCCTCCACCAGAAAGCTGGGGTGCTTATGTAAAACCCAGTAAAAGTGGGAAAAATTGTTGCCATCTGTTCAAAGCTGTACAATATGTGTGTACGCAGGAATATCCAATACCTTCTGATGAGGTCAATGTACCCCCTGCCTATGATAATGAAGAAGGTACAGGGGACATCAGGGCACCACAGGATGGGTGTGAGTAAATGAGAGAATGATATGGTGTCCACCAGGACCTAATGGACAACTACTTTTAATTGCACAAATATGCAACTTTTCCTGCACTGTTACATTTCACTAAAATCACATCTATAACAGAAATAAAATGACCACTGGATTCATGGCCTGCTTTCTTAAGTGATTTATTTAACATGTACACATCCCTGCCCTCGCCACAATCTCAACCCTAACACCCTTTCCTCCCCATACCCAGAGCCCTAACAACCTGCCCTCTCCACACACTTGTTAGGTAAGTCCCGATCCAAGTATCAAAAAACAATCCTAAAGAGCAAAACATGAATGCACGAGATATGAGAAAAACAAATATTTATTATAACTACATAGACAAGGAAACATCTAAAAGACATTTGTTCATATTCTGAAAAATGGCTGGTTTTATAGTGCATTAAAAGGAAAAAGACCACAAATGTTACACATCCGTTACATTTCCAGGCTTCAGATTTGGCCGTATCATTTGCACTATAAGCGTTTCCATACATTTCCTAACTCTATTGATTTAATTTAACCACGTGGCTAAATTAGTTTATCAACAAAGGTAAACCTATTTGCATTGACCTCATCTCCATTCTCACACTTTCTAATTGGATGGTTCTCTTTTAAACATGCATCAGCTAAACACAACTTGCAATTGGTTGCTTCACAAGAAGTATGAGTGAATGATTACGTAAATTTCAACCAATCCCTATCTGAGGGGAGACAGTGTGGCATTGAGATTGTAACCTGACATCCCCTCTCGTTGACCTAAGCGGTTTGGCAACATTTTACTGTTCTCATCATTGTGAACCATTTATCCCTGGTACACTTTGCAATTTGTCGTTGTTGACCTTTCATGCTGGCATTTAGCTGCTTGTGAACTTCATTCTCTTACACTGACGAGGCTATGTGTATGTTTTTACATGCTTATATGTGTATGTATTCATACAATTTGTGACTTCATAAACTTTATTTCTATTATGTACATACAGTGAGGGTTGTGCTTGAGTCTCTGGAAAACAAATCAATGATTCCTAATCAATCCTACTTCATGCTGCGAGAAACCAGAGGGTGTCTCACCATTAGCCCCGGGGATCTCTCTCTCAGGTGGCTAGGGCACCGCCATTGCCTTTGGTTCCAGACCCAGGGGTTGGCCCAGTGTAGGAGGATCACCTGGCTGAGGGGTGTTTGGGGAGTGGGAATGATACACCTGATGGTGAGACACATTGGGCCTCATTACGACCCTGGCGTAAGGGATTACCGGTAACGGTAAGGGTACCCGTACCGGTAATCCCTTAGCGCCTGATTACGAGGTCCCTTTGCGGGTTCCCACCTTAACGGCTGGTAAGGATTCTGTCCAACTCATGATGAGGCCCACAGAAAGTGTATGGAATACCTCCTCCAAATCTATTATAATAGCATGGGCTGCGGTCAGGCTGTACTTTCCAGAAGTGTGACTCAGCAGCAGAAGCTTCCAAACAACAAGTGCGGCGAATGCTAAAATAAAAGGAATGACCAAGCAAGCATCTATAAAAAGCAGCCTTTACCGAAAACACAGACTCAGTAAAGTCATTTGTCATGCCCCCCAGCAAGGGGAAAGCATACAGTAATGCAAGTGGAATATATACTATAGGAAGACATGTAATGTGCTGCAGGACTGTATGAATAAAGGAAAAATAATTGAATGGAAAATGGAAACATAAAATGAAAGTAATCACTAATATGTATTTCATAGAGGTAGGGAATGGGGATTAACCAGACTTTAGGGTCAGGTCACCCAGTATGCCCAGTATGTCTGGGGAAAGAAACTAGGTGATACGTTCTGTACCTTATTCTCTTATAGAAGACTTCACAATGCCAAGCCTTTTTGTTGCTTGATTTGGGTTCTAGCTGTGGTTCAAAGGTAGGGGGACTCGAAGTTTTGGTCCAGTGTCTTGAAGTTGGACAAAATGCCCAGTCACAGCATGAACAGTTTCGAAATCTGTTAACCAGGTAGCTTAACTGGCTTTCCCAAACAGCTTGAAAGACATACTACTAGCTCGGGTCACTGAAAATGCCCATGCGCATTAAATGAAGACGTAGCTCAGCTTCTGGAAACTGGGTTCAAAAATTATTTAGGATTAAAGAGCAGCAGTAAGTGCCAGAAATAATGCCTGCGGACTTAAATAGCGCTGGGACCTAGCAGACGAACCTCACAGAGCTCAACGTTGCCTTTTGCCCTTATAATTTAGCATTTGTATAGTGCTACAAACCCTCAGGTATCTGAGCGCTACTTATTATTGCTGCCAGCGTGTGGTGCTCATTTATTGACCTTGGAAGGATGAAAGCCTGAGTTTGGTCTTGCCGGGATTTGAACCTGCATCAGCAGGCTCTGCACAGATGTCAAAGCAAGCACTTGCCGCACTAACCACCTTTGTAGGAGTAAGTAAACTCAAACAGATCAGCCTCATTATGAGTACTGTGATAATAGTAAAAAGTGGCACAAACAAATTTACCAACACTATTAACATCCGCCCAATTCTGACTTCCATAATTTTTTCAGTAATTCCTCTCGCACTAATCCCCCCTGTAGGAAATACCATTGGAATAAGTAGGCTCAGAAAGTGACAAAAATTTTACTGGAGGATTAGCATCAGAGGAAGTGCCACGAAAGAATAAAAAAGGAAATTACAACCGATTTTAAGTTGAAATATACCCACAATACTGCCAAAAATAGGCAATACATTCTCTAACAATTGGATGCTATTACCTCCATGTAAAAGGTGAAGGTAAATGCATCCAGGGGAGGAAAATAAGCCCACAGTTTCACCCAATAACCTCCTAAAACGTATGTAAGAGACACAGCGTTCCCTAACACACTTGCAAGCACCATGCATCCCCTGGAAGCTGCAAACGTCAATATCTAGATCCTCCTTCCCTTCATTGACCTGCTTGAATTGTGCTGCATCAGCAGCGCCAGGGAATGCAAAAGAGGAAAAGTGCATGAGAAATGAGGTGAGTCACGCACCCATTCCCAGAGTTAGACCAGCTCCCTGGGCACTGACAGATGGACGTTTAATGACAATTTATTGCCAAAAGGGCAGACCATAGAACATTGCCTCACTTTTATTCAGCCAGACATGCGAGTGGGATAAATATTCAAACATCCGTACCACCACCGCTGAATTTGGTATCTACTGAACTTTGTCAGCATGGTGCATGGACGGTCATAGTCAACATTTTCAAAGGTTATGCGTCAAGTGCCTGATGCCCTATTAAACACTGCACACCATTACATCTCCATTCCCACCACCCCAGCAGAAAAGTATGCCTCAAAGGGGAGAATGTCAGCAACAACATACTTCCTGAATGTAAGAATAGTGTTGGGCTGAACACATAGGGATACCATGGTACCCCAATCATGTATCTGTAACAGGAAACGGTGTATTTCAATGAAAGTACAAATGGCAGATGATACTGACATGACGTTGAGCCACTGCTGTGGCCATTTCCCTGGCTTTACTCATGATGTCCTGGTACTATGAAGCAGCACTCTGTCTGAATGCTTGGACAACCACAGAGGTGTCCTAGGAAAATCCTTGGTATATTGAAAACTGGAAGTGAGTGTCAAGTGGGGGATTGCAGTGCTATGCTAAACCCGTATGATGCATTCATATCCACAACCATTCATGTGCATGATCCCTGATTTCTGCAACAACACCCCAATTCAAAACTGTCAGTGACATTTATGCATTGTACTTGCCATGCCACACATGTAACAGGGAAGGAATTCAGCAAGTGACCACAGCTTAGGATGGCCTCCAATCCACAGACAGAGAGATGAGCAATGACACAGGCGGTTGGTTACTCAGTGATGTTGGGAGCTATTCGCCCACTCATAGCAGTAGACAACTGCAGTGTGACATGTAACATCACTGAATCATTGAAGGCAGAGCAGAAATCCTATCAGATCATAAACAACACATAGATCATATGGGATAGAAAATACTGTGCACAGGACCATGAGTAATGTGTAAGTTGGTTTCGCAATGGTGAAAATGTGTACGCATATGCCACAGAGCAGAATGAACAAAACTCACTGGCAATTCTAAACTGCAAGGAATTGGTACTCCAATGGCATCTTTATTAATGTAGTCATATGAACATGATGAAAGATTTATGCTATCTGCACTGCAACATGATTGATGGGTCATTCATATACAAATATTACAATTTTTCAATGTATGCCCATTTTCATAGGACTCAGGTTTTCAACACAAATAACTGCAAGATGATGTATTGAGTGCACATTTGGTCAGAGGTTTCTAGTGCTTTCACCGGATGGACGGGCACTCGTACAGCCCAGAGAGCGGTGGTAAGATCGTCCTCATATGTGTGATGCTGCACAACATGTGAATCAGGAGCAATGTAACTATGTGCGCTGAGGAGGACATAGCTCACCGGACCTTGAGGCGGATGATGACTAGCCATGGGACAGCAGGCAAGGTGGTAGTACCTAAGGAAGGGCCAGCCGGATAATCCATCAAGAATTAATAGGGAACTTTTCTGATCACCTATATTCACACTTTTCACAGTAATATGTTGCTTACCACAGTACAATCTATGACACAACTTCTATGACACAACCCAAATAACTGCTTCATTCATTTCAATGCAAACTCTATCAACTGTGAATCCCTGATGTCATCAGCACCCTGGATCCTTAACAGCCAGCTTCTCCCACTACGCTGAATCCCCATAACTCATTCCTGACATACAAATGTGAAAACCCACCTCAGAGTCAGTCAACTATCTTTTTCTGCACTTGTGTTATCCAGAAGGTACATTTGCTGATTGTGTGGTGGCGTGCAATGACAGCAGATGGGGTCTCCTTGCACATGAGCATTCTGAGGGGTAACAGATGCTGAGCTTACCAAATATGTCAGACCTCATCTCACATGGGTGGAGAAGTCCCCTGAAGCAATGGAAGAATACAGGCCACAATCTTCCATACATACAAATGATGCTTTCAATTATACAAGAGGACATCAGGTGGTCACCAGAAGAGGGCTTGGATGAGCTGCCTTCAAATGAAAGGTTTCTTCTGTGACTGTACAGAGGTACTGAATTGCGGATAAACAAGAATGTGGTCAAATAACTGGATCACCAACTTCACTGCCACCAGTTCGCCCTCTAGTATCCCTGATTACCCATTAGTATCTTGTCGGAGTATATGCAGAGAATGTTTGTCGAATCAGCCTTTGGCTTCAGAAAGCATGGTCAGTTATGCAAGAGAGAGCAACTGTACTGCCTAGAAGGGTCCTGGTTCATGTCACCAAGAGGGTAATATGGGGGAGAAAGGGCTTGAAGGTAGCCTGTCCCTTCATAGTCAGAGTGGAAGAGTGTGATGGATTGGCATTTGGCAAGGGTGTAGGAGCCCTGGCTTTATTATTAATTTAATACAGTGATGTGGATGATTTTGAAAGCGTAATCTGCTGATCGGATTCTCCTTTCATAAACACTATGCCAAAAGCAGTGTGTGTAATGTTGCCCCTTCTACGTAAGTAGCTGATTTCCAGCACCTGCTCTACCAGTGGCAGAGAGCAGGTTCAGAGGCCAAAGGTGCCCATTTGACAGCTGTAGTGACAGCCACGTATTTGCAGTGCAGAGGCTGCATTTAAGATATGCACCACTGTTCCAAAACATTATAATTATGAGTATACCTCCTGGTATCAGGATATTCTTTAAATGTAAGCCATACTCGAGTTAGGGTATGGTGGGTGGTATTCTCATAATTATTAGAGCCACAGCTATTTAATACCACACATGTGTCAGCCCTGTAAGCCCATGCTCAGCTGTGGAAGGATTATCTGTATTCTCACCAGACTGGCTGGACCTTGCCACTCCTGGCTGGACTGTAGCCTTGGGGGATTGCCTCTCTTAGTTCCTTTGTAGGGGTACGTAGTACCCTTCCCAGAAGACATCCACTCCACTGGATGCTGGCCTGGGAACAGGAACTAAAAGTCACACACATTCATAAAAGACTTGTCTCCACACCAGGCTTCTGCATTCCAAAGAGTCTCTGATCCTATTGAGAATGTAAGGGGGTGGGTTGGGTTAGACAGAGGGAGCTCTGTACAGATGAAGGAATATTCTGCCATCTTGTTTCTGTCTGCATCTATCTCTCCTTCCTGTCCCCTCCACTTCCTTTAGCACAAATCACTTTGAGTGTGATTTCAGAAGAGCAAAGTCCACTTATTTTAAGAGAAGGATTTGGACCCCTCAACGCAGGCCAGCTTTAGTCTCATCACCTGTGGACCTTTACCTTTAAAAGAAGAGGTCTCACACTACTTCTTTGAATCATCTTAGAATCATCTATTGGACTTCAACCTTTCAAGATTTCTCTGCACCTCTGTTGGGAGAATTGATCTCTCCAAAGTCCTCCACCAGTGAGGTGTAGACTGAGTTGCCAAGGCAAAGGTAAGCACTGTCCCCTAAACATCACCATGGACCATTGGGGATGACCTCCTGCTGGGCCAAGACCTGCCTCTCTCTGATAGCCACAATGGTACCCAGGCCCTCAATGAGTTGTAGACAGGGTTGGGCTGAGAACCAAAAGAGGGCCAGAAAATAATTTGCAAAGTCTCCCCATATTGCACATTTTCAGCACACGCAACCCTTTTCCTATTAGAACATTTGGAAATAACATAGAACACCATTCAGAGGCCCAGGGTGCAGATGGCTACCAAGAAATCTACAGAGTTCCCTACGGGCTAGTCTGCCCCTCGTTGTAGGACACCTGCAGTTGCGGGGCAACCTCCCGAATGCTTGGGGAAAGGAGATCAGGAGCCAAAAATCTAGCCATGAGTCCCTGGATTGTGACTCACAGCAACCAGAGGACCAAGCGGGTCAGGAATGCTGTATTCTCTAGTCATACTACTTTTAACCGTGTTTCAAGTCTGATTCTACACCTTCGTACCTACAGGATCCTCCCGAGCTGCCTTTGGCTCTCATCCACCACAAACCACTTTGCCAAATGTTTGAACAGGAACACTGCTGCACTGCACCAGCTAAGCGTGTCTTTGCTTCAGCTCAAACCCAAAGGTCTTTATTGCAGATGCAGTCTTCGTACTGCCAACACTGACCACTGCATCAAATTGCTCAAACCTATCTGCGCATCCAGACACCAGCATCTTTGCCATCTCCTGGATTTTTGAACCAACACTGGAGGCCCTCATGATCTGAACTCATCAAGTACTGTTTCGATCGACAACATACTTCTGCCACAATCCAGCATGCCTCCTGCATACCACCTTGAAACACACAACTGCTTCCCATCGAACTCTTCGACCTGACATGCTTGCATGGATTGAACCACCTCAGGTGTGTTGATTGATCTACTCATATTGTTTGTATATATTTGACCCTGTTGGGTTGGCATATTCAATCAATCGCACCCATATTATTCACTATAAGTATGTCATTTTCCAAAATCAATCTACTAACTGACAAATCAGCTACTACTTTAGCATTTAGTGAAGAAGAAACTCATCGAATCCTAGGTCTCATTAAAGACACAGAGACCACTTCTGCTAATGATGACAACCCTGAAAGGCTAATATTTAAATTGGAAAAATTAATAAGACGTGAAATTTCACAAAAACTTCATGCTACCACATTAGCCCAATATTTTAAAAGCAAGAAAATACCCAGAGGACTCAGAGTCTATCTTAAGCCTACATTGTGCAAAGAAAACCAGGCTTTCGTCAAAAGATGGGAGCAGATACTAAATAAATGCTCATTGGACTTAATCATATTAACAATTGAGGAACTGTCAAAAACTTTGAATTCTATCAATGAGGAAATTGAAGAAATCACATCACAGCTTTCAAAACTTAAAACACAGGAGGAATTGAAACAAATTCTTGAAGACACAAATCAAAAACTTACATCATACAAACAAGAGATCGAACAGAGGAAAATACGTAAATTTAGAAGGGATACCTTGGACTATGCTAGAGACATTGTATACTCCCGGCAGGAGTATTACAATAATTTAAGACCTCAAAAACGCCAACAAGACCTCCAAGACATCCAAACCAACAGGATAACACTGACAGTTCAGACGTGACCAGTGGAGAGTGCAACAATCCAAGTACTAGCACCAGTGAAAATCGGACACCACCCAGCGAAGCTAAAACAGCTAACATAATTACACCAACCGTACCCATCAGTGATCCACCTCCTTTTTTAGAAGGAAGCGAAAGACCCGCAGAGGGAAAAAGAAAACAAAGACAGAAAAACAAGTAAAGGATTCAATCATCTTTAATATTTCATCTAAACAACTCACCAAAGCACAAAGAGACACTCTCAATTTGGAAATGTCTTTTATTCCCACAACTTACACAACACTCTTTGAAGAAGAGGTTAACCTTTTTAAACTAATCCGTAAAATGGAACTTAAAGTCTTCTTCGACTCAATACCTGAACCTCCAACTCGACGTAACCAACATGAGTTCCTTGAAATGAAGAACAAAAGCACATTTCACCCTCAACTTAACCATGCAGCAATCAATTTATTCAAACATAAAACCACTAAAGATCTCAAACGACTCAAATATGGCCCCAGCAGTAAAATCAACATAAGGAAATATCAAATAAAACTAATAAAAGAACTTGCAGAGGATAACACTATCACTCTTAAACCAGCGGACAAAGGCAGAGCTTTGGTTATGATGGATACTACAATGTACAATGAAGGATGCATCTGCAAACATACATGCTGTTGGATAATGACCATACTACAGCAATCAAAGAGGTGATCAAAAAGACCATCGACAAAGCAATCGACCATGATTGGATTTCAGACTGCACTGGTGAATTTCTGTTAAAGACATTCCCAGTCATTCCAGTACTATACGCATTACCTAAAATTCATAAGAATATGCAGGATCCACCGTTCAGACCCATTGTAGCGGGTACGGAAAGCATATTTCACCCATTAGCTATATACTTGGACAAGGCACTCCAGCCCTTGGTAGAGAAGACAGAAACTTACTTAAAAGACACTTCTCATTTCTTGAACCTGTTGGATGAACTAAATTTAAATGAATCCCAAGTCCTTTTGTTTACACTAGATGTTACCAGCCTTTATACGTCAATTCCACATGCAGAAGGTATGGCCTCATTGGAATGGTTCTAGTTACAACATGATGATGTTCTGATACATAAAGTATTTGCAATTGAAATAATCAATATTATTCTTTACAATAATTACTTCCGCTTCAACAACAAATTCTACCTCCAGATTTCGGGCACATCAATGGGCTCCTCAGAGGCCCCTGCATATGCAAATATTTTTATGTACCATTTTGAGAAAAGATTTATTCTAAACAAGGAACCTTGGAACAAGAACTTGATTTTCTGGAAACGATTTATTGATGACATTTTTGGCATCTGGAATGGGACACAGGATGAATTGCGACAATTTTTTGTCTACCTCAATGGGTGTCACAGAAAAATTCAGTTCACATTGGAAATAGGCAATCCACAAATACATTTCCTGGATGTTGACATCGCCAGACTAGACAACACATTTATCACAAAAATCTATAGAAAACCTACGGATGCCAACAGTACCCTGCATTACGCAAGTTTTCACCCATCACATTTGAAACAGAATCTACCGTACAGCCAATGCCTAAGGGCTAAAAGAGTCACTTCAGATGCAACCCAATTGACACATGAATTTGAAAATATGCAAACAAGCTTTCAGACAAGAGGATTCCCGGAACATACTATCAATAAGGCTATTGAACGTACTGCACCCTTGGAGAGAAAAGAACTGTTGAAAGAGAAGCCAAGAAATGAAAACATGAGATTGATACACACACTCAAATTTTTAAGTCAAAGCTTTCGGATCAAAAAGATTATTCTAAAGAATTGGGACATCATAAAGTCTGATAGCAATCTCAACAAACTATTTCCGGAACCTCCAATGTTGGCCTTTAAAAGGGGTAAGAACTTCAGAGACTCACTGATCAGAGCTGGAAAACAAAAAAGTCAACAGCAAATGGTCCTGGCTAAACCAACACATGGCACATTTGCCTGTCTTAATTGCCAACATTGTTCTAATATTTTGAAAGGAGATCACATCCGACATACCAACAGTGGCAAGAAAATTCCTCTAAAAGATTTTGCAACTTGTGACAACAAAAATCTAATTTACGCCTTGAAATGCCCCTGTGGCAAATACTATGTAGGCAAAACCACAAGAAAAATAAAGGAAAGACTTACCGAGCACAAATCTAATATAAGAACAGGCAATCAGAAGTCACCAGTATTTAGGCATTTCGATGAGAACCGACATAACATCTCACAGATCCGATGGGTGGTCCTGCAAATCATGAAACACTTACCCAGGGGAGGAGATAATCCAAAAAGACTTGCACAAAGAGAATTATATTAGATCCACAAACTTGATGCATTAGCCCCACTGGGTCTAAACGAAGACTTCGATATGGGTCCCTTCTTATAAATCTTACCAGAGATAAGACGAATCTAGATGATAATTAACCTCCCAAAATATTACTTACAATTATATTACTTTCAGCAGACCCTTTTTTTCAACCCCCCAGGTCTATGATTCTTGTTCCCGTTATTCAGAGTCTTTAGCTCCAGTTTAAATAACCCCACTGTTCCTGTTGATGTTTTCCTCATGATGTTTTCCTCATGATATGTTTCTGAAATTGTGAGCTTGCGTAAAGACAGTCTCACTGTTACTAATGGTCTTTTTTTCCATTTCATCTCTCTCTGTATACAGTTGTAAACACCTTACAAAACTGAACGATTCTGATTATGTTGTGATTTCTATATTATTGTCATTTTTACCATTTATCACAAATTAGATAGATTTAGCATTAGGGACATGTGAATTTAAACCATGAGGCCGACTGATCTTTTGAGATGTATCCCACACAACATGACTTTTTTACATTTTTTACACTATTTTCTTAATTTTTCTATTTTTACCATCTCTTCCCTTTTTTTATTACTCTTACGATGTTGACCATAGTTATTTTCTCATACTATTATCCCATAATACTTCTTTATGCGCATCATCCGATTTTATTGGCTCTTACTTTGTTTTAGATGCTTTTACTCGTTAAACATCATCCAGATATTTTCTGCCAGTCGAGTTTGCTTTCAGCATCCATTAAATATTCTTCTACTTATCTTTTTGTGTTTACCGAGACACTTTACATCGGAATATACACGTTCCTGATTTAACACACAATATCAGCCCCCATCCCCCTTTTTTTTCATTTGTTTCTAAACAGATCTTTTCCAAGGACATCCTCCAACAACTCTGGTTTCTTCGTATCTACTTCGATATTGACCGCAACTGCGCATGCGCGTGTTGATGTCATGGTGTTTACACGTGACATCATACATTCTCTCGACGCAGTACTTTGATTTGCACTTTGAGTATTTAAGGACCGCTTCCAGTCACCTCCTTTGTAGCGGATCCAGCCAGGAGACAGCTCCCCCCGGAAGACTGTGTTCTTCTTCTTTTCTTCTACACTATTTCGTCCATCGTGAGTGTATTTCGACTCTTGATACTTGTTTGACTTTAAGCCCACTAGGGTCATTTAACCCTTCCTTTTTTTCGGATTTCTTTTTAGAACAGGGGTTTTCCCTGGCCCATTCATTGCTGAACAAAATGGCTGACCACACTACTAAACTGGATCCCGCTTCAGTATTTACTCGTTAACTGTGTCGAGACCCTTGCTGGTAAGATACAGCTATGCCTTTACTATCTTTACTTTTTCTTACCTATCTATCCATTTTAATTATTTTTTCCAATATATTTTTTTGCATATTTTTCGAATAGGACTTCAGCATATTCTGACACGAATAGACAGAGGATCTACTTCCCACATTCTCTATGATGTAAAACTATCTTTTTGATGACTGATATAATCTAAACCATAGGTAAATGTTCTCAGCCGTACACTATATCAATAGTGGGGGAGAAATGTCTATGAATATGTTCCTGCCGCTTTTGCTTTGTCATCCTAGGAGAGATGAAACCATGGAGACTGACCAAGGAGCACGACCCGGGGACCGAGAGCAAAGATCCGAGGGGCCCGGGGTACCGCCCGAAACTCCCATCAGGACCGGCGAGGAAAACCAATCGATCCACCCTGATGGGGGAAAAGATGCTGAACTGTGCCCTCTGCGGAATCAGAAGAAGATGATGCGGACATCCCAGCGCGTGGATCAAAACATCCTTTGCACCCGCCTCCCCCTCGACTCGAAATCAAAGTGCAGTCGGGCGGGGGGGCTTGTCGGGTGTCTTGACCCACGTTCAAGTTATTATGCTGCAATATTTGGTGCTGTGGGCTTAGAAAATCCAGGATGGCCGAAAAGCCCACATTTGCGCCAGAATCCAGGAAAACCGCACAGTTTTGTGCACACCAAAATGGTCGCCTGACCTGCCACCCACCAGTGCGAGCGTGATGGGCCAGAAGCGCCATGAGTGAAACGTGGTGCCAAAGGAAAAACAGCAGTGCCTGTTAGCTCAAAAAGCGCTTTGAAATCACCTTTGTTTCTCTGAAATGCAAGCTAAATATGCCTATTTCAAACATTGCAAGATATTCAAAAATCTTACGGAACACCAGCAGACATTTGGCAGTCTTGTATGCATACAAAATCTGGAAAGATGAAGAGCCTAAAATAATGTTCATAACACAACTGGCTGAGCGGTGGATGTCAGCAGCTTAAGTGAAATTGGACTTAAAACCACTAAAATCAAAATGTTTAAAATAAATGAGTGACCTACTTTATGAGTGTCACATAGGTTGCAACTCTTTAAATGTCATAGTTTTGAACTTAGAATCAGCGTTCTAGCTGCATGTGTAAAAATTGTAAGTTTTATTTGAATGAAGAAAACTGGAACAAAAGTGACATTTAGCTGAATCCTAGCTTGAAGAGATTGAATTCTGCCTGGCAACTACCCCCGACAGGAGTTCAAACTTGCCCAGCAACTGCATTCACAGGCCTGGCTGCCTTCTGCTGTCCCCACCAAAAGGAGATTGCACCTCTCTGATTGAATTAGGGGTGGGGTACCTGGGGCTGCAGGAAACAGAACAATGAGCTTTCTTTGGCTCAGGCAAATGTTAAATTAGGGGGGGTCGTAAATGGCTTCCTCTTAGAAGAAACTGGGAGGAGCAGTGCCTCTGTGAGCAACCTGAGTTGGAGGAAGTGGACAAACCAGAAATTCCACTATGTGCTTTGGGAAACCACACCCCTCTGGGCCAGAGCATCATTTTAAAAAGATGAATAATTCATAGCACGGACTTGTCAAAATTATATAATTAATATTATTATTCTTGTGATTTTTCTGTGCACATTTTAAGAGGTGTTAGGACTCTGTGGTATGTTCTGGGGTAGTAGCGGAAAATAAGGTTTTACTCTGAATGTCTGTATGTTAAAAATCTGACACTTTATCATCTGATGCCCTTATTCCTTGTGCATGTTTGTGTAAATTCTGGAAAAGTTTAGAGGTTGTGTTCTTGATGAAAAGGGCAGAATTCTGTCATAAGTGGACACGACATCTTACAAAGACAGGGATCGGGTGGTTTGGTGCTGCAGAAAATATGTTAACTGGACATATAATATTATAAAAATGGTACATAGATAAATATGTATTTGGATCAAAAATAAATTTGTGTGCAAATTGACAAGGGGAGTGTTCTTTCTGTATGCCATAAAATGGATGCCTGATGACACTCCATTCCTTCCCCCAATCAAGGGAGAGAGGAGAGCTTGGCCAATGATAAATTGTGAGGGGCAGGCTTAGTTATGCCCACGCACACACCCATTTTCAAAAGACATAAAAGGAACACTGAAACCCAGGTAGAGACTTCACTTTCCCCTTTCTTGCGAAGCGCTTTGCCGGACCAGACAATATCCAGAAGGACCATCTCCAGAACTTAGAATCCAGACTTCAGAACTTGTAGCAGAGAGGCCTGAACCACCAGCTGAATCCTTTTTCAGCAGGCCTCAAAATCTTTTGCAAATTATTCAAACAGCCGGGTTGAGCTGTTTGATTCTGGCTAGAACCCTGTGCCAGTACCCAGAAAGCAGTGCTGTATCCAGAATCTACTTGATCCAGACCAGCAGAACCAGAGCTCCAGACCGTCATGCAGTGCCGAGTGCCAGACCAGACCAGCAGAGCAGAACTGACCCAGAGAGCTGTGACTTCAGAACCACCCTCCAGGAGTAAAGTCCAAACCTGAGCAGACCTTGATGGCCTATTTCAAATTTATAGTGTGAGTACTCAGCCAGAACTGTGAAAACCAATCTCTTAGTTTAAAATAATTTAATTCAAACCATTTCCACCTATCTAGAACTGCATCATTGAATTGTGTGTCCATCCTGTTGATCCAAAACCTTCCACAGCGCATCTGTCATTCTGAAGCTTTAATTTAATTTCTGAAAATCTATTTCCACAAAATCATCCGTATCTTTTGAACCGGGTGTGCCAGGAAAGAGATTTATTTTAAAGCTAAGAATCTAAGCTTTCGAACAAGCCCTAAGCCGACTTTCTCCTTATAGTTTTTCCATAATCGCGCTCGACGCATTCGGAAAAAGTGCCGCGAATTGAAAACTAGCTCAAACTTCTTCACCTGTCAAAAATAGCTGTCTTTTGCTTGCATTGCTGAAATCCGTTTTCAACCTGATAATCCCTCATGCATCACTGATAGGGTTGACCTGAACCAATCTTAAGTAGCTATCACCTACCCTGAATCTCCTATAGGGAATTAAAATAATTTTTAGCTTATTTTCACTTCAGTACAAATCACATTCAAAATATTTCTGCATGTTTTAAAAGCATACCGGTTGCTCCAAGATTACTAGAATTTGAACTGAATCTGTATTGCATGTTGATTGTAATCCTGAAAACTGTGTGCTCTTCTGTCCATCTTTTTATATTGCATAGGGGGGAGTGAATTGCCACAAGGGGAAACGTGATTATATTATTCCTGTTTGAAACCATATCAGTTTATTTCTGTGCTGCATTCTTTCCATCATTGTTTTTCCTTGAAACCATAAAAGTATTCCCTGCTACTTTACCCTTTCTATACCAACGCCTAAGTGATTAAATAAGCGTACAATTGTCATATTATCCATTGTTGATCACGGTCATATTCATATGTGTGCGATCAAATATTAATTTATTATAAAAGTGTGATATATATATCTTGTTTAATTTTTCAATAAATCTGTTAATTTGCAAAACAAACCTACTTCTTGGCTCGGTGAGGTCAGGGGGATTCAAAGAGAGGGGCGTTATATAAGGGTTTATCATCCAGATTATAACTTGTCATAAAAATATATAAATAAGGGCTTCCCTTGCGCATCCCAGACCAGGCATTGACTTAGTTGGAGTGCTTGATTGAAGTCATTAACACGGGGCAAGGAGTCCAAGTAAAAGCAGTTGATAGATTAGAGCTAGATCCTGAATCCTCCTTGCATTCCACTTCATCATCAAAGCCGAAAGTGAATATCTACCAGGGGTTGGGGAATAAATTCCCTAACTGTTTGACATCCTCCTTGATCAGTGTGTCCTAACCACCAACTACTGTATTTTCCTCATCCTTGAAACTTGCTAGTTGGAATACTCGGGGAATACTCGGGGCCATGCTCATTTACATACTTCTATGTCTACTCTTTCTTTTACCCATCACATCATAGCCTTGCAGAAAACTTGGTTGTTAATTCCACCTGTATGGGATGTATTTGACCTTACTTTGCTCCCTTCCAACGAAAGGCTGTCCTTCTTCTGGCCTGCTAGTTGCAGTTAAATCAAGGCTGGGCCTCTCTGTTCTCCCCTGGGCATCAGTGCAATCCCACATCCAATTAGTGAAGATTTTACATCGCACCTTCACAATTGCGATCGTCAACATTTATTGTAATCCTCTTGGACAAACCGATGAATCTTTCTATGATGATTTGGCTTCCATCCTTGATGTGGTCTCACAAACTCCTCATATATCACATACAATTGTCCTCGGTGACATTAATCTTGATTGCTGGAACCAAGCCCGTTCAAATCAAGCAACCTCTATGTGGTCCTCGTTTATGACGCAGCGCAACTTCCACATGGTAAATGGTGCTGTTCCGGGCGATCTCCTGCCCCAAATTACCTGGCATCGCGCACTAACTCAAGCATCATCTATTACATTTATGTGAATGCTAAATTGTTCCAACACATAGACAGCTTCATTATCACTTCTCTCCCACATAGTGATCATAATTTACTCTCCCTGAAGATTCAGTGGCGTACTCTTGTGGAAGAAACACACCATCTCTCCACCGATCTACTTGTTAATCCGGTTGGATCTCGAGCTCGCTGGAACCTTTCATCCCTGCTATCATTTGGAAATAGTGTGGACTATCATGCTCAGCTGGTCCACCATTCACACTATTCTGATTTATTGCACACATTTGCCAATACCTTGACCACTTCGAGAAGGCTGACTGGGCGCCATACGCATGCTTTTGACCCAGACATTCAAGCGGCCGAAGCTGATTATCGAAGAGCTCGAAGAGCCATCCTACGATCTAATTCCCTCTCCCTCAGCGCTGACCTATCCACGCTCAAATGCAGACACAAGAATTGGATTAGAAGTAAAAAAGCTCTACTTTATCAACATGACAGCAAAATGATGTTCAGGGCTATGAAGAATAAAAACTCTAGCACTATGTGGCAACTTCTTCATAACCTGACGCCCAATTCGCAAGGTGCTCTACAGATCAATAGAGTATCAGACTTAGCTTGGCTAACTCACTTTACATCCCTTTACGCCGATCCCGAATTTTCCAATAATAGCCCTCCATTGCTTACCTCTGATTCTTGGAGAGTTGAGTTCACCATCTCTGACATCCAAGAGCAAATCATGAATGCAAGCTCGTCTCGGGCAGCGGGCCCAGACGGCCTTTCTAATATGATCTTCAAGGCCTTTCCGTCTGAATGTGCCAATATTTTACGCAACATGTTCCTTAACATTCCAAGACACAAATCAATTCCTCCCTCCTGGATGACTTCACTAATCATTCCAATTTTCAAAAAGGCGATCGCAGTTTACCATCTAACTACCGTCCCATCGCCCTTCTGGATGTCCCGGGTAAATTATTCTGTAAATTCATTTTATGGTACTTCAACCAATGGACCAGAAATTCTTACCTGCGCGACCCCCAGCAATCAGGTTTTGTTGCAGGCTTAGGCACGTCCATCAATTTAATTTGCCTAAATGCGCTCAAAGCACAGTGCCATGCCACAAAACAGCAAATTTGATTTGCTTTTGTGGACCTCCACGCTTCGTTTGTATGTTAAAATTGTGACCAACAAAATTTCACCTTAGTTACTTGATATTGTTTTACCACAAAACCAGTGAAGACAGTCATGCAATACCACAGATCATACGTTTCCCATCTCTTCACTCCTTAATTTGACTGGTCTACGTGTACTGTCCCTTGCAGTAGTCCTTCCTGATGTCAAAAAGGCTTTGGATAGAGATAAGAGGGATTTCCTTTGGCTCGCCTACTACTCTAAGGCCTTTTTAAAGGAGGTAACTAGATGGAGGTGAAAACATTCACTGTTTTCTGGCATTGTATAATGAGAAATGCATTTCACATATCTGTAGAAATGCTGATATTCTGAAAAATCTGAATTCCACCAAAACCTCTTGGATAGAGTTCTTCATAAACAACATTGCCATTCTTACTTCAAAGCCAGAGCTTGTCACAATGGCTGACTGCAGTATAACAGAAGAATTTGGAAGAGCAGCCAGCTATAATTATGAATGTTCTTTTATAACACGCTTATTACCAGCAAGTGGTTTTTAAGAGTGGATCAGAATTCGAACGTGTGTTGCACTACAGTGACTTGCTTCCAAGACAAATGCATTGCCCCAGAGCTATCCTTCCTCACCAAGAAAACACGGACATAACTTGTGTTCTAGTACATAAACTACCCTGTTACGAGGCAAGCCTAGGTTGCATATTGTGCGGTTAAGCTGCCACTGAACCTTGGGGAATGGCAAACAATATAATGGGCCTCATTACGAATGTGGCGGAAAGGCAACAAAGGTTCCGGTAGTGCTATCAGTGCCGTTGTTACCTCTCCGCCACATTACGAGATCTGCTTGCTGGTGCCGGACTGCAAGCGTGGTCTGAGCAGTCGTGCAGACCGGCACCGGCAAGCAGAACTCGTAATTGCACGGGCACTGCTGTTAACGGTGCCGGTGCAACCATTCTCCTGACCCCCATTCGCTGGTGCCGGGGCCGGTAGCAAGTTTGGCGGTAGCCATTAAGGGCACAGCTTCCGCCAAACTTATAATAAGGCCCAATGTTAACATTTTTGTTGAGCGGGAGGAAACATTTGAAAAATGGCAAAATCTCCCATTCTCTTTTATGGGCCACATTAATTTTATGAACATTGATATGCTTCAACACGTTTAATATCAGTGATGTGCTATATGTGCAACTTTTTTGAAAAACGTGAATTGCAATACCATCTCATCTATTTGGGATTCAAAGAGATCCTAAAGATTTGTTAAATGGCTGGGTTTTCTACAAGCGCCTGGTTGATATTCTCTTCCTAACATGATGTATTCATATTAGGCAGCAATGGGTAATAAATAGGAACACGTGTGCTACTTTTACTATAAATTTAGATGTTACAGGGGCACCCCAAGTGAGATACTCTTTTTCCATGTTCAGTGTAGATACAATCACTTGCTCATATCCAATGATTGATGACTTGTGTTAATGCAATATTTGTATGCTTTTTCAAATGGCAAGATTTCTTTATTGACTTTCAAGAATGGAGTTTCTCTTGTACTTGCACATTAGATGCTGAAATTCCAGCAGAAGCTCACTCAATAGGGTTTTTGCTTCCAGTTGTCTCATTCAATGATTTTGAAGCCTCCTTCTGTTATGCGTCATTACACATCCAGAGTGAAACTTAGCCCACTGAACTCAAACCTCCTTATTTTAAAATGATCTGAAGATTGGTGTTGGATCTGACCAAGAAGGTTCTCACTGGAAACTGAGGTCAGAAAATAAATGTAAACAAAAGTTACATATTTATTTCCTCTCACTACTACAGACTGGCCCTCCAAATATACCAGCATGGGTTTGTCAATCAATGAAGTACTATAACACGGCAGGTTTATTTGTAGAGAACACATTCACACCCAGAGGGCTATCTTGATGTTATTGACAGATATGTTTATTGCTACCCAACTTAATAGTACTCATCTTATCTATCTTGGAAGGATGAAGGGTTGAGTAGACCTGCCAAGATTCACAAACACAGGCCCACCCCTGTAGCAGATGCATTAGTTCACTGAGCCACAGAGCTATGGTGCATTATACTTACACCCACTTGCCAAGTGATTATCTGATGGTAAGACTCTACCTCCTCCAGCAAGAACCATACATTAATTTATAGCATGCAGCCAATTGCAAATCTCTTGATGGCCACTGTATGCTTGAAGACCCTCTGTGAAATCTGTCCTATGGGTTGCAAGAAATATTTACTCAGTATAACATTCAGGAGCTGGACCACCACTCTAGGGGCAGCATTAATGAATTTACAACCAAGTGATCAGCGCTGAGAGATTGTATAACAACAAAATGTGATTCCATTCATTACATATTTCAGTTGGCAAAGAAGTACTTTGATCTTCTATGTGGCATGTGCTTACTTTAGATAACGTTATTATTGTTGCTTTCATTACTAATCGCCTTGTTGTTTGACCAGAATCAACCATGTATGGTAATGTGTGCAGTGGTTGAGATCAAGAGTTGTGCTAAACACCATTTGGGAAGCCAAACAACAGTTGTTTGATATGGGATGTGTTGTACTTGCTGGTCCTGCTTTTGAATATAATACAGAGTCAAACAAACTTCCTTTAACCGTCCCAGGGTGCCCAACTCTAAACCTTAAACCCCTTTCAAATCAAAGGATGTATGCACAGACTGCATGTGTTTGCAATTGCGATGGGAACAACAGTTAACTAAATACACTTGTAACTCAAAGGGTTCTGTCACTAGTTTGTTGGAACACTTTGTGCACTTGTTAAACAATGCTAATTATGGTTGGGAGAAATATGACATTGTGGTTTTACAAGAAACCTGGTTGACTGATGTCCCCATTTGCGACAATCATGATGTGCAGCTAGTACCAGCATTGAAGGGTTCGAAGGGACAGCCAACCTCTGGGCTTTTGACGGGGGTCAAGGTTAACTCAAATATAACATTGACTCCTTGGGTTGCCCCAAATGCGCACATTCAGTTAACGAAAATACAAGATCATATGACTACTTATGCATTTGTTAACTTGTACTAGTCGCTGGTGATTTGAATTTGCATTGCCTAGATCCTGTTACCCCCCAGAACCAGGCTAGAATGTCTCAATGGATACATTTTACAACGTCACACAGCTATGGTGAATGGTGCATGTTTGGACAACATTCCACCCAAATATACGTGGAAAAGAGGTAAATCAAAGGCCATTAATGACTTCATTTGTGTTGATACCAAACTGTTTTCCCAAATTAATCGAATTTCAAGTAGTACCTACTACGCAAAGTGATCACAATATGCTTAGGCCGAGATGGCAAGTAAGTAACAGCAGGTCTAGTTTGTAACAGATGCAAGGCAAGGGAACCATGCAAATAAATAATGCTGTGAATCGCATAAGATGGTCAGAAAGCACACTGACACATTTTAATTCTGCTTTGGAGACAGCCTTTTGCCAATTCAAACACAATCTTAATGGACACATTACGAATTATTATAACCTGATGTTATTGTTTTACAATCATAAATCTGCAAACCCACATAAGCAGAAGCCATCACACACCTTTAATCCTGAAATTCAAAGCAGAAATACTAGTTTTCGTGCATGTAAAAGAGAAGCAATGAAGCTTCCCATAAATCCAAGGGCTGGCGCAGTAGCCAAAATCAAAACTAAGCATACAAATTGGATGAGGGCACATAAAGCACAAAGGTACCAACAAGATGGGGAGAAGATGTTGGAACTAATTCAAACCAAAAATACTTCTCGTACATGAGTGACATTAAATCAGGCAGGTGCGGCCTCTCAACTCAGTGTGCAAGTAAATGGAGTCTCTGAACTTGAGTGGGTAGCACACTTTAATCAATTCTATGCCACACCAAGTGGGTTGGTCTCAATTCTGGAAGCTGCAAAGTCCCAGTTGTTCAATTTAAATTTTCATAAAGACGATATTTTCAACTTTATACATAAGGTGAGCAAATCCAGAGCTCCGGGCCCTGATGGTCTGTCTAACTTTTTATTGAAACAACACCCGGAGCACTGGGCCAACATTTTGTTTAAGATCTTCTTCCCCATAGAAACACTACACAACAGTTTCCACACTCTTGGAAGCTTTCCATCGTGATACCCATCTACAAAAAGGGAGATCGCACTGAACCACAGAGCTCTAGACCAATAGCTCTTCTTGACACGCTGGGGAAAATCTACAGCCGTATTTCTACAGCCGTATTATGACAAAACAATTGAACCAATGGAACATAGACTCGAACAACAGAGACCATCTCCAGGCGGGCTTTGTGGCAGGCCGTGGCACCATTCCCAACATAATAGCACTAAATATGCTTAGAGCAAAAAGGGCCGAGTGGAAACAGTCGTTTTACATGGCATTCATAGTTTTCGGCGTGACCTTTTATTCAATTGATCAGCAGATAATGTTCAACAAATTCAGTGCCTATAAATGTCCCCCTACACTGCTAACACTAATACAATCATTAGATACCAACACATCTATGCATGTGTGTCTCACTCTTCAGGGTCTGCTGTCCACACATTTTTAAAACATATTGTGGTTTACGCCAAGGATGTATTTTGGCGTCCACGTTGTTCAATTTATACATACGAGACCTTGGGTGGAAACTAGATGAAGCCCTAGAAGACGCTCCCAAACTTAGCCAACAAAAGCTGGCTTGGTTGCTTTACGCAGACGATTTAGATCTGTTGTCACAGACACCACAGGGATTGCAAAATCTGCTATCTAAACTGGAAGAGTATGCAAAAGATAACAACTTTTTAATTAACATTGAAAAAACGCAAGTTGTCATATGCGGGGCAAAAGTGGGGAAGAAGTCAAACTCATATGCATGGAAATTACATCATTTAAACTTAATCATTGTAGAACAGTATAAATACCTGGGCGTGATGTTTAGTGGTCACATCGCTTTCCCTACCTTTCAGACAACTGTAGAGTTGAAACTTCAAAACTTTATTTCACAGGCTAAGATCCTATTCCACAAATGTGGTACAGTTTCATACTGCCACATTATGATGTTCTTCCAACAAAAAGTGGTACCCACTATTATATATGGTGTGAGACTCCCTAATTGCGTACCAATGGCCTTAATTAGGTATGAATTAGGCTCTGTATCCTTAGCCATGCAGGTGGCTTGGAGAATATGTGCCTTTTAAGGAAATGTATGTTGGTTGTTGAATCACGAACTGTACTCAGTACTGTGGCCTGCTATTAGTTGACATCAATGGGCAAATTTCCAACTATGTGGAGAAACAACGTGTTGTATATAATCTATCTAGCACGCTGTCCGTCTGCGCATATTCGAAATCAGTATTTGAGACTGAGAATGAACTTGTGACCCACGAATGAAATACGTGCCAGAAGAGGTATAATATCTAAGGAATTAATTTTTGCAGTTTTTACAAAGAAACTGTGCACAAAGAAACTTTACAACACTTGGTAGTAGAGTGCTTTGCATTGAAGTCAAAACGGGAACTGTATTTTAAGAATCTCATGGCACTGATATGTACTGACAGTTATGATGACATTTGGCAAGCTCTCTTTACCACTACTAGAATGTCGGTCAAAATTGCCCTCGTGCAGTTTCTTGATGAGGTTTTATCACAAACTTTTATTTGAAATATTTGTCATACAAATGCAATAAGTGACAAGTCTCCTACATAGATGGTGACCAGTGGGGCTAGCCCATCCCTTTCTATTCCAGTTTGCTTTTATCTGTCTGTCTATTAATTTAAATTATTTGTTGGTATAACACAATAATTTAGTTTTAAGAATATATGTGAATGTCTTAAATTGAGATGAAATAGTATGATAACTGATTTGTATGATATGAATTTTTGAAAGGTTGATTCTGTCAGCCAACCAAAAAAAAAATATATATATGTGCACTGGAGTAGCCAGAATTTCTCTACAATGTGGGCCTGCACTTCTACACCTGGCCCTCGAATTGTGGCCTCCCTAAACTATGGGAGGCATACTTATTAAATTGCAGCGAGTTGAGGTTGTTATTGGCTATCTTCATTATATTGTAAATAACTCCTTACTTGAGAGTCTGTGCTGCCATATATAACAAAATATCCATACCAATGATAGCAAAGATGGCACACTGCCAATATGATATGTCATGGCTTTCCCTGGAAGTTACTAAGTACCTTGGAAACAGACAATGCTGTTCTACCTACCCCTAATCTCTATTGTTGAGTTCCAGACTTCAGCTGGGAGGCTACTCGTGACCGGTAAGCACCAATAACATTTTCATGCTTGTTCGCCCACTAAATTGGAGGAGTCCTTTTTCTTTTTGCTAGATTTCTACATCCATTTTCTTTCTCCAGAAACCATGTAGAGGGTTTCTGTGTAAAGTGAGACTCCGTACCAACTTTACTTCTTTCGCTATCGCAATTCTTTTTGATTTTCAGCAACTTAAGCTCTTAATACCTATAGAGAATAATGTTAAACATTACCTCCATATCCCTCTTCCTTGTGCTCACCAATGAGGACCCGCCTATCCTACAGGAACTTTTTTTTCTTTTTTTCAGAGGTATAACCTCCCACTTATCTATAACACACCAGTAAATGTACTCCTGTCTCCAACAGGGACTGGTTGTTCCCGGAGCAGGGCTTTGGGGAAAGTCATTGCAGAGTCTTCCGTGGTGGCGTTCTCCTGCAAGGTGGTGGCCTGTACCCGGTAAGATGCAGGCTCCCAGGCTCCCTGTGGGGCTTGGGGTCCGATTAAGTGGTTCCTTCTGGTGGGGACCTCCTGCATGGCTTGGGGTCCTTCTACCTCTTGGTTTATTGCTGTGACATGGCTGCCTTTTCTACGGCTTGCCATTCGCTGTGTTTTATTATCTCCTTCCCTCTTCCGGTGGGTGTCTGCTTGAGGGGGGTTTCCCTCCCTTTATTTTAGGTTCATAGAAGGTTCAGTGGCCTGACTGGGGGCAGGGCTGTTCTTCTTTTCTGTGCGACTTGTCGCATCTCCTTGTTTCTGCTTCCTGTAAAGCCTGGTTGCCTGATAACTGCTTCTGCTGCATCGGGACGGGGCTCTGTTTGAGATTTTCAGAGTTTTCTGTGCTGTGTGGCTGTATGGGCAAGCATTCTCAGAAGAGGAGAAATGTGGACTCTCCTTCTGTTTCTTGGAGTCATGAACATCGACATGACAGGAAAAAGCAAAAATAAACTGTGGCTTTGAAGTTTTCCTTGTCGCAGAAGCAGATCAAAGTCCTTATGAAGAAGGCCATGGAGGAGCATGAGGTCTCTAGGGGCAGTTGCAGGCATAGGGCCAGCCCTTCCACTTCATCTTCTTCTTCCTCTTCCTCCTCCTGATCCTCCGCTGCCTCTGCCCATTCTTCGATGGTGTCTGTCTTTGATGATGTTGAGGCCTAAGGAAAATATCTTTCCCGGGATTAGGTTAAGATTTCACAAGTTAGGGACTCCATGGGGTCTCTGTCTCGATGGAAGGGAAGTGCTCCTCTGACCCCAAGATATGACAATATAAGCACACCCTGAAGCTGGGGCTCCCCCTAATCTCTGATGTTAAGATGAAGGTGCTCCATGAATGGAAAGACCCGGAGTACGTCTCCATGCCACACTTCATGGCTCATCTCTATCCTCTGAAAGGTGCTGAGGATTTTCTCGCAGACACAGTGGTGGTGGATGATATCCTGTCCAGTTTGGTGGGACGTTCCTCCATGGCTGCTGAGGATGCTGCCCTTTGGGACCCGGTGGACTGTAAATCTAATGCCGCTCTGAAGAATGCTCATGTGGATTTGGATCTTGCACATTTGGCCAATGTCTATGGTTCTTATACAAATGAGACGGTCCTGGGGGGATTCCGGCTTCTCCGTAAGGCTATGGAGGAGGGGTTGGACTGCGCTCCTGTGCTTGATGATATGCATCGGCAGGTTCAACTCCTATCAGATCTTTGCTATGATGGCGTCAGGGGCATTGCCATGGCGCCACCTGGCACCCCTGAGGGTGGGTGGTTGAATTTCTGCTCCTCGTCAGCTTCATCTGTGGGACTGGAAATCTGACAACTCCCAGAAAGCTACCGCTATTCGACTTCCGTTTATAGGTGGTAAGCTTTTTGGGTACTCTCTGGAGGACAAGGTTCATCAGGTGTCCCGGGCTGACAAGTAGGCTGACAGGTTGCAGTTTAAATCTGCTCCTCTGGTTAATTGGTCTGCAGGAGCTCTGCCTCTGAGCCATGGGTCTGGGGGAAGGCATGGCCTGTTTCATCCATCCAGGGGCTTCCATCCCAGTCCTGGGGGTCCTAAGCCAGCTCAAGGCCATCAGAAGTCTTGACAATCACTGTGAACCTGTGGGGGGCCGTCTCCTGTATTATTTTCTCATGTGGGAGCGGTGGTCCTCTGATGCTTGGGTCCTGCAGATTGCCTGGGAGGGTTACTGGCTGGACTTTCTGACTCCTCCTCTTCAACAGTCCTGGATAATGGCTGTGCTGCCCAGGGACCCTGCCAAGAAGGCGGCCATGTCCTTGGCTGTTTCTGAGCTTCTGTCCAAGGGGGTCATAGTGTCTGTGCCCTGGCTCCAGTGGGGCCTGGGGTTCTACTATAGGCTGTTGTGGTCCCAAAACGTTGGGGGAAGTTTCAACTAATCCTAGATTTGAAACTACTGAATGCCTTCATCAGGGGTGTTCGGTTTCGGATGGAGTCTTTGCAGAGGATTATTCCTCTGGTCCGGCGGGGGGACTGGATGGTCCACTTGGATCTGTAGGATGTCTATTATCATGTGCACATTCACCCATCGCATCAGCAGTTCCTCAGGTTCTCTGTGGGCGGGGGGGGGGGGCATTATCAGTTCCAGGTCCTTCCTTTTGGGTTGAAGTCTGTGCCACAAGTGTTTACGAAGGTGGTGGCTCCGTTGGTGGCTCATTTACATGTGCAGGGGGTCCAGCTGTTCCCATCCTTGGATGACTGGATGATCAAGGCAGGACTCCGCTCCACTGTCTTAGCTCACCGTATCCTTGTCTGTCAGTCTCTCCTGCAGCAGGGTTTCCTGATCAACTGGGGGAAGTCTCAGTTGGCCCATTCCCAGGACCTGGTGTTTATAGGGGTGTGCTTCTGCACCAGGAGTTGGAAAGTTCTTCTGCCCAGGGCCAGGACTCTCCAGCTCCATTTGCTCTTTTGCGAGGTCCTTCACCGTCCCTGGGCTTCTGCTCAGGAGGTCCTGTTGGTTATGGGGCACATGGCCTCTCGTGTTTTTCTGGTTCCCTTGGCTTGCCTCCATCTTCGTCCCCTGGATGTTCATCTTCTGCTTCATGGTCCCCCTCCTTGCAGTCTCTCGAGCTGCAGATCCTGATGTCATGCAACCTGCTGGTTTCTCTGGCTTGGTTCCTCCCTTCTGGAGGAGGGGGGATTTGGATCGTCCTCCTCTGGTGGTTCTGACCACCGTAATGCCAGCAGCTTGGGATGGGGGGCCTCCCTGGGGTTTCTTTCTGCTCAGGAATGGTGTGGCATGGAGGGTCTCCTCTGTTCCTAGAATTGAAGGGGGTTGCTGGCCATTCATCAGGCCCTCCTGTGGTTTGCCCCACTTTTGCTGGGCAGAGCTGTGTTCGTTTGAACCAACAACTCATCTGCCATGGCCCATGTCAACAATGTGGGGTGTTCGGGGTCCAGGGCCGTGACTGCTTTGGCAAGTTGCATCAGGGTTTAGGCCGAGCAGCATTTCCTTTCCCTGGAGGTGGTACACATTCTGGGGGTGGAGAATGTGGTTACCGATCATCTCAGTCGCGTGTTCCAGGTCTGCCCAGAGTTGGTGTTGTCCGATCAGGTGTTTGCGGGTGTTTGTTGCCGGTTCGGGACACCAGTGTTTGGTCCGTTTGTTTCCCCCTCCTCAGCCAAGGTTCCCAGGTTTTGCTCTCGGTTCCCGTCCTTGCAGGCCTGGTGGGTGGATGCCCTGAATGTCGAGTGGCCCTGGGGTCTCCTAAATGCTTTCTGTCCTCTTGCTGTAATTTCCTGTGTGGTTCAGAAAATCTGGGCCTTTGGGCCTTGTAGGGGTTGGTTTCTGGTGCTCATGCATCTCCAGTTGCGGGAGGTCCCAGTTGGACATGCCCTCTATGGGGAGTTCTGGGGGTGGGGTTGCCTGTGATCCACTGGTCATCTTGGATCCTGAAAGGGAAAGCTTGTTGCCTTTGGGTTTCTCAGCTCCAGTGGTGGAGACCATTTTTCATTCCATGTGGCCTAGTATGTTGAAGGCCTATGATAGGCATTAAGCCCATTTTCTCAGCTGGTGTGGTGTGGCCGGTTTTTTCTCCCAGGGAGTCCCGGGGGTGTTGCAGTTTTTGCAGTATGGCTTCGATAAGGGGTTGGTGGTGTCCACTTTGAGGGCTCAGTGGGCTGCGTTGAAGACCCTGTTGTGGGGTTTTGGTGTTCCGCTGTTGGATTTGGGTCTGCTGGGTCAGTTCCGTAGGTGCCTGGCGTATTCTAGGCCTCCTATGTGTTTGGGCTCCCCTCTTTGGGATCTGCCCCTATTTTTGCGTTTTCTTCAGTCGACTCCCATTGAGCCGATTGGCCTTATGGATCTTAAACACCTTACCCTCAAGACAGCCTTTCTGGTTGCCATCACCTCTGCACAGCGGCTGGGGGAAATTAGGGCTCGCCTATGCCATCCTCCTTTTCTACGTGTCTTACCTGACTGCTTGATTTTGAGGTGTGATCCCCGGTTCTTGCCTAAAGTTGACTCTAAATTCCATCTGACTCAGGAAGTGGCCTTCCCAGCCTTTTTTACTGAGTCCCCAGAGGAGGTGTTTTGACACTCCCATGATGTGCGTCGTACAGTCCCGGAATACCTGGCTAGAATGGACACTGTTCGGCGCTCCGACAGTCTTCTGGTTACCTTGTGGCTGGGGCTGGGAGGAAGGTTTTGGTTGTTTCCATTAGTCGCTGGATAACGCTGGTGATCTCTATGGCGTATTTGCTCTCTGGTCTTTCTGTCCCCTTGGGTGTGTAGGGTCGTTCTACAGGGGTATGGCTGCTTCCTGGCCGGACCCTCCGGGTGTTCCTTTCCAAGAGATTTGCAAGGCCGCTGCCTGGGCGGACCCCAATACCTTTATTACATATTACAGGCTTAATGTGGGCAGTTCTAGGGATGGTTCCTTTGGTGTGGGGGGTGCTGTCCATGGCCCAGCTGTGATGTTCTGTTGTTCAATTGCTCATTAAACTTGTTGTGTTGGCATTGATCCTGGGTGTCTTCTTGCTTCCTGCATTCCTTTGTGCCCTTCCACTTGGTTTGGCTTGGGTATGCCTCATTGGTGAGTACTGAGACGAGGAAGAGGTACGTGGAGGTAATGCTCAGATTACTTAGCAGTAATCTTCATTACTCCTAGTCCTACTCTTCCTCATCACAGTAGTACCGACCCTCTGCACCCTCTGCTCCCTCCCGTTGTGTGGATGGGCCCGGTGTATGGATTGGCTTGCTATGTACTGGCGTGCTGTGGGTAAGTGGGAGGTTATACCTCAGAGGAAAATTCCTGTAGGGGAGGCAGTGCCTCATTGGTGAGTACTGTGACGAGGAAGAGTAGGACTATGAGCAATGAATATTACCAATAAGTAATCTGAGCATTAACCTATATTTTTCTATTTTGCTACGCATAGTACACAATCCTGTGGTTTAGGCTGATGCGTGCCACAAACAGAGATGAGGTGAAAGGTCATGATTTATTTTTGTAATAAAGTAAACAATACATGTTTATTTTACCTTACTTCCTTAGTGGCAATACAACTGTATTAGTCCACGCCACTTAAATTACAGCACTGTCAGAGTGAGTTTTTCAATTAAGGTACTAAGTGTGGGGTTGCAAATTATTAAACCAAATCTTCTGTGTCATTCTTTGACAGAAGCACTAGCACATTGAATTTGATTATTTACTCACAACTTCGCGTCCTCTTCACTCGCTAGGCCTTTTGATGCTTAATAATCAATCAGGAGGTGCCACTGTTTCCTTTGAGCAGAATACCACTTCATTTGATTTCAAGAGAGCTAAACAATAATTTGTAAACACCAGTCTCCTATTGTGTATGCATGTTATGAATGTTATTTTTTTCATGCACTATTTTAAAACGTTCAAGCAATTTAGTAATTTGTTTCAGATTTTTGGGAAAGGTAACAGATTATGAAGGTATTGTTATTTTGAGCTACTGCTCTGCCTAGGATGCATTGAATGTGTAGCCCAAAGATAAAGAAAGGGACAGAGGTGAGTGGAGCATGGGGCTAGAATGAGGGTTAAGCGTGGGTGTGGTCATTATAATCTTTTGAGGTGAAGTGGGGTTGAGTGCTGTGGGGGTTGGATAGCATGTTGCAGTGAAGAGGAGTAGAGTGGCAGAGTGGTCTGTGACATGCAATGGTAGCATGGAGTGGTGGTGTTGGGGTGTGTATTGAGGGTGTGGTGGTGTCGAAGTGTGGAGTGGTGTGTAGGTGTGGAATTGAATGGTGGAGTGGAGAGGAGGTTTCGAATTGTGTTGCATTGTAGTGTGGGGTGTGGAGTATCATTCTGGTGGTGTGGAAAGGCAGAGTGAGGTGGGGGTAAGAAGTGTTTTGGTAATGTGTAGTGGGGGTGGATTAGGGTGTGGTGGTGTGGTGTGGAGTGGAGTTGGGGTGTAGGGTGATGATGTGGAATTATGGGGTGGTATGTGGAGTGGTGGTGTCTTAGTGCTTAGTGGGGTGGAGCGGTGTGAAGTAGTGTTGTGGAGTAATGGTGTGCTGTTGTGGAATGATGCTGGAATTGAATGTTGGTGTTACAGTTTGAGCGGTGGAGTGCGGTGAGGTGGTGGAGTGTTGGTGGAGTGAGGGTGGGGTGAATGATGGTGTAGTGTTGTGGAGTTTGGTGAAGTTGTGGAGTAGTGCCATCAAGTGGTAGTGGTGGGGTAGTGTGGAGGGATGGTGTAGTAGTGGTCGTGTGGTGTGGGGTTATGATGTTGTGGGGTTGTGTTGAGTGCAGTGGTGGGATGAAGTGATGCTGTGTGGGGTTGTGCTATGGTGCAGGGTGGGGTGAGATTGCTGACAGGGAGACAGCTGAAAAAGGAAGAGCAAGCTATGTGCTACTACCGACATAGGACTGTGCTGCAACATGCCTAGAAGGAAGGGGGCCGGACTTGAGGTGTTTTCTGTACTCTGTAATTTGCAAAATATCAGGTTTTTTGGGAACATTGCAATGACCACATCATTTTATATTAGAAATATGTCTTTGATAGTGTGTCAATCAGGAAATCCATCTGCGCATGTAATGCACAATGTGATCCCTGCTCATTTCATCTGTTATAACGCTTCCCCTGACGGTGAAATGTCTGCAAACCAAATGGCAGATATACTCATTCGAAGCGTGTTGTCTGTTGGAGTTGAGGCTTGGGCAGTGAGCATTCCCACCTAGGAGGCCTTAGCTACTGCTACTCTTTGTGGCAGCACACACCTCGACCAAGAGACTTGGGTAACCACGCGTAGCAACGAATATAGAGGAGGAGAACATTTAAGAAAGGGGGTGGGAGTCAAGGGCATTATAAGATGTGCCTGGGAGGGACATCACAGAGAGGAGGCCCTCTTTTAGGGAAGGGGAGGGTCACCATGTATATTTACATAGTGGTTCACAGATTCAGCAGCCTCTGTTTTCACACCTGAGGTTTTCCTAAAGCCTCGCCCTAAATTAGTCAAAGTTAATTTGGTGATTCTGTTCATTATGATGGTTGTCTCTTGGTTCTCCTCTATTGAGATCTCTGCAGCTGAGTTACAGGGTGCATCCAACACGAGAATACAGTAAGAAACCACAAGGG
This sequence comes from Ambystoma mexicanum, assembly GCF_040938575.1. Classification (NCBI taxonomy): domain Eukaryota; kingdom Metazoa; phylum Chordata; class Amphibia; order Caudata; family Ambystomatidae; genus Ambystoma; species Ambystoma mexicanum. The sequence continues at coordinate 498,412,031 of NC_090930.1, read as the reverse complement.
TCATGCACAGGAACCAGTTGAGACCATTGGGGATGCCATAGCATTTATTTTGCTGGGTGGGTCACTCAGGCTGGAAGAATTCCTTCCAACCCCAAATGTGTGGGAGGAAGGAAAGCTGAAGTGTATCAAATAAAGCAAACATGTGGCCATGTCTATTATCACAAAAAAGTGAAGAAAAGAAAGTTAAAGGTATGATAAATGTGATGTGTTAAGTGACATGCAGAGGGGAATGGTTAAGGAACATTACCTCCGGAAAGCCCTTGTGAGGAATAAGTGATTATTCCTTAATTGGAGCTGCTAAATTGTTACAGAAAGTTATCTCCTGCTTAATAAAGCAGTTATGTCCTATGTTTACCCACTCAATCAATTGGCTGATGTAGTTATTTCATCGGAGGGGCAGGGTGCCATTGCACTGGCTGGGTTTTGTTGCATGTTGTTTTGTCAAGGGTTAGCTAAAGTTTCTATAATATGATATGATATGGCATGATATGATATGATATGGCATTTATAACACGCCTATACAAAAGTGTTTTAAGGCGCGACGAGGCAAGAGAGGGGATCAAAGGGAGGACAGACAACGATCCTACTAGGCCAGGTATAATTCCGATCGTGCAAGTGTGTGGGAAGGGGGCAGGGACAGTTAAGTACATGGGAATGATAACAATAAGTAAAGTAACGGCCAGCATGTGGCAAGTGCAAGGGTAACTGCAGACATCAGGTGTTAAGGGCTGGTAGGGGGACTGTAGGGATACAGAAACAGTCCCAAGTGCAGGGGTTGCCAGCCGGGCAGTGCAGGTGTGTGATGCTGGCGGGGAGGGACCTGGGCCAGAGATCAGAGAGTGTCCAGGTACCCAATGCAGTTCCGGTTACAGCCAGGAGGTCACCAGAGGAGAGGAGGAGAAAAGGCAGAAGCAAAGAGAAAGGTTTTGAGGTGCTTCCGGAACCGAAGATGGTTCTCCTCAAGTTTAAGGGAGGCAGGGAGGCTGTTCCAGAGGGAGGCACCAGCCGAAGAAAGAGATCTACCACCAACTCATTGCTTGGAGAAGCGACTGACCCTGAGGGAGTTGGAGGCGTATGAGTGAAGACCTTGAGAAGGAAGATATTTAGGAAGAGAGAGTTGAAGGTATTGACGCCCCAGGCCCCAGAAGGCCTCGTGGACAATGCAGAGGGTTTTGAACTTAATTCTCACAGCCACTGGGAGCCAGTGCAGAGATTTCAGTCCTGGAGAGATACCATCCCTGGGCTTGAGGCCAAGGACAAGTCTTGCAGTCCTGTTCTGAATGAGTTGCAGAGAGCAGAAGCAGGCAGATTTAGAAAGAGGCTGTTGCAATAGTCCAACCTAGAGAGATCCAGAGCTCTGGAGACAGTGAGTTTCTGGGGGAAGGAGAGGAAAGGAAGAATACCTCTGAGGAGGTGCAGCTGGTAGTGTGACTTCTTGGAGACATTAGAGATGTGAGACGAGAAGCAGAGTCTGGAGTCGAATATGACACCAAGGTTTTTAGCCTTGCAGGTGGGAGCAGGAAGAGGGCCAAATGAGGCCGGCCAGAGATCTACAGGAAAGGAGGGAGCGGGTGTGCTGATGAGGAGAATCGCAGTCTTACTGGCATTAAGGCAGAGGTCAATGGCAGCACACCAAACCTGGATAGCAGACAGGCAGTCAGAGATGAGGGAAGGAGAGGAGGAGGCCGAGGGTAGCCTGAAAATGAGCTGGGTGTCATCCCCATAGCATTGAAAGTTGGGGCAGAGAGCGGCGATGCGGTGGGCAAGGAGTGCCAGGTATTGGTTGAACAGCAGGGAGAGAGGTTAGACCCCTGGTAGCGAAAAAGATAGCAGAGACGAAGGACCCAAGTTGGACCTGGGAGGGTCGGTCAGAGAGGAAAGAAGTCAGCCACTCCAGAGCCTGACCAGTGATACCCAAGTTATCACAGAGATGGTTGAGCAGGATGGCATGGTTGACTATGCGCAGAACTTTTTTCCGGAGGCACAAGTGTAGGCTGTCACTGCTATGCTTGTATGGAGGACAAATGAGTATGCTGGTCCAGTAACAATTGTGCTGGTAAGCTTCCGGCACCATTGTTACTTGACCGGCATACTCCGAGTTCTGCGAGCGGGTGCCATTCAGCCCGCCAGGTCTGACCTGGCGGCCGGAACGGCACCCGCTCGCAGACCTTGACGGTAGCACCGGCACCATTGTGAATGGTGCTGGTGCTACCGTCCTCCCCATTCCCATTGAGTCCTATAGGACTCAAGTGGGAATGGGGAGTAATTTTTCCCGGTGCCTGGCAATGGGAAATTACCAGGACTGCCGTGGCTGTAATGCCCCACTAATTCCCCATTGCCAGCTGCCAGAAGAAAAATCGACTCTGGCAGCAGCCGTGCCTCTTTTACCGGCACGGCTACCGCCAGGGTCATAATGAGGCCTGTCTCGTTTGATAAAAAGTCGCGCACAGCTTGTAATCGATCAGTCGTCCCGAACACACCATGGCTTAGCGCCAAAAGCATGGGATGCTTTTGGGTGAGAGAGGGAGACCCAGCCCAAATAGTGATGACGGAGGGGAAAGGCAGCAGAGAGTCCGAGCCCAGCAGTAATGCAAAGTTTATAGGGGATGGCAGTGGAACGAACACAAGGATGGCATCAATAAACACCAGTAGTGAGGGGTGGGAGGGCATGGGTGACAGAAGGAGCCCTGGTCCATATAGTGATGGGAGAAAGGAAAGGCTGCAGAGAGGTAGAGCCTAGCAGCAATGCTGGGAATGAACACAGGCACTGTGTTGAACAAACACTGCCAATGGTGGGGGCAAGCATGAGAATGTCCAGCAGTTAGCCCCCCCCCCTGTGCCCCCAACCACCTCCTCCCAAGCACCATCCTGCGGCAGTTGGGGGCCTGGAAGGAAAAGGGAGCTATTTGGAGGCTATGCCAGCTGCAGACAACAAATCAATGTGCGGCTAGTACTTAGGCAACTTTGTGCCACAAGCATTGCTGGTTTCGATACCAATCAGAGTGTTCACTTCTTAACACCGCATTCCTCTCTCTCTTTTAACCATAGCAATGTTTTTGTAATTAAAGTGTCACCATCAAATATGCCAAAACCAATAAAGGATTTGTTTATTTTTAGATTAGCTTTACGATTTTCTACTCTAAAATGTGTGCTATGGTTCATCAAAGCTACTTAAATAAACAATTGTATAGGTTTCTGTTGTTTTCTATGCTTTCATATCTGGGTCCAGGGCTCAGTGGACTAACGCATTCAAGGGCATGTGTTTCACTTCATGGTCACAGGTTCATATCCCGACAGGTTCACTCAGTCCTTCAAACTTCTGAGGGTGGTAAAATGAGTTCCATTAAGTTGAGTAACAATAAACATGTGTTATCTCTCAATATCGCCAAGATGCCCCTCTGGGGATGAACGTGTGCTCTACAAAAATACCTGTTATAAAAGTGAATGTTGAACATTCTTGAATAGCACACACATATCTTTCCTTTGCATCCCATTTGTATCATTGTTTTACCTTTCAATGAATAACTTGAGAAAACAAGTCTCTATCTCTAATCATAGAGAGAAAGAGTTATAATGGTATGCATGGAAGGTGAAGAAAGTGCTACTCTGGTAAGCCGACTAGATGCAGTTGCCTTGATGTTATGTGGTGGTAAGAGACGCAGCGAACGGGCTGAACCGAGCCTAATACCCCTACAGAGAGAGATAATAACGAGTTGAGAATACGAAAAAGTTAGACATTTCTGCTCGGAGGATGTCTGCAAGCAAGCCAGTATCCAAAGGCTCCCAGAGGTACTGTACCGGACTGTACCAGCAGCTGTTCAGCAAGGGCAGCTGACTGATAAAACGAGCAGAGCACTAACAGGCTGGGAGCAGGGAAGCAGCTCTCATGTCTTTCTGTGGGAAGCCTGGCTTGAAGCCAGCCTCGGAAACCTCCATTCCTTGCAGCTGTTCAGTGAAGATAGCTGGCGGCAGGAACGCTGCTTCACTGTGTGGTTCAGGGAACTTTTTAATGATTCTCTAACAGGGTATTTCATGTCGTGCGTCTTATGAGTAATATCATTTCATACCAGCAGATAAATAAATAATGTTCTCTCCTAAATAGGAAGTCTTTTGCTCTAACATTTTCTTACTTCTTTTATTCAGCCAAAGTCATTACATTACATGTGAAAGGAAAACATGTATTTTTCTTACAATGGTCAATTATGAATGTATTAGATTAAAATAAGCAACAAATGCAATATTGATTGATACATTACTTACTCTAATATAGCCTTATAGACCGATGAAGGGGTTATTATCACGAGAAAAGGACCTGCCAGAAGGACCATATTTTGCGGACGGGTCATTATCCAAAGCGATAATGACCCGCAGCCATTAGCTCATAGAGGTAATAGCAATACATGTTTGGAGTTTACGTGGTGAAGTAAAATGTGACTGTAATAGAGAGTAAATTAATAGAAAAACGTAGATATTTATTACATTAAATGTGTTAGATAGGGTTGTCTTCTTAAGTGAAGTATTTAAATTGTAAACTTGTTTATAATGGATCGGGTTTAACATGGGGGGGTCATGTAAAAGTAAACGATTTCTCTATGAGAAATTACAAGCATTTTCCAATGTTTTACCTTTGTCTTTCTTTAATAGGCTGTTGTAGCAAAATGTAGCTCATGCCAGACACGAAGCTTCTTGTTTAAGAAAATCTTGCCTCGAAATTGCATTGTTGTTTCCCTGTTTGCTTTTGAAGACGGCATGTTCAGAACACTGTCAATACCAGTAGCTATTGACTGCAGTATGAACATTTTGATTGGCTGAGAGGAGGTCAATAATGATGCCCATCATATTATATTAATGAAATCAAATGAAATATGGACCTGAAGAAGCTCATATCAGTGGTAAGAACTGAAATATATGTTGGCACAGAGGACTATACATTCTCATACTACCTTTTGTAAACTATAGGAAAAGTTGTACACAATGTGTTTCAAGGCGCAACAAGACAAGAGGTAGAGTGAAAAGGGGGGACAAAAAAACGACTGTACTAGGCCTTGTGCCATTCGGAACTGCACTTTCATGTTTCCAAATGTCACAAGGTCTAGTAGGATAATTTTAGTTTGCCCCCCCGTACCCACTCCCTCTTGTCTTTTTTGCACCTTGAAACACATTGTGTATAGGCACATTATAAATACCCAAAAACGACATAAAAAATTAAAAGATGATCCTTGGGTGAGGTAGAAAATAAACAATTTGTAATACCAGTTGGTTTTTGCATCAAGAGAATATGTGAAAATAAATAAAGAATCATTCAGCAAGTGTATTTTGTTTTCAAATAAATTAATACTGGTTGATTGTGTTTCACTTTTTCAGAAGTATGAATCTTAGAGTTCATGCAACTAGTTAAAGGACCCACTCATGCATCCGGATACACATTGGATGGTGTGTTTTCCATTGAGAACTTCACCACTTTATCCTGCCAAATTCTCTTACACTGGGAAGCACAAAATTAGCTGGTAGAGGAGGAGCTAAGTACCCCTACTCCACCTACTTTACCTGAGAAGTATGAACCAAAGTATGTGACAGATACTACCCCAATCAGAAGGCAAGAAGAAGAGCAATGACTATGCGCAGTACCTATAAGAATGCCTATACCTAATAGAATAGGGGAAATAAAGTATCCATTAAGGAAGCCATACCTACATCCAAGACCATATGATGGCCATTTGAATGTGATTCCTGATGAAACAAATAAACTAAATGACCAGGATGAATAGTGACGTCATACGAAACCGAATCGATTCCATAGATAGAAGATAATCATACCTGAAAGGCAGACGATTTATGAAGAATGAAGAAGTACCAAGGATAAGTGACATTTTGGGATCAAGATGAAGACACTTATGCCACAAATGTGATAAAGAAATTAGTTTAAACGTGTACAGATGCAATGAAAAGCAAGCAGCAAAGCAATCATGAAGCTAGCCTAATGGTTATAGTAAATAAATCGCAGCAAGCACCAACATATACATATATCCCTCATAGAAATATATGGATTGAATAAAGAATGAAGGTTCCACTACCTATATAGCAGTCTTGAAAAACAAGGAAGGCCTCGAATTCAGTGTTGCAGTTACAAAAGCAATTGAATTAAACGGAATCCATTTCAGCTAAAGGAGTTGGATGAGCCAAAGAGCCAAGGTCTTATCAGAACTAAAATTGGCTGACATTAGACACAATTAACGTGAAAGAATAGAAGCTCCTGTTCAAGAAGGTCAAGTATAAACAAAGACATCAGAAGACTATTGGAAAATACAGTTAAATACACGAGAAAGGCTCAATTCATGGTGTCCAGTCACGTGATGGAAGAAAATTGGATGCATGAGGAGATCACACCTACGCAAGGAAGCCAGAAAGTACCAATATTTCTTAAAAAATCCCAGAGAATAGTACAAACTCAAGGCCAACTTTAGACACTAATTGACACTGAAACGTTGTGGTGATGATGAAGTGTCCTTTTAATTGGTGGGAAGCTGGTATTAAGACAAGCTCACCCACACCTAGTTGTTCAGTCTGCATGCTGCTCACGTAGGTGGAAAGTTATTGACGGGGGTTAGTAGCCAGCCAATTGTAGATGACCATGTAATTGGGGGGTCCTATAGTCGTGTAGCCAATGGGACGTCGTACATTTAGTGACATTGATAGTGGCCATTTTGAAGGGAGGGCTTAGTTGCCCCACCTGTTGTTGATTATCCAATTATTTCTCTCTGTTACTCTATACAGATATTACACCTATACTTAGTAGTTCACTTAGAGCCAATCACGGGTCACAATAGGTTTTAGAGGTTCCACATAGGATGACGTTGGTAATGACGCAAGTCTACACGTCATTAGTGAAACATTTGGTCTATAAAAAAGATGTTTTTTCTTAAATGAGTTGAGAGTTGAGTATCGAGCGATTGCTGATGTTCGTTGTACTCCCTGTTTTACTTACTTACTTACATTAAAACAGACAAACCTTTTGCCAAGTTATTTGTGTCATCTGAATTATTGATGTTTGATTAAAATCTGCATCCGCATCCATCTCAAGGGTATGGCTACTCATCTTAAAAGGCTGGAAGGCCCCAGTTCAAGCCCATAATCCTGCAACTTTCTCAGCATGTCCCAACCCAACAAATGCCAATTCACTACAAACACAACACACCGCAAGTCTAATATACCATACCAAAACACTGTTATTATATTCAGTCTAATACACTGCAGCTAAACAGTAGATGGTGAAGGCACGCCCCTGAACAATCACACCAGAAAGAAATACAACCCGCTAAGGAAAAAGGCCAAAGTCACAACTTGTTGATGAAACACACACCCAAAGTTCTGTCAGGCAATACCCATATATAATCACACACGACTCAAGACTCAGGTACTTCCAGCTTTCAAGATCCCCCTTTTCCCCGCTCCCAAACACCTGCTTTCATAGCAGCACAAGATTTCCATCTGCCTCCCCATCCCACTTGTAGGGCCATGCACAGAAAGTCTGCGAAAGTGGCAGAAGTGCTCTATAGCCCTCTTTAAATTACATTACCTCACAAAAATGTAAAACATATTTTACCACGCATTGGCAAACACAACAGGACTAGTTTTGTAAAGCTCCAACAGTGCAGAAATGGCCTGCAGTGGAGTCGTTCTTGCAGAGAATTCCCATTGCTTCCATTTCAGAATGCCCCCTGGATTGCAAAGCTCCTTGTTTGCTTTGCAGCCTTATTTGTGTGTTAACATCTCCGGCGTACACCTGTCAGGCAAGATCCAGAAATCAGCAATGTCTCCTTTGCCTACCCACAACTCCCTTCTGTTTGGATTAGGCATGGCTGTTTTCTTCATGTATATGATGTAATCTTTCTGCATACAATAGATAACAATGGGTTGAAGAGAAACTGCTGAGTGGATGGATAGGGTGTGCGAATAAACATTGTCATACTATGTTTCAGAAAAAGTGCTGCATACCAATCTGTTCTACTGTAAAAAGTCTTGCCGATTACAATGCATTGAAAGTAGATATCAAATGTTTCTTTAAGAAACATGTTGCCTATCTCAAAATCCACCTCCCCAGCAGCATTTAGGTCAGGGCTGTACAAGTGAGTTTTTTGAAGGTCTGAATGTGCCTTAATAGCCTTCTTTGGTGGGCTGCACAGTCGAGGTGTGGTGCAGTGCCTCTTTAACTATTTTTAAAAATGTTTTTTGAAGTGTACTTATTAACTTTATTGGTCTATGTTTAATCTCAACAATGAATTATACTAAATTTAACATTTAGTCATGTGTGTGCAATGTTCCATAGAAACAAAATAAAAACAGAAGAGTAGCTCAGGACAATGCTAAACGGAATTAAATGCTATTGACCTGAACCCCAAGCCTAGAATGTGCCATGGGCAGGTTCAAAGTGCTTTGTAGTTTGCAGAAAGCAGAACGTTTGCAGGTAGAGCGACTGGGCGCTGTAGCCCATTTTACATTACAGACTGAGAAGTGAGCAGGGGCACATTAAAGTGCAGAAATCTGCCTCTGTGCAATCCCCTGAGCCTTGAGACATCGCCCTGAAAACAAATCTCACAGGTCGAAAGCATGGCAGGAGAAGTTAGACCCCATTGTTGGGATGGGTTGCTCAGAATGGTGGATGAGAGGAAATTCCATAAATGGTAAAAGGCTCCTGAACAGTACTGGGTGTCCTGTTTAATAATAGAGCGTACACAGAATATACGGTTTGCTCAAGATCACAAGGGTGCTCTTTAATAAGACACTCACAGGCCGATTCATGGAATAATTAGCGCGGCGCAAGTGGCCAAAAACGTGCGATTCGCAGTGGAATATCGAAAATCGCAGTGCAAGTGCGAAAATCGCACGAAAAGCAGCGCACATCGATTCATTGAAGGCCGTGCGCGAGAAAACCATCGGATGTGCGCTAAAAAAGTGCGCGGCGCACGTTGGCGCACAGGCCATCTAACGGCGTGCGCCAGGTCACAGCGAAAATCGCACAGGCCACAGCGAAAATCGCACATAGCGCGGCGCACACAACAAAAGTAGGCGGAACACGGGGCGTAACACTCAGAATGGGGAACAACTTTCCAAAATGTGGGTGTCACGGGGGAAGTACAGGGTGCAAGTGCGCGGAACACCCACACGCTCGCCTACAACACGTATTCATGGAATCGAATAGGGCGAAAAAGCGCACGGTCAAACCAGCGCACAGGCACAAACACGACCGCCACAAGAAAGCAGGCGGTAGCGTCTCTGCGCCTGTAATAAATGTGCGCCAAAAGGTGCGCCAACAAATAGCACCTATATACAGCTATGACGAATGTCCTATACTGTGGCCCTCCAGGACAAATGACGTGCAAAGGGGTACCCACAAACACGGACACCCGCTGACTGAAAAATAACGTGTGCGTGTATTCCGGGGTGCGCGGGAAGTTTCACACGCGATTTGGTAGGGTACATGGATTTCAGGGGTGCGAGGGAAGTTCCACATGCGATTTGGCCGGGTACGTGCGCGGGAATTTCCATACGCGATTTGGCTGGGTACGTGGATCTCAGGGGTGCGCGGGAAGTCTCACACGCGATTTGGCAGGGTACGTGGATTTCAGGGGTGCGCGGGTAGTTCCACACGCGATTTGGCCGGGTACGTGCGCCGGAATTTCCACACGCGACTTCGCTGGGTACGTGGATCTCAGGGGTGCGCAGGAAGTTTCACACGCGATTTGGCAGGGTACGTGGATTTCAGGGGTGCGCGGGAAGTTCCACACGTGATTTGGCCGGGTACGTGCATGGGAATTTCCACACGCGACTTGGCTGGGTACGTGGATCTCAGGGGTGCACGGGAAGTTTCACACGCGATTTGGCATGGTACGTGGATTTCAGGGGTGCGCGGGAAGTCCCACACGCAATTTGGCCGGGTACGTGCGTGGGAATTTCCACACGTGATTTGGCTGTGTGCTCTCAGGTATTCCCTGTACACCCTCCATGGCCCCTGCAGGCAGCCGACACCACAGGGGACTACCCTGCACACCTGCTCATGTCACCCAGCACCCCCACCCCCCCAGCACTGTGGGGCACCCTCCACCAGGCCCCCACTCATGTCCTCTATCACCCCCACCCCCCAACAGTGCAGGGGCAGCCTCCACCAGGCCCCCACTCATGTCTACCACCACCCCCACCCCCTAGAAGTGCAGGGGCAGCACCACCAGGCCCCCACTCAGGTCCCCTATCACCCCCATCCCCCAGCAGTGCAGGGGCAGCCTCCACCAGGCCCCCACTCATGTCTCCCACCACCCCCACCCCCCAGCCACCGGGGGCAGCCTCCACCAGGCCCCCACTCATGTCCCCTATCACCCCCACCCCCCAGCAGTGCAGGGGCAGCCTCCACCAGGCCCCCACTCATGTCCAACTCATGTCTCCCATCACCCCCACCCCCCAGCATCCAGGGGCACCCTCCACCAGGCCCCCACTCATGTCCCCCTGCACCCCCACCCCCCAGCATCCAGGGGCACCCTCCACCAGGCCCCCACTCATGTCCCCCTGCACCACCATCCCTCAGCATCCAGGGGCACCCTCCACCAGGCCCCCACTCATGTCCCCCTGCACCCCCACCCCCCAGCATCCAGGGGCACCCTCCACCAGGCCCCCACTCATGTCCCCCTGCACCCCCACCCCCCAGCATCCAGGGGCACCCTCCACAAGGCCCCCACTCATGGCCCCCTGCACCCCCACCCCCCAGCATCCAGGGGCACCCTCCACCAGGCCCCCACTCATGGCCCCCTGCACCCCCACCCCCCAGCATCCAGGGGCACCCTCCACCAGGCCCCCACTCATGTCTCCCATCACCCCCACCCCCCAGCATTGCAGGGCACCCTCCACCAGGCCCCCACTCATGTCTCCCATCACCCCCACCCCCCAGAAGTGCAGGGAACCCTCCACCAGGCCCCCACTCATGTCCAACTCATGTCCCCCTGCACCCCCACCCCCCAGCATCCAGGGGCACCCTCCACCAGGCCCCCACACATGTCCCCCTGCACCCCCACCCCCCAGCATCCAGGGGCACCCTCCACCAGGCCCCCACTCATGGCCCCTATCACCCCCACCCCCCAGCAGTGCAGGGGCAGCACCACCAGGCCCCCACTCATGTCTCCCATCACCCCCACCCCCCAGCAGTGCAGGGGCACCCTCCACCAGGCCCCCACTCCTGTCTCCCATTACCCCCACCCCCAGCATTGCAGGGCACCCTCCACCAGGCCCCCACTCATGTCCAACTTATGTCTCCCACCACCCCCACCCCCCAGCGACCATGGGCAGCCTCGACCAGGCCCCCACTCATGTCGAACTCATGTTTCCATCACCCCCACCCCCCAGCATCCAGGGGCACCCTCCACCAGGCCCCCACTCATGTCTCCCATCACCCCCACCCCCCAGCATTGCAGGGCACCCTACACCAGGCCCCCTCTCATGTCCCCCTGCACCCCCACCCACCAGCATCCAGGGGCACCCTCCACCAGGCCCCCACTCATGTCCAATTCATGTCTCCCACCACCCCCACCCCCCAGCAGTGCAGGGGCAGCCTCCACCAGGCCCCCACTCATGTCTCCCACCACCCCCACCCCCAGCCATCATGGGCAGCCTCCACCAGGCCCCCACTCATGTCCCCCTGCACCCAGGTCCTCACAATCCCCAATCATGTGCGTTATGGTCAGCCTCCACAGCCAAAAGGCCCTACCAAGTAACCCATTCACCCACATGGAAATGGAAATTACATGTTACACCCCCAATGTTCATAAAGCAAATGAACCCATGTCCGTCACACACAATGGTTGCAATTGAATGGGAAAACACCCAACATGACATGCATGAAACCAATGAGATGATACCACACAGTGAAGTATGAAAACAAAATTGTATTAAAAAACATTGAATGCAAATGAAATGAAACAAACTACAATGGCAATGAAAAAAAGATAAGCTGCATGTCCGACAAAAAAAATTAAAACTACAAATCCAAATTCAAAAAAATGTTGTCCAAAGTCACATTAAAAATAAAATCAATCCGAGAGAGAAAAATAAATGCAAAGACCATTGCTCCATGGTGAATAAATAAAAACAAAAAAATTAAAACAATCCAATGAAGAATTATGTACAAAACATCCAAGGGTCCATGAGCCCAACTGAACAAAGGAAACCTACAAAAAACCCTAACTAAAATGCAACTATATACAAAAAGTGGAGCAGTGTCCGTTGACTCCAAATCATAAGAAGAAACAAAGGAAACCTAAAACTAAAGAACTATATACAAAGGCGGCGGGCAAGTCCAGCGGCTCACTCCCTGGTGTTCCGCGCCAGGGCATCATCAAACTCCTCTTCGATGTCCTGGAGGCGGTCCTGTTCCATGGCCCCGAGGGTCCGCAGGGACGACGCCATCTGCTCCTCCAACCCCCTGCGGATTGCCTCGAGGCACTCGGCCCGCCTCAGGGCCCTCCGCATGGAGTTCTCCGCCCTGACCATTGTGAGCCGCGCCTCTTCCGCCCGCCGCCGCTCCGCACCTATCTGCTGGCCCAACCGCAGCCACACGGAAGACACTTCCCGTCCTGGGTCCTCCTGCCCTCTGGCCGATGCCTGCCCCTCCGATGTTGATGGCCCCGAGCCATGATGCCTCCCACGTTGACTCTGCTGCTGCCTCCGACGCAACTGCCTCTACCAGCACGACGGCATCCAGGCTGATGGAATCCACCAACGCCGTCGTGCACGTGCCCTGCCTGATGATGCCGGCACATCCTCCATCTGCTGGGGTACAGTTGCTGTGGTGTCCACCCCTGCTGGACCTCCGACTCCCGACTGTGGCAGGGATGGAATCCCCACCGAGCTGGCTGCATTGGTCAGGGCAGGTCCACAGGGGGCCCTGGTGGCATCCTGGCCGGAAGACGGCAAGGAGAACGACCGGCGTATAGCCTCCACAGAGGAGGAGAGGGCCGCCAGATTGGCCAACACATGCAGGAAACCCCCGAACATGGAAGATCCCAATTCGGCCACGTCGGCACGGTGCTCTTCGTGATGACGTGCGTGCTCCTCCCGGGAAGCACGCACGTCATCACGAATTGCACCCGCGCGCATCGCAACCCCCAATCAGGACCTTCTCCATACGGCCACGGGTCCCCTCATCCACAGGTGGAGGGGAGTCAGGTGACATGGACATCCCCTTAACCTGCGGACGGGCCTGGGACGGGGCATCCCTGCTGGTGCATGGTGGTGCACTCACAGGGTCAGGGACAGCGACATGCACAGGCCTCCCACGGTGACCTGTGCTGCCTCCTGCCCCTGCCCCTGGACTGCACCACTTGCACCAGCAGGGATGCCCCTACCAGGCCCCATGTGTGCCTCAGTGGCGGCCTCCTCCTCCTCTGTGGAAACCACCAACCCACCCCTTCCGCTGCAGCCATGGGGGCATCCCCGCCGCCTTGCTCCACAGCGCCGTCTCCGCCCTCTTCTTCACTAGCCGCTGCGTAGAGGGTGACATAGAACACAAGCATCAGGGTACTGTACAATGGTCCCCTAGACAGGAAGCAATAGCAGATGAGTACCACTGTCAAAGTACACTTCCATCATGTCCCTCCACAACACATGGGTCAGTCCAGGCAAAACACACACAGTAACAGGCATGGTGCATGCCATGGAAATGTCCATACATGTCCAATGGACTCTTGAAACATACAATGATATGGAACTCACATGCATCATGGGTCATGCCTATCACATGCACACACTTCACCTCAGTCACATCCATCTGGCCTCATACACCCCAAACACAGCGGATACAAGGATAACTAGGCTGCATCAGTGAATCTGTGCATTGTCACACACATGTGTCATGCATCCATGGCATTCACAAGTCACAGACACGCTGGTCAGGCACACAGACGTGGCTACCATATATGTACCTGGCATCAGCACCCATCCCTCACCCCCACCCATGTCCAGGAACAGAGACTGGCATGCTCTCATGTGTAAAATCTGCATAGGGCTCCCCATGTCACATTTAAACACATGCAACGACCATGTGGTTCACACATCACTGGTCGGACATGCATTATCATGATGTCCCTGCACACATACATGCGTACATGGCCTATGTCACACATACAGGCAAGTATCAGACAACCAGCACACCGCAACATGCCCTGTCTCACACAGCAATGCTTGGCCACTTACCGCTCAACTCCAGACGGGTCTCCCTCTCAAGGATCTGGGCGTGGAGCGCTGGGCGTACGCGTTCCAGGACCCTCATCTGGATGGAACTCATGCGGCCCCGGCCCCTCTACACGAGGCGCCGGGCCTTCACAAGGGTCCTGGACCTCAAGTCCTCCCAGCGCTTCTTGATCTTCTGGACGTCGCGGATTGCCACCCCCTCCGCGTTGATGGCAACCACACAGTCGGCCCAGATCCTCTCCCGTACTTCCTTGCTGGCGTGGGACGATCCAAAGAGGGCATCATAATGCCCCAGGACATGCTCCACCAGGACACCAACTTCGGTGGCAGTGAAGCTGGTGCCCCTCGGCCCCTCTGGCCTGGGGTTGCCACTGGTGCCAGATGTCGAAGTGCCCGACATGGCAACCCCAGAGGCAGGAGTGGGTGGGCAACTGGGTCCTGGGGCTGGGCTGTGGAGCGATGTTATCGCAGTCGGGAGTCTTCTGTTCCAGCAGGGGTGGACACAGCAACTGGACCCCTGCAGATGGCTGATGTGCAGGCACCAAATGGTTGATGTGCAGGGCACTGTGGCAGCAGGCAGGCAGGCAGGCAGGCAGCAGCAGATGGCACGTGGGAGGCTGCTCGGGGCACTGGGGGGCAGTAATTCGGCCTTCTGGGCAGGAGCGTGGTCTTCAGTGTGTGATTTCGTGTGGCCAGCTTGATACGGAGTGATTTGGCACGTGAAAATCCTGCACGTCAGCGTGAAATTCGAGGAAAGGCCCTTAACGCGTAAGCGCGTCAGCACGCATATGCGATTCTATTGGACCAAAGGCCCTCAGCGCGTAAGCGCGTCTGTGACGTGACCCGCACGGGTGTTTCCCTCATAGCACGTGATGACGGAGCACACGTGGAAAGACTGCACGTCAGAGTGTCATCGCGTGTAATTGGACAAAAGTGTGCGTACACGCGATTGGCCTATGTACGTGTATTTCAGGGGTGCGCGGGCACTTACACACGCGAGTACATCAGCGCACGTGTATTCCGGGGTGCGCGGGAAACTCCACACGCTATTGGCCTGGGTACTGGATTTCAGGGGTGCGTGGGAAGTTTCACACGCTCGCCTACAACACGCGCAAAGAAACACGTACGCCAGTAGGAAGCAGGCATACGTGGACCCACGACGCATAAATTTGCGCGCAAAAAACTAACAAGCTCAGACGCCAGGATGAATATACCGTTCCTAGCAGCAGTGGCCGTGGGCTACCAAAGGAGGAGGAGGAGGATAGTCAGGGCCAGAATTTTCACACCCAGAACCAGCCTTTTCGAGATGCCTGATGACCAGGTGTATGGGAGGTACAGGTTTCCACCACACATAATACTGGACCTGGTGAGTGAGTGGGAGGATGACCTCACATCACCCACCCTGTGCTCCCAAGCACTCAGCCCCCTGGAGAAGGTCCTCAATGTACTGCACTTCTTAGACACTGGATCATTTCAGCGGACAAGTGCCATAGTGGGTGGGGTGTCACAGGGCACGCAGTCACGCTGCATACACCAGGTCTTGAACATCATCACTGCACGCCCATCAGTCCGCAGGCACATATACCTGCCCAGAACACCTGCAGAAAGGCATGCTGCCGCCCTGGATTTTTACGGTGTGGCACGATTCCCCAAAGTGCTAGGTGCCATTGACTGCACCCATGTGGCTCTACGTCCCCCCAGGGCATCTGAGCACATCTATAGGAACCGCAAGCACTGGCATTCCATCAACGTGCAGGTAGTATGTAATGCCAAGGGAATCATCACCTCAGTATATGCCAACTATCCCGGGTCCACCCACGACAGCTTCATTTACCGAATGTCCACCCTAAACCGGGACCTAGAAGCTGGGCGGCATGGTGATACATGGCTGCTTGTTGAGTATGAATGCCCTGCACATGCATGCATGTCAGATACTGAGCAAGGTCACAACCCCACCAATGATACCCATCACCACCTCCACAGGGGACAGTGCCTACCCTCTCAGCCCCCACATGATGACGCCAATTCGGAACCCCACCCCGCCACCCGAGGTAAGATATAACACAGCCCACATTGCAACCTGGGGCACAGTGGAGCGCACATTAGGAGTGCTTAAGTCACGCTTTCGCTCTCTTGATCGTTCTGGCGGGCAGCTGTTATACGCTCCCCAGTAGTGTGCAGGATCATAGTGGCAGCATGTGTCCTGCACAACGTTGCAACATGCCGGGGCCTGGCCGTGGACATGGTGGTGCCCCCACATCCCCAACCACATGCACGCCCGCTGCGCATGGGAGGAGAAAGGGCACGGGGGAGGCTGCCCGTACACAGCTACTGGCTAATTACTTCACATAGAAATCACACCCCTGTGGAGTGCACACTGCCCTGGCACATACCATCTGACAATAAATGATGACTCAACCTGACACTGATCCTGAATGTCTGGAGAATCAACCGTCAAAACCATATCAGCCTGAGATTGTTCACCTGGAAGTGTTACAATGTGTGCATCCCTACCTACACAGACACCACCAATGCAGTTTTGTGAAAAAAACACATTCATGCAGCTAAAATGAATACCCACTTGCAAAATGCAACATGAGGACAGTGCCATGTCACCCAACCCATCCCCAGCACCGCCACACGACACACCATGCCATGTCATGCTATGTGCAGGTAAACAAAGTAATCCCCACAACATGACACAAGTGTCACAAAGTACAGTGTCCCTAATTGAAACTCGCGACACCTGAAATGCTCACAGTAATGCAGGGCCAACAACACACTTGAGCAGGTATTTAGCAATAACACTTATCAGCTACTGACCCTCAAAACTACCATTAACATGACATTACGAATGTAAGGAATTAGTAGTCTCACCACCGGGAAATGCCTGCACTCCCACCACTTCCAACTGTACATTGTTGCCGCCATGTAGAGTTGTAGGTGCACTGCTGCCAACATGGACCCCATCTCCAAAGTAGAGGGCCTTGTGTAGACATGAGGAAAGGACCTGCAAATTAGGAGGTAGACATGGATGATGAGTTACACATCAATGCAACATGCAGTGTACAACACAACAGCAATATGCACTAGGAATGTATACACAGTATTGACTAGACTACCCACACATGTAGTGGGAGTCCAATGTCACCATGTACGTCAATGTCACTTGGGCACACCCTTTGCAAGCCTATGGAAACGGGAAGCAGGAGGGGTGTGTGTGACAAAAACCCAAGCATCTGAACCAAATACATACAAGCCTGCATGTGCCCAGCCACAATGCAGCGTATGCCCACGGGAGCCACACAAGGCAACACACTGTCCCAAAAAAAAAAAGAAAAAAAGAAAATCAAAAATGGCCATTAATGGGCCCGGGTGGTTGGGGAGGCCACCCAGGAGGTCCGAGGACAGGGTGCACACCAAAACCCACCTGTGTGGATCTTGCGAAAAAAAAAAAAACACCTCCATGGGCTCATGGCCCACACGGCTACCCTATTGGGGGAGTATCACTGCTGTCGCTATTCTCACCCTGTGCAGCTGCATCCGGAGGTGGTGGCACTATGGGAGGCAGCCCACGCAAGGCCCTAGTCTGTTCCTCCATGGCTGCAAGCATGCGGGTGTGGTAGGTCTCGTTCTGGAGGATGAGTGTGCGGAGGTCCCCATGCAACAACTCACGGGATGCCCGGACCTCCGCCCTAGTTGCCTGCATCTCAGCTGAGAGCGTACAGGTGAGACGCTCCAGCTGCTGTTCTGTCCTTCGGTTTGTTGAAGCCTCAAGCTCAACAAGAGTCGTCCTGAGGTGAAGGAGTTCCATCCTCAGGGCTTCCCTGTGGCCCTGGGACTCTATGGAGATGGCTTCCTGCAGAGTCGCCAGTGCCGCCCGCCTGTCCCTGTTGGACGCCAACATGTCGTCCCTGTGTGACTGGCAGATGGAGTCGGTTGCCTGCTGTAGTCGCTCCATCAGCCTTTCGGGGGGGACATTGGAAGTGGCCACCCTATCCATGGCCTGAGCCATCATCTCTGATGATGCTGCCTGTTGGGTTGCCATACCGTAAATGGATTGCTCCCATGCGGTGTTGCCAGGTGGCGTACGGCCACCACGTCGGCGGGCACCACACCTGTCTGGGGCAAGGCGAACTGCGCCTTGCTGTGCCGGCACTGCCTGAGGCTGCAGGACTGCATTCCCCCTCTGATCTGCTGGCCCAGGAACAGGATCAGATGTCGCGGAGTGTGACCCTGCATCCATAACCACCAAAGGCGTAGCTGGCAACACTGACATCCCCATTGAGGGTTCTGACCCTGGTGCAGGTGGGTCGGACAGAACAGAATCCCTCCCAGGAACACTCACCTGCGATGGCACGTAGGTCTCATCATCCGAATCAACACCTGAGTACAGCTCGGGGGAGGTGCAGCCAGAGACACCCCTTGAGAGCACGACCTGCAGTAGTTGTGGGTTCTCACCCACCACCACACCACGTCCCTCACTGGTGGTCGGTCGGCCCTCAGACCCCTCCTGGGTCTGCACCATCTCCACAACCCCAGCAGTATCAGGTGCGTCTTCCCCTGCAAAGACATAAAAGCAAACAAATGGAAACAGGCATTAGCACCATGGCACACAATGAGGGCTGAGAAGCAACAGAAACAGTACTTGATTGACACATGTCCCACATGACTAAAACCCTCCCATGCATGCACCCTCACTGCGTATGAAGGGTAGGCAAATGGCACACACTGATGACACCAAGATGGAAGATGAACACATTTCTGCATGCTGCCTAGCAGTGGCATTACACATTGGCCTGTGATTGCCAGGTGAAATACACATGCCATCACACAGATGGCATGTACCATTGCTATTGAGTGAAGATGGAGAGGAGGGCAGCACTTATTCATTCAGTCCAGTTCCCTCATGTAATACCTTTTCTAATTCAAACAGGTCTGATTTTTCACCTGGAGCTGCCAGTCCAAAATGGTCCGATTGCACAGGGACATGTCTAAACAAATGATATCCAGGTAACAAAGTCACTCCACTTTACCATAGCCATGTCAGACATGTGACTAGAGGACTGAGAAATGCCTAGTAAAAGTGGTGGAATGCAAACAATCTGCCTGAATGAACAGAGGAAAATAAGCAACAATGTTGTGGCAAGGTGACACTTCAAGGGCAACTGGCGTGCTGTTGGGCTAGATATCTACTGTTGGCAGAAGGGATACTGCTATGGCCAAATGCTGCTGCGCAGAATGTATTGCATGAAGGACATGGGTGACCCAAACGACTCAGGCGCACACACACCCTCACCTGGCACACAAACAGAAGCCCTCACACACACACCATGCACATGGATGACACACACATGCATGTGCACTCACCGGACAATGCCTCATAATCAGGCAGATCTCCCACGCCTTGGATCTGTTCCTCCGTGACGTAGGTCCCATCGACTGACTCATGTGGAGTGAGTTCCATGTCTTCTACTGGAGACCCACCTCCAGTCACTAGAGTTGCGGCATGACTTGAGGCCAGCTTATTCTTTGCCCTGCGCTTTAGGTCATTCCAGCGCTTATAGCAATCATTGGCTGTGCGCCTCACGATTCCAAGGGCACTTACGATGTCCGCAACGGTCTGCCAGTGTGCCTGGCGTTGTGCAGGTGTGGTCTTGGATCCTGCAACAATGACCATTTCGTTATCATGTGCGGACACATACTCGACAAGTGCATTCAGTTCGGCATCCGGAAGCTGGGCTTCCTCGACGGGCCGTACTGTGTAGCTGTGTCTGGGGCATCAGCCTGTGCCGGACGAGCACTCTTCCTCTTCCGCTTGGAAGGTGGTGGTGATCCTGAGTGTCCTACGCCGCTCTGGACACTAGGGGCAGGAGCCCTGGTGGACTCTGTATCAGGAGTGTGGGATTGCACACTCAGCATGGGAGTTGGTGCAGGTATTGCTCAAGTGTAATGGTGTCAGGGGGAATGTCAGCAGGATGGACTAGGACCGACACTGTCCTGGCTGGGTGTGTGAGAGCTGGGGTGGATGGAGCCGCAGCTGCCCCTGCAGCCTCTCCACCCTGCCTACTTGGGGCAGCATATGACCTTGCTGCCCCTGATCCACGTGGCCTGATGACATCAACGTGCACCAGCGCACGTGTCATAGGCCTGCTGACCTGGAAGTCAGCCATGGAGTCAGCCAGGTCTGGTGCCACAATGGGCTGGTCCAACAAGGGCTGAGCATGGATGGTGTCAGCCACATCAGCCTCATCCAGGGGGGCGGGGGGATTATGGGTGCCCTTGACTGGTCCTCCAAACATGGGGGGACAGGGTCACCCTGCAAGTAACAACCACGTCCCCTACCGGATCCACCATGGCCACCACTTGTGGCTCGTCCACCTTTGCCACCCTTACGGATTCCTCGCCTCCCAACCATGGCACTGAAGTTAATGTGCGTATGGGAGTGGCTGTAAACTATTGTCCTGGGCAATTGGGGGTCAAAGGGGTTGGGTACCAGATGGTAATTTTACCCTAGTGCTCTAGCAAGGCTGAATGTGACCCCTGGGGAAAGATGACGGGTCACGCAACTCACAGGAAGCCCAAAAAAGGGAGATGACGTGCACGCAACCCCTCCTAGACCACGTGTGCGCAAAAAAAACCTGCACTACGCTGTGGCACTCAGTAACACAAGAATGAACGTATGCGTGTCACACGCAGCCTAGAATGACCTCTGAAGGGGTAGGCTACACACGGGGCAAGCAGAGATGTTAGATACGTGCGTGACTCACCGTCTGCCAGGAAAAAGAGCGTGAAAAAGAAGCGCGTGTGCACGTTGGCAACACCCCCGCCAAAAGAAGAATTGTACGCTGTCTGAGGAGACAGGACAACAGTAGAAGGGAACGCTGTTTGAGGGAACAGGCCCAGGAAAACCAGAAAAAGAGAAAAAAGAGAAAAAGCTGTCAGAGGTAACAGGGAGTACGAACTTGAAACGCTGTGAAGTAAATCGCGTGTGAAACAACAAGAAGTACAGATTTCACCCACTCGCTCTCCACGAAAAGCACGTACAAGGAAATGGTGTTCTACACGTACCTTTTATGCAGGCCCACACCTCCAGCGTCACTTCCGCGTGTACGCGCTAGGGCCATTTCCACCAATTACACGCTTTGTCAATTCCGCGTGTACGCGCTAGGGCCATTTCCACCAATTACACGCTTTGACACTCGGACGTGTCTTTCATTTTTTTAACACGCAACATTTCAAACGTGTGCCATATTCAACGTGCACGTGACTTCATAGACGTGCATACGCTGGTGGCCTTTGGGCCAATGAATGTACAGACGCGTGCTGATGCGCTTACGCGCTAAGGGCCTTTCCTCGAATTACACGCAGACGTGCTGGATTTTCACGTGCAAAATCACTCTGTATCAAGCTGGCCACGCGTTCACACACGGAAGACCACGCTCCTGCCCAGAAGGCCGAATTACTGCCCCCCAGAGCCCTGAGCACGCTCCCACCTGCCATCTGCTGCTGCCTGACTGCCTGCTGCCCACGTGCCCTGACATTTGCTGCCTGCACATCAGCCAGGGGTGCTGTTGCTGTGACCACTTTTGCTGGAACCGAAGACTCCCGACTGCTTTTCCATCGCCCCAGAGCCCAGCCCCAGGACCCAGTTGCCCACCCACTCCTGCCTCTGGGGTTGCCATGTCGGGCACTGCAACATCTGGCACCAGTGGCAACCCCCGGCCAAGGAGGCAGAGGGGCACCAGCTTCACTGCCACCGAAGTTGGTGTCCTGGTGGAGCATGTCCGGGGGCAGTATGATGCCCTCTTCGGAAGGTTGCGCGCCGACAAGGAAGGACGGCCTCGGATCTGGATGGACATCGTGACTGCAATCAACGCGGAGGAGGTGGCAGTCCGCGACTACGAACGTGTGAGGAAGCGCTGGGAGGACTTCAGGTCCAGGACCCTCAACAAGGCCCGGCGCCTCCTGAAGGCAGCAGATGCTAAGGGGCGCTGGGGCCACTTGTCGGAAGATCAGATGAGGGTCCTGAAACGCATATCCCCAGCGCTTCAAGTCCAGGTCCTTGAGAGGCAGACCCGTCTGGAGTCGAGCGGTAAGTGTACATGCATACTGATTGTAAGCTGTGCGTGTGGTGTGCCAGGAGTGTGCAGGTTGAACATGTATTTTTATGTGGGCAAGTAGGGGGGCGTGTACAGGGCCGTGAGGGTGACACATGCAAGGGGTCTCATGTGTGACACATGGATGGTGCTTGTGTGTGTGGGCTTGCATGGCACAGGATGTGGAGGAATGATTGTCAGGTGTGACATGGATGTCGATCGGAACACTGCGACAGTTGGCGGAGGTGTACACATGCATGCAAGTTTGGTGGTGTGTGTGCATGTGTAGTGTACTCCCTATGTTGCATGTGATGTGTGGATGACCTTTGGCTGCTCATGCTGTTGTATGTGAATGGATGGTGCTGGCTGTTGCAATATGGCTGTGGTATGGCTCATGTGTGCAAGTTGAAATGACATGTGTGTTGGGGATTGTGATGCCATGTCTGAGGTTTACCAATGCCACTCATGTATGACTGTCATGTGTGTATGAATCCATTGTACAGTGCCCTGATGCCTGTGTTTTCTTTCTCCCTGTCTGCAGCGTCAACTGATGAAGAGGGTGGAGAAGGTGCTGTGGAGCACAACGGCAGGGATCGCACCACCAGCCGGAGACGCAAGGCCCGGATCCCCTCCCAGGTTCTGATCTCGTCGGGGAGTGAGGAGTCCGGTGCCGTGTCCCAGGCCGCAGCTGCCGAGGGGAGGTCCAAGAGGCGGAGGTTGGAGTTGGACTCCTCGGCAGCAGAAGGGGCAGCTGGGACCCCACAGGGCCTAACGGAGGAAGATGGCACGGAGTCATCCAGGTTGGTGGGGGGTTTGGAGGAGGAGGAGGCCGTGCAAGCGACAGAGGCGGGGTCTGGAGGTGGGGATTCCACTGGTGCTAGTGGTGCAGTGCAGGATCAGGGACAGGAGGCAGCACAGGCCGCCGCGGAGGTGCCTGTGTGCAATCCTGTCCCTGATCCTGTCACTGCATCATCTTGCACCAGCGGGGATTCCTACCTCCAGACCCGTTCTCAGGGAGGGGATTGGCTTACAACACCTGGCCTTCCTCTCCCTGCGGATGTGGCTATCCTGCACCAGGTTGAGCCTGTCCAGGGTGGGGTGGCGTTGCGTCAACGGGCCATGCGAGCTGACCTGCAGTCTTTTCATGATGAGTCTGCACGTCTTCTCGCATGGCTCGTTGACCGTGTTGACCCACTGGGACAGCTCACCAGGGCTGGATTCCTCCGTTTCCTGGACTATGATCCGCCCCCCTCCTCCACGGAACCCCCTATGCCCCAGTCGTCCTCATGCCATCTTCCCACCCATGTGTCACCTGGGTGCCCTGTGGAGCTGCTTCCGACCGTGCAGCCAGGCTGGTGGACAACAGATCCCTGCCACAGTCGGGAGTCGGACGTCCAGCAGGGGTGGCCACATCAACGACTGCACCCCAGCTGGAGGAGGATGTGCAGGCACCATCGGACAGGGCACATGGACAGCAGCAGCTGCAGCAGGTTGGGCCACGCCATAGATGCGGAGCGGCGGTGGGCGGAAGAGGCGCGGCTCACGATGGTTAGGGCGGAGAACTCCATGCGGAGGGCCCTGAGGCGGGCCGAGTGCCTCGAGGCAATCCGAAGGTTGTTGGAGGTGAACATGTTGGCGTCCCTGCGGACCCTCGGGGCCATGGAACAGGACCGCCTCCGGGACATAGACGAGGAGTTTGATGATGCCCTGGCCCGGAACACCACTAAGTGAGCCGCTGGACTGGCCCGCCGCCATTGTATATAGTTATTTAGTGATAGGTTTCCTTTATAGTTTATTTTTATTTGGAGTCGACGGACACTGCTCCACCTTTTGTATGTAGTTCCATTTTAGATAGGTTTTTTGGTAGGTTTCATTTCTTCTGTTGGGATGATGGACCCTGAATACTTTGTACATAGTTGGACTTTGGATTTGGATATTTTTTTTACTATGAATATTTTTTCCCATGGAGCAATGGTTTTCTATTTCTTTTTTCCCTTCATTTCCTTTTTATGGACTTGAACTTTGGAAGACATTTTTTTGGATTATCATTTATTGATTTTAATTTGAAAAGGGACAGCCAGCTTAATTTTGTTTTTTTTTGACTTGTGTATTTTGTTTAATTTTGATTGCCATTACTGTTGTTTTTAATACACTATTTGGATTTTTTCATTCTTCAATGTGTGGTTTCATCTCATTGTTTTCATGCATTTCATGATATGTGTTTGCAGGTATACTTGCAACCATTGTGTGTGTGTAAGACACATGTGTTGATTTACATTGTTTCCATTGGAGTAGTATCATGGGCGCATGTAATACTTGGTTGTGTCTTTGGGCTGTGGTGGCTGGCCATGAGGCCCATGCTTGAGGATTGTCAGGGCCTGTGGGCAGGGGGACATGAGTGGGGGCCTGGTGGAGGCTGCCCCTGCACTGCTGGGGGGTGGGGGTGGGTGGGAGACATGAGTGGGGGCCTGGGGGGGGCTGCCCATGGTGGCTGGGGGGTGGGGGTGGTGGGAGACATGGGTGGGGGCCTGGTGGAGGGTGCCCCACACTGCTGGGAGGGGTGAGGGGGGGTGGTAGACATGAGTGGGGGCCTGGTGGGGGCTGCCCATGGTGGCTGGGGGTGGGGGTGGTGGGAGACATGGGTGGGGGCCTGGTGGAGGGTGCCCCACACTGCTGGGGGGGTGGGGGTGGTGGGAGACATGAGTGGGGGCCTGGTGGGGGCTGCCCATGGTGGCTGTGGGGTGGGGGTGGTGGGAGACATGGGTGGGGGCCTGGTGGAGGGTTCCCCACACTGCTGGGGGGGTGGGGGTGGTGGGAGACATGAGTGGGGGCCTGGTGGGGGCTGCCCATGGTGGCTGGGGGGTGGGGGTGGGTGGGAGATATGAGTGGGGGCCTGGTGGGGGCTGCCCCTGGATGCTGGGGGGTGGGGGTGCAGGGGGACATGAGTGGGGGCCTGGTGGAGGGTGCCCCACACTGCTGGGGGGTGGGGGTGGGTGGGAGACATGAGTGGGGGCCTGGTGGGGGCTGCCCATGGTGGCTGGGGGGTGTGGGTGGTGGTAGACATGAGTGGGAGCCTGGTGGGGGCTGCCCATGGTGGCTGGGGGGTGGGGGTGGGTGGGAGACATGAGTGGGGGCCTGGTGGAGGCTGCCCCTGCACTGCTGGGGGGTGGGGGTGGGTGGGAGACATGAGTGGGGGCGTGGTGGGGGCTGCCCATGGTGGCTGGGGGGGTGGGGGTGGTGGTAGACATGGGTGGGAGCCTGGTGGGGGCTGCCCATGGTGGCTGGGGGTGGGGGAGGGTGGGATACAATGAGTGGGGGCCTGGTGGGGGCTGCCCATGGTGGCTGGGGGGTGGGGTGGTGGTAGACATGGGTGGGAGCCTGGTGGAGGGTGCCCCACACTGCTGGGGGAGTGGGGTTGGTGGGAGACATGAGTGGGGGCCTGATGGAGGCTGCCCCTGCACTGCTGGGGGTTGGGGGTGGGTGGGAGACATGAGTGGGGGCCTGGTGGAGGCTGCCCCTGCACTGCTGGGGGGTGGGGGTGGGTGGGAGACATGAGTGGGGGCGTGGTGGGGGCTGCCCATGGTGGCTGGGGGGTGGGGTGGTGGTAGACATGGGTGGGAGCCTGGTGGGGGCTGCCCATGGTGGCTGGGGGGTGGGGGTGGGTGGGAGACATGAGTGGGGGCCTGGTGGGGGCTGCCCATGGTGGCTGGGGGGTGGGGTGGTGGTAGACATGGGTGGGAGCCTGGTGGAGGGTGCCCCACACTGCTGGGGGAGTGGGGGTGGTGGGAGACATGAGTGGGGGCCTGGTGGAGGGTGCCCCACACTGCTGGGGGGGTGAGGGGGGGTGGTAGACATAAGTGGGGGCCTGGTGGGGGCTGCCCATGGTGGCTGGGGGTGGGGGTGGTGGGAGACATGGGTGGGGGCCTGGTGGAGGGTGCCCCACACTGCTGGGGGGGTGGGGGTGGTGGGAGACATGAGTGGGGGCCTGGTGGGGGCTGCCCATGGTGGCTGTGGGGTGGGGGTGGTGGGAGACATGGGTGGGGGCCTGGTGGAGGGTTCCCCACACTGCTGGGGGGGTGGGGGTGGTGGGAGACATGAGTGGGGGCCTGGTGGGGGCTGCCCATGGTGGCTGGGGGGTGAGGGTGGGTGGGAGACATGAGTGGGGGCCTGGTGGGGGCTGCCCCTGGATGCTGGGGGGTGGGGGTGCAGGGGGACATGAGTGGGGGCCTGGTGGAGGGTGCCCCACACTGCTGGGGGGTGGGGGTGGGTGGGAGACATGAGTGGGAGCCTGGTGGGGGCTGCCCATGGTGGCTGGGGGGTGTGGGTGGTGGTAGACATGAGTGGGAGCCTGGTGGGGGCTGCCCATGGTGGCTGGGGGGTGGGGGTGGGTGGGAGACATGAGTGGGGGCCTGGTGGAGGCTGCCCCTGCACTGCTGGGGGGTGGGGGTGGGTGGGAGACATGAGTGGGGGCGTGGTGGGGGCTGCCCATGGTGGCTGGGGGGGTGGGGTGGTGGTAGACATGGGTGGGAGCCTGGTGGGGGCTGCCCATGGTGGCTGGGGGGTGGGGGAGGGTGGGATACAATGAGTGGGGGCCTGGTGGGGGCTGCCCATGGTGGCTGGGGGGTGGGGTGGTGGTAGACATGGGTGGGAGCCTGGTGGAGGGTGCCCCACACTGCTGGGGGAGTGGGGTTGGTGGGAGACATGAGTGGGGGCCTGGTGGAGGCTGCCCCTGCACTGCTGGGGGTTGGGGGTGGGTGGGAGACATGAGTGGGGGCCTGGTGGAGGCTGCCCCTGCACTGCTGGGGGGTGGGGGTGGGTGGGAGACATGAGTGGGGGCGTGGTGGGGGCTGCCCATGGTGGCTGGGGGGTGGGGTGGTGGTAGACATGGGTGGGAGCCTGGTGGGGGCTGCCCATGGTGGCTGGGGGGTGGGGGTGCGTGGGAGACATGAGTGGGGGCCTGGTGGGGGCTGCCCATGGTGGCTGGGGGGTGGGGTGGTGGTAGACATGGGTGGGAGCCTGGTGGAGGGTGCCCCACACTGCTGGGGGAGTGGGGGTGGTGGGAGACATGAGTGGGGGCCTGGTGGAGGCTGCGCCTGCACTGCTGGGGGGTGGGGGTGGGAGACATGAGTGGGGGCCTGGTGAGGGCTGCCCATGGTGGCTGGGGGGTGGGGGTGGTGGGAGACATGGGTGGGGGCCAGGTGGATGGTGCCCCACACTGCTGGGGGTGTGGGGGTGGTGGGAGACATGGGTGGGAGCCTGGTGGGGGCTGCCCATGGTGGCTGGGGGGTGGGGGTGGGTGGAAGACATGAGTGGGGGCCTGGTGGAGGCTGCCCCTGCACTGCTGAGGGGTGGGGGTGGGTGGGAGACATGAGTGGGGGCCTGGTGGGGGCTGCCCATGGTGGCTGGGGGGTGGTGGTGGTGGGAGACATGGGTGGGGGCCTGGTGGAGGGTGCCCCACACTGCTGGGGGGGTGGGGGTGGTGGGAGACATGGGTGGGAGCCTGGTGGGGTCTGCCCATGGTGGCTGGGGGATGGGGGTGGGTGGGAGACATGAGTGGGGGCCTGGTGGGGGCTGCCCATGGTGGCTGGGGGGTGGTGGGAGACATGGGTGGGGGCCTGGTGGAGGGTGCCCCACACTGCTGGGGGGGTGGGGTTGGTGGGAGACATGAGTGGGGGCCTGGTGGGGGCTGCCCATGGTGGTTGGGGGGTGGGGGTGATAGGGGACATGAGTGGGGGCCTGGTGGAGGGTGCCCCACACTGCTGGGGGGGGTGGGGGGTGGGAGACATGAGCAGGTGTGCAGGGTACTCCCCTGTTTTGTGGGTTGCCTGCAGGGGCCGTGGAGGGTGTACAGGGAACACCTGTGAGGACCCACCCAGCCTAATCACGTGTGTAACTTCCTGCGCACCCCTGTAATACACGTACCCAGCCAAATCGCGTGTGATAATTCCCGCGCACCCCTGTAATACACGTACCCAGCCAAATCGCTTGTGATTATTCCCGCGCACCCCTGTAATGCACGTACCCAGCCAAATCGCGTGTGACAATTCCCGCGTACCCCTGTAATACACGTACTCTGGCTAATCGCGTGTAAAACTTCACGCGTACCCCTGTCATACACGTACCCAGCCAAATCGCATGTGATAATTCCCGCGTACCCCTGTAATACACGTACCCTGGCTAATCGCGTGTAAAACTTCACGCGTACCCCTGTCATACACTTACCCAGCCAAATCGCGTGTGATAATTCCCGCGTACCCCTGTAATACACGTACCCTGGCTAATCGCGTGTAAAACTTCACGCGTACCCCTGTCATACACGTACCCTGGCTAATCGCATGTGAAACTTCCCGCCTACCCCTGATATGAACGTTACCCGCTTTGCGTTCCTTGTTTGGCAGCCCTGTAAACTGGTCCAGGGTTAGCGGAGCCCTTTGCGATGATTTAGCGATTTTGATGGCTTTTCCTTGCGCGAGGGCGTTTTTGGGGGCGTTACTGGCGCTGCTGCAGGGTCGCTGTGATACTCTGCGCCACGGCTGGTTTGGGAGCCTAAAATCCATGAATACGCTGTGCGCGGAAATCGGTTTTGGCGCACGCGCCTGGCGCAGACAATCGCACGCGGACACTCTGCGCCAGCCGCTTGGGACACTTTTCTGCGAAATTCTATGAATTACCCTGTTAATTTCCAGTGCTGATAGCTTGCATTCCTTCCCTTGGTTGCAAAACAAGAGCTCTGGTTCTAATGTTTGCCCAACATCACAAGGCTGCACTGTAATTAATCTCTCTAACCCCACTGCTTACAGCTTTACTGACTCCTTTCTCCCTCATGGCTGTAACACAACAGTTCAAAAAACATTGTTGACTAAGGTCAGTATGCCGCCCTGCATTGAACCCCTCCACCACATTCTGGTTTATTTTGTTTCCTCCTTATGAAAATTAAGACCTCACAATTTAATGTTTGAGCAGGATTACAAGGTGTGCTTTAATGAAGCCTCTGGTATCCCAGTGTTGTTTGCTTTTACCTCTTCCCCATAGAACACGTGAACATACAAAATACTCTTTGCCAGATGATACAATTACTCCACATGGAGCACAAGAGCTAGGTGTCCACGGTGTGTGCATGGATCAAAAGGCTGCACTGAAATGTATTCATCCATCTCAAAGTGCTGATTGCTTTCCTTTCCTGCCAAAAATACAAGAGCTCTGGATTTAAGTTTTTCCCAAGCTCACAAGGTGCTGGTTTCTAGTTAGGAACAACCTACTCTTTCTTACAGCTGCTAATTGTAACACCTCTCATACTATGCCTTTGATGCAATATCAAATTAACTTTCTATTGTGAAAATTAGATGTGACATCTCCTGTCTAGTTCAACTATCACTATATTCGTTGAATCACTTGTATTTAGAGAGCCTGTTTTCCAAAGCGCAGTACCATTAAATAAACAGTAACAACATAATTTGAGAGACATGCAATCGGCATGGTGCTGAAGGTTATTATCTGGAAATAGCGAAAATGTGAGTTTTCAAAGAAGATGAGAAAGAAACAAGGCTGGGTGCAAAGTGCATAAACAGGAGGAAGGGCATTCTAGAGTTTAGTGGTGAGAAGAGAACATTTGCAAAAGTGGGACTAAGCACGGGGGAGGGGGGGGGGCAGTCGTGGAACAGCCAATTGAAAAAGAGAGGGAAAACAAAGAATGCCACTAGGAGAATCATCTGAAATTAAGGAAGAGAGGGGAGCACAAGGCCATGTACACGTTTAAAAACATCATAAAGTTAATGAAACTGAAGAAGGGAAGGGAAAAAAGCAAGCAGGCACCAGTAAAGAAGGAAGATGTACGAGAACGAGAAGCAAGCAAAGACAATGCTTTATATTTGGGGCAGGATTTATGAATTAAACTTGCATTGCATTAAAATTTAATTTAACTAATACAATGCTTCATGTCAATCTTGCGTTATGCAGTTTCATAACTAAAGGATACAAAGTAAGTTCTAATTTGCGTGACTGATTTTGTAGGTACAGTAGTGTTTGATCTCCCTTAAATTAAACACATTCATGCACTGTTGCTGCATTTTATAGTACAGTAGGGGTGCTGCTACTTCAAAAGAAACTTTTGTATCTTTTGGTTTTGTGGATTTAATCCTCTTCCACGTGTGAAAATAAGTATGCAGAGAATGAAGATGGGCCAACCGATTTCAATCCCGATATTGCTTTGTCTCCAACAGTTCTGAGTGCTGGCAACCAGGAGCACACCACTCACTTCATCATAAGACACTGGTGACGTGAAGGGCCATAATTCATGTTTTTGAGAAATGCAACCCATGATCCATAATGATGATTTAGACTGTCTTGCAAAAACAATCTGTAAGCAAAAATGTTCTCCTATAATATGAAGCCAGATAAATTCACTAACATGGTGTTATGTTGCATGTCACAGCTCTAGTTAATATTCACAGTGACAATGTTTTCCTATAATTGAATAGAGATAGTCGTTCACTATATCATCACATGCTGCACCTGAAAGTTATCAAACACAGATGCACACTGAATAGAAACATTATGATAGAGCTGGCACACACATGACAAAACATTAAACATTGTAATACAATCCGTGCCATTCTCAGATGATACACATGAAAAAACTGCTTTAGTTTAAGATGCAATGGCCCAATGAAAGACACTCTCGTCATCACAGAGCAGATGACTGTTCAAGACTGAAATCTTATTACATTCTTTGACCACGCTGTTCTGCAGCAGAAAAGTGGAAAAGGCATCAATCAGTGTCAGTTTGGGAAAAAGAAGCTCTTCAAAGCAGCATTTGCTTTCTGAACTTACACAGCTGTACTATCATCTACAAAATGGCTGCCACTATAACAGAGCTTTCATCTCTTTAGTATCACGTAGCACATGATTGACACAGGGCCAGTGTACATGCTGCTGCAAGGGCCCTGGCAGAGAGAAAAAGCTCTCTCTATTCAGGTCTAAAAATGATGGCTCACTGCAATAGATTTCTAAGGAACAAATACAAATATTCTCTTTGGAAATCCATTTTTTCTATGACAGTGATGGATGGCATATACACTAAAAGAAATGGAAATTAAAAATCCTAGAAGAAACTTAGCTACCAATGTATCTACAAATTGACATCAGCAAACAACTTTAAAAACATGTAAATACTAACTTGCAATTCACTTGGTAATGTACGGAAAGTATCAAGAATCAACAGGACATATGCAGTATATTGATATAAAATATATGTATTCACTTGTGATCAATGCATGGGTAATTCATGAGTTCCATAAAGTACAAAAAAAGATGGCAACTGGCACATTTATATCAAAAGATAAAGGAGTATAACCAATAATTCTTAAGAGAGTCCATCAGTTTAGTATAATGTTCAAGTTAAGGGGTCCCAAACTAAGATATAAGGAATCGTATAGAGATCATATACTGGCAAGGATCATCCAAGTAACAAGATCTATGTGTTAAAAGAAAAGACCTCGTCATGTTTTTCAAACGTCCATTTCACAAGTTCAAAATGACAAACAGAAAAGGCACAGTATAGAAAAATAATATAACATAACAACAAGCTACTGCATGATATATAGAAATATGGTTCACATGTGGATATTCAGCTTAGCACAGGAACCAGCATCCATCAGCGGGCAGTGCTTTAAGTAGAGAGTGGGTAACCACCATAGTAAATGATGAAGCAAAATAGGACATGAATGGCATACTGGCCTCATGTCATGCAAGAAACAAAGAGCATGCATTTCTGTAATCATGCATATGAACATATTTTAAATGAACATTAAAGACTGGGCAAATAATGTTTGGTAATAAAATCCAATTCATTATAAGTAACAATGGAAAAGAAAAAAGGCAAGTGAAAAAAATAGAGGAAAGTAAAAAAGCAATAGAAAGGAGGGTACAAATTTAACAAAAATTACTTCTGGATCCATATACGTAGGTCCTTGCAACCTTATGGACTGAATGAGAAGTTAACATTTTGTGTTTCTTGTAATTATGTTTATTATATTTACATGTGTTATTAAATAAACCGGGTGGTTATCTTAGATGTGAATATATTGTTTTTATTTTATTTCTATTGTTCTGTTCTTCTTGCTTCCCTTCCTTTCAGTTAGTAACTTTCTTTTTCTTTTTCCCACATCTCATCTCCTGACTTCACTTGTTTAGTTTTTCTTCTTGACTTTTTCTCAGCTTTTAAAAGTTTCCTTTCTTTACTTTGCTTTTACCCTTACCTCCCTTTTTTTTGTTTTTCCCTTATTCCTCTTTCTCTCCTTATTACTAATGCAATTATGTTATTTTTATTTTAAATCATAATTTGCCCAGTCTTTAATGTTTATTTAAGAGACATTCATATGAATGACTATTGACATACATGCACTGACTTCCCTTTTCCACTCTTTATTTCCTACCTGACTTGATGAAACCAATATCCCATTCATCTTTGCTTGGTTCCCTGCTCAATGTAGAAATGTACCATCCTTTCAGGGACCTGCAAAAAAATCAGCACTTGCATAGCTACCCTGGCCTCTTGGGGGCAGTCTATTTAATCTGACCTTGCACCTCACACAGCACTTTCATCTCTAAAGGAACAATTTGTGCCTGCAATGGGGTACAGTAAAAAAGGAGCGCGTGGAAATGTTAGATGTTCAATTTATCATTGAGGAACAACCTGGTCGAAGATACGACAACCATGACACATCATTCCCTGACTTGGGCCCCAGAAGTTCAACATCATCGAATGGCATTGCAGCTATCTTGGTACTGCCACCCTGTCCACTCCTTTACCAATCATACAAGTATCCCCTTTCTCCCATTGACAATCTGCCCTTCAACTTGACTGCTGCCCACCTTAAGGCAAGCCTCACATTGTCTATCCCATTGACAGCATCACCCGTGGCAGCTTCACCCACAGCACTGCAAGACTTTCTACTTGACATTTGCACGTCAGTAGCCACCATTTCTCCTTGCCCTCCCTTTCTATGGGTTCTCACCATAGTAGCCTGAATCCCTTACGTCTGCCCCATGGTTCAAAGGAAGACGACCAAGGTACCCAATTACCTGGATACCCATTGACAGATATTGTAATGGCTGGATGAACAGGCCATCGTCAGCATCGTCAAATAGTGCCATGCGGGGTGGTATGCAGGGGGCAGGCAGCTCTCAAGGGACATCATTTTAGAGAAGCGAGTGCACCAGGGGTGTGTTCTTGCCCCCACTCTTTTCAACCTCTATTTAGCAGACTTGTAGGAGGAAAGTAACACCTCAGGAGGGTATCCTCCAGAGTGGTCTGGATTGAACTTCAATTGCATTGCATCTGTAGATGACCTCATTTTGTTAGATTATACTCCTACAGGTCTGCAACATCTGTTGTTAGGTGTTGAGTCCTATTTAAGTACAAATCAACTGACCATTAATTCCGCAAAATCTTCCATTATGACCTTTAGTACTAGGAATAATAAAAGATATATGTGGAAGTTGATTAGTGAGGAGATAAATAAAGTAGATTTGTTGTATTATCTAGGATGTGTAGTGTCAACAAAAAAACTGTTGGAAAGATATATATTAAGGATGGAGGAAAAGGGGGCGTGGCTAAGCGCCGAGGCAAGATGGCTGCCTAGAGGCTCGGCTCCGTCTCATTTTTTATATACATAATGCATTAGGGTAACTCATATATTTTTAACTTACCTTAAAACTGGCTCACAACGCGGCGCAGACATCCCGGAAAGATTTGCTGCGCTTCCGACGCGTAGAACAACTTCCTGGCAGCGGGCAGCTTTCACAGGAAAAGCACCGCGCATACGTCAGAATGCGAGCCGCCCCTCGTGTGGAGAGGTGCGGCGTCGCGCATCAAGCAACGTGCAGGCTGGGGCCTAGAACAAGGGCTCCTCCATATGAACTCGCCACCTGCTGGCAATAAGGGCTCCTCCACACAAACTCGCCACCTGCTGGACATAAAAGGAAAAAAAAAAAAAGTAAGAAGACTAATTAATTTAACTTTTCTACCGCTGTAATGAAAACTCTGTAAAAGAAAGATAACCACTATCTATCTATACATAGAAGGTAACAGGAAAAAAAAAGAGAGGAAGCTGCTAAAATAAAATAAATCTATACACTAGTTGAAGGAATAATTGGATAAGAGGAAAGCAGGAAAAAAAGGGGGAAAAAAAAGTATAAAGCCATACAGATCCAATTAAATTACTAGGAATCATATTTTGAAGTTCCCCTCTTAATTGAACATTATAACAATTGCCATATCTTCAGGGGGTAATACTTGTATACTGTTCATAAAGAGTGGCTACAAACACCCAACATACATACCTCCACAGATTTACATGTGTGCTCCTCTCTTTATTATATATTGTTCTGGAAAACAACAACAAAACCACTGTAGGATTACGCAAATTCCTACAGGATCTCTTCACTCTTTGTACCTTCCGTAGTATACGCCTTATTATTCTCTGTTTTCCCATTTTTTGGTCTCTTTATTTAAGAGTAAAACATTAAGAATAATTTGGATGTAATAATTGTATACTATGAGTCATCATAAAGAATATCAACAAAGAGCTTCACGTCTTAACAATAAACATCTGCCTACAACGGTTTAACTATGGCTACCAGTAAAAATAACCAAAGAAATGTTCCCTCAGATAAAGACACTACCTCCACTTCACCAAATCTCAAAAGACCTAAAAGCGACTCTCCACCTCCATTAGGCATCTCAGATCCTGCTATTTAAGCCATTCTTGCGGAAATAAGAGCACTCAAACCCTTTATAGAAACCACAAACATTAAGCTACAGCAATTGGATGAAAGGTGGTTGGGAGTCAACAACAGAGTGGAAGAAGTTGAGAAAAGAGTTGGCGAACTTGAAGACATAACCCCTAGGGTGGCACAGTTAGAGAAATCTATCAAGGATCTCCAAAAGCATAATGAAGATTTGGAAAATCGCAGTAGGCGCAATAACCTACGCATTTCAGGCCTACCAGAAGGAGCTGAGGGTACCGACCCCATTGCTTTCCTACAAAAATTCAGTAAATTCCGCTGAGCATAGGCAAAAGCATGTTGAAGGTATTTCCTTAAATTCTCCACATACTCATGAGTTGTGGAGGCATTTATTAATGTCTGCTCTTGGGTCCTGTAGAGCAAATGCTGGGGAAGCACCATTTTGCGTCCAGTCATCAGCTCAAATGGTGACATTTTAGTTGCAGATGAAGGGGTAGATCTGATGGCCATTAGGACCAGAGGTAATTGGATATCCCAACTTGGCCCAGAATCTGCCACACACCTTTTTAAGATGCTCACAATGGTTCTGTTGTATCTCTCTACTGCACCAGAAGAGGCCGGCCGGTAAGCAATATGTAGCTTCCTTTTAACCCCCAGTATCTCCCACATCTTAGTCATTACTTCGCTGGTAAAATGGCTACCTCTGTCTGACTCAATCCTTTGGGGTAGACCAAAACGCGAAAAGATGTGGTTGATCATCAGGGCAGCTGCTGTTTATGCCTTGCAGTTTGGGGCTGGGAGACATTCCACCCATTTAGTAAATAAGTATGTCACTGTCAACATGTATTTATTTCCCCTGGAGGAGTGAATCACGGGGCCTATGAAGTTGACTTGTAAATCTGACCATGGCAGTGTCATCCCCTTCTTCTGGAGAGGCGCACGGTGTGTGAGGGATGTTGGCTGAAATTGTGCAGACACAAGACACCCCTTCAAGTATTGGTCAAGGTCCTGCCCCATGTGTGGCCAGTATGCAACCTCTCTTAAGATCTCAAGTGTTGTATGAAATCCCCTATGACCGGCGGTAGCCGCATCATGGGCGCGACTTAACATCAGGCTTCGTAATGAGGTAGGGACCACCCACTGATCATGGCCAGCTTGGGATTTCCTTACCAACAAACCGTCTTGGATTCGGAATATTTTTGGACATTTCATCAACACTTTAAGGTCCTCTTTCCCAATGTAATCGGTATCCGTCAGGGGAAAGTTCTCAGGGTCCTCAATGTGTTGGTAAAACTTACCAATTATTGGATCCCCCTTTTGAGCCATAATCAAATCAGCATCTGGGGTCTCCTTACTCCATTGTGCAGTTGAAAGATCATTGTGAGCATTTGTCTGGGACCTAGTGATAGCAGTGACCTGAATTTCCGCCAACAGGGACTCAATCTCTATTAGATCCCCTTGGATGGACCCGTTTTTGGCCAGCTGATTAGCTAAGTCATTTCCAGTTTTGTCTGGTCCCTCTACTTTGGAATGACCCTTGATCTTTTTCCATAGATGGTCATCCCATTCACAGTGACCAGATCATCAATGTTTTGAATTAGCTTCCCATGTTTCAAGGGTTTGTTATTAGGACATAGCATGCCTCTGGTTTTCCAATTAACCAGGTGCTCCACAAACCCGTTCCGTACATAATCTGAATCTGTGATTATGACCAGTTCGTGGAGTTGATGTTGGACAGCAGTGAGGATGGCTGATGCACAGCCATCAACTCTGCCACCTGACTACTTCGGGGACCAATTTTGTAACCAGCTGAGGGTTCTGGTGACTCATTAACCCATGCATTCTCTACGCCGGCCACAAGTTCATTTTCCCCGTTGTTGTCAACATGGTAAGAGCATCCATCCACATAGACAGTGGGCATTCCCTCACACTTGTCTTCCTCAAAGACTTTGTGTGGGGAATTAAGGTATGCCTCCATGTTGTCCTTGATTTTTAGACTTTCGTCCTCGAGACAGTTTTCTCTGGCACAATCATGCAAGTCAGCCAGACCTTGCGCGAGGGGACTCTTCTAGTGTTGGCCATATCTGACCTCCAGAGGAAAGCCTTGCATTGCCAGGAAATAATTCGGGAATTACTCATATTTCCGGCCCGGATTCTGTCACTTTGGAGATATTGCAGAGGCTTGTGTGGAGTCTCCACTATGATGTATTCCCCCTGGATAAACGGGCGGTAATTCTTCAATGCCCACAGCGTTGCCAGGAGTGCCTTCTCACGATCGTTGAATTTTCCTCAACAGAGGATAAAGTTTTGCTCGCATAGGAGATCACTTTATTGACCTTGTCATGCTTTTGATATAATACTGCAGTCAAGCATGTATTAGAGAACCCTGTCTCCAAGAAAATCTCCTTATTTCTGACAGGGTAAGCTAGGCAAGGTGCTTGTGAGAGGCTTCTTTTGAGCTGTTTTACTGCCTCAGATTGTTCTAGACCCCATTCCCACTTGACCCCCCCTTCAAGAGATGAATCAGGGGTCGGGTGATCTCTGCGTATTCCTCAATGAACTTTCTGCTGTAATTAGTCAGTCCAAGGAGGCTCCTTAGTTCCCGCAGAGTTGTGGGGTCTTTCAGTTTCTCTAGTGCTTCCACTTTCTTTTCCTGGGGACAGAGACCATGAGGAGTAATCTCATGCCCCAAGAAATTAACACGGATTCTACACCACTGTGCTTTCTGAAAGGAAAGTTTTGCTCCGGCGGCCCTCAACTGTGTCAGAACATAACGGATCTCCGCTATGTGTTCCTCCACAGATGAATTTTTGATGAGGACATCATCTACATAAGCCAGGTTACCCCTTGCACCCAGGTCGGGCATGGCCTTATTTAGGAAAATGTTGAATTCATTGCCAGAGTTGAGGTATTCGAAGGGAGTCCGCGTCCATGTGTACTGCTGGCCCCCAAAGGTAAAAGCCAGTTTGTATTGGTCCTCCCTACTGACAGGCACGGTCCAGTATCCATTGGTCAGGTCTATTGCAGTGAATACCTGTGACCCCTGGATCTGGGCCAGCCCTTGGTCAATGTAGGGAAGAGGCCATCAGGAAGTATGGACCCGTTTGTTGAGCCCCCCCCCCTAGGTCGCCGCATAGTCTCCAATGGCTGTTTGGCTTCAACATTCCCAGAACCAGATTATTGAAGGTGCTGTGAACTGGACGGATTATCCCCGGGACTCAAGGTTCTTAATTATTTCATTATGGGACTCCATGGATGTGAGAGGCAAGCAATATTGCTTCACAAACACTGGAGTCATGCCAGGGTGCGTGGGAATTGTTGTTGTGTGGATGTCGGTGCGGCCACAGTCATATGAGTCTACCGCAAAGAGATCTTGGAAATCCAAGAAAACTTGTTTAAACTTTTGCTTCTGTTCCAGAGTCACTCAGGCATCAGCTAGGTTGACTCTCTCTTCCACCATCTGCCTGAAGCCTGGAATCACTTCTGGTTTTGCTATCTCAGCGGCCTCCTCCAGCTGGGTGGAGAAGTCCCTGGTCAGAGTGCTGATTTGGACTGGAGGCTTCAGGTGGGAAAGGCAGCCCTCATGGAGCTGGAAAATCACCTCATCCCTTCTGAAGTCACAAGTCACATCTTCCTTACCATAAGGGCAGGAAGTGTACACCAGGAAGTTCCCCCATGCCGGGTAAAGATCCTGTCTGGTGTTGTATTGTCATCACAGTCACTGTCAAAACGGTCCTTGGGGATTGGTCCTAACAGTTAATTTCCTAAATCAATGGAGAAATGTCGGTCATCAACCGCCATTCCAATAATGGTGCCTGCGGCTAGAGTAAGTCGCTGTTATCCACCTCTATTGAAATTGTGTCATGTTCTATGTTGACTAATGGTGTTGGGTTTACCCCCAACCCTTGCTGTTGGAGAGAAGCATTTAGATGAATATAAGCATCAGGGTTTTTCAATTTTTGTCCTCTTTTAACTTTCACTTCCAGGGAGAATTGTCGGGTCCTTTCTGGGATGGTGACTTCCTCTCTAACCTGAATTTCAACTGCATAAGGTAGCACTTGAGCTAACCTAAATGCTTTTTCTGGATCATCAAAGCCCATGGGATTATCCGCTAATCGGGACCAAGCTTTGAAGTTTATTAGGTCCAAACTAATGGCAAAGCGATTGAGAATGTCACTGCCTAAGTAAAAGGCGGCAGTGACATCTCACACGACCCAACAATTATGGACTATGCTCTTGTTGCCAATGGAGATTTTGAGCATACACCTGCTTGGCAGGAGATGTTTGGAATTGGGTGTTTCCAGATCCATTTCCCATTTGTCTATCAGTTTGAATGTGGGAATGGCTGGATCTTTTGGGAGTTGGCGGAACATGGCTTCGCTGATGAAGCTCTTACCGTTGTTCAGACACACTCAGGCGAGAACGGAGTCCTTTGCATCATTTAACTGAACAGGGATGAACAACTGCTCTCCAATTTGCTGAATATCAGCCAGGCTCTGAGCTGATTTCACATCTTTCTGGACTATCGGAGTGGGAATGTCTGATTGTGGATTAGTAAAGAATTTCAGAGTGTTTCCTTCAAGTGTGGAATACCACCTTAAACTGGAAGGAAGGTTGATTTTCAGAAATAGAGAAGACCCCCCATCACCAGTCTGTTGTCCTACTGCTATTGCTGTCACGTCTGGAATTTGGTTGTTCTGGAAGTGAAATTCTACTTGGTCAGATTTTTGTTCAACCATGTGGCAGGTGCCGTTTAAACTAACGTGGTTGACGCTCCGTTTTAATTTTATTAGTCGGCTAGTCTGTGTCCAGAGGACCTTGTTTACGCAATCTATTAGGGGTGACAACCTTCTCAGGAGGTCATTCCCTAGTAAACAAGGGGTGCCCTCTGGAGTCACTACGATGACCGGGTGTTTCATCTTGTGTCGCCCAATTTTGATGTCCAAATCTGCAGTCCCCTCGACAGGAATTTCCTTCCCGTCAAAGTTCTGAAGTTGTCCAGGAAGAGAGGTGAGAGGAATTCGGTAATTCTCCCCCCTTCCTGCATTTAGTTCCTCAAAGGCCCT
Organism: Ambystoma mexicanum; assembly: GCF_040938575.1. Taxonomy (NCBI): domain Eukaryota; kingdom Metazoa; phylum Chordata; class Amphibia; order Caudata; family Ambystomatidae; genus Ambystoma; species Ambystoma mexicanum. The sequence goes on along the minus strand of NC_090930.1, from coordinate 498,371,890 downwards.
TTTGGACAGAAGGGTAGCTTGGGATCCAGTGTTCACCAGTGCCAAAATTGTACCCTGACCCTGTACTGATACCAGGACATAGTATCTTCTCTCCTTCTCCTCAAGGGGGCACAGATAATGCACATTTTTGGACAACTGGTGGGCTAATTTTTTGGTTTTGGACATTGAGAGCGAAGAGATTTGGGCAGAATTCTGTGGAGAGTCATGGGAATCTGCAAGAAAAAGTTGGCAACTGAATATTGATGCGGTTTTGTGTTCCCCTGGTTCCGGTTCTGGGCCGCCCCCCCTTTTTGGAGGCAGTCACCAGGATGGGTTTGAACCAGGGGTTTTTGGTATTGTTGGTTCTGGTATAGAATGATGGGCGGCGACAGCTCAATCCCCACATCTACCCAGTCTATGGATGCGGTTTTGGGTTCCCCTGGTTCCGGTTCTGGGCCGCCCCCACCATTTTGGAGGCAGTCACCAGGATGGGTTTGAACCAGGGGTTTTCGGTATTGTTGGTTCTGGGATAGAATGATGGGCGGCGACAGCTCAATCCCCACATCTACCCAGTCTGGATTGGAATCCCTTGGGACCCATTTTTCCTTGAGAGGAGTTCCCCCATCTCTGAAGGAGAAGATCCTTTTCCCAGGATCCTCTGAGGATCCCTCTCCCTCAAATTGGAAGACCTGTACCTCCTCCACAAAATGGGCCTGTTTGGGTACTTTGTTTCTCCTACCTCCTCTCTGCTCCTTGGGTGGCAGACTTTCAGGGGTAAGAGATTTTGTTACCGGTTCCTGGGTTTCCAGGGGCTGTTTACAAGTGGGTAAGGAAGCTTCCTCCAAGGCTTTACACCCCCCTCCCCCTTGTGCCTCCTCCCTGGGAACCGGTGGGTTATCAGGGTGCTGCCCCCGTCTTTGTTCTGGAGCACCAGGCGCAGAGTTTGGGGCATTATGCGTCGGCATGCTCGTCCGAGGGTTCTGTTGAGCCCTCAGCATGCGACTCAGATCCCGTGCGATATTTTGGACCTGGCGCTCTAACTGGGAAACCCGCTTGGGCTGATACGGGTTTCTATTTTCTCCCCTGGGCTGATCCCAGGAAGGGTAGCTATCCCTTCTCTGGTAGTACCCCGGGTTAGGAAGATTTGGGTACCCCTCCACCGTTGGCCTCCCCTCACCCGGATTAGGTGTACTGGGCTCAGGGAATTGGGGAAAGATGGATGGATGATTTTGGGGCTGGAAGTTGGGTGGATAACTGGGGAAAAAGTTCTGCCCAGGGTTTGGTGAATTTCTGCCCTCCTGTGGGATGTTAGGAGGGAAGTTCCCTGGGTTGGGTGCCTGGTTGGATCCCCCCCTTGGCTGGAGGGGTCTACACATACCCCAGGATGGGTCAGTTTCCCTTGTAGCGGGGACTTACATAGTCAGGGGAGCGAGGGACCCCATTTGTGGGACTACCTCCTTGACTCCCTGTCTGTGACTGGCCCGAGGGCCTTCTGGGCTGAGAATTATTCGGTGCAGGCAGGTTTTTAGGCCCCCCATCTCCAAATCTAAAATGGGGGCAACCTTTACCTCTGCCACCTTGGCAGCAGCAGGGGTGCTGGTCGATTTGGGGCTTTTCTGAGCGTTATTTTTATTTTCTATGGGCTTCTGCACCTCATAGATCCGGGTGGCCTGTTCAATGACACAGTCTAGTGACCTTTTCTCATGAAAATCTCTCACTAGCTGGGTCATGATGTATTTGGGCAAGGCATGGAAAAACGTATTTACAAACTCTTTACTGTCCGTGTGCACCCTTTTGGTAGTCTGCGCAAAGGCACGCTTCAATTCCTGCAATTCTTGTGGGGCCTGATCCTCCCCACATTGCAAATTGTAAGCTGCCTTGCGAGCCTCTTGGGGATTTCTGGGAACAGAGACATGTTTCAAGAAGGCCGCCCTATATGTGGACCATCTTGAATGGTTTTGGTCCTCCAGCCCCGCAAAGAAACTGGAGTATTCTGGGGAGAATGTCCATTTGACATACTGAATGCAGCTACTGCTGTCCTTCAAATGGAAAGTCTCCATCATTTGCTCGTAAAGCTCCAAGTGTTCCCAAACAGAATACTTGGCATTCTTGTGATAAGGAGTGATGACACTCCTTATTGCCTTAATCTGTTTTAAGGGGTCCTTAAGCAAGGCCCTTTTTGCCTTATTGGCCTTTTTGGTTCAGGTAACCCTGGTCCATTCATCCTCTGACTCAGAAGCACTGCTCCCAGAGGTGCCCGTCTGATCTTCCAGGTTTTCCTGGATTCTGCGAGCCTGGGAATGGCTGGCAGAATGTGGGGACATGGTCTCCTGTGTCCCGTGACACTCAGAGGAGTCTTCAGATTCCTCCTTGCTGCCAGGATTTGATGCGTACCCCCCCACTGACCTAACTGGGCAGAGGTTTTCAGGATGCCCTTAGTGGGCCTACTCTCCTGGGGTTCCCCACTAAATTGCACTGTAATTAGGTGCCCATGCCCGGATGCCCGCCCATCCATTCCTGGGTGGCACTGGCCTATGAGCCCCATACTTTTGATTGGATAGTAATCTGTCACCCCTGTGGCCCTGTGCTCATGTGCGCCAGGGGGCATGGGGGTGGCAGAGTCCAGGGACTGGGAGAGATGAAGGCCTCTGGTACTAAGGCTCCTGAGGTTATGCTCAGGTGTTTCCCTTTCCCAGTGAACCTCATCTCTATCAGCCCCTGCTCCCTGTTGCCATGCAAAAGCCTGTGCTTTCAGTTCCTCAGTTAAGGCCTTACTAGACTCTATCAGTCTCTCCTGAATGGCTACCTATTGCTGGAGCCTATCATTGTGCTGACAGAGAGCCTCATGTTCTCTCTGTGCCTCCTGGTTGGTCCTGGAGTACTGGGCCAGTCTTTGCTGCAGGAGAGTTACCTCCTTAGTCCCATCCCTACTGGCCTGCTCCTTTCTTGCCAGCGCATCTTACACCCTCCTGGTGTGCTCTAACAAGTTCTGATGCTCTTTTTGGAGGTCACCCAGTCCCTGGAGGGCTAGGTGATTTTCTTCAATTTTTTATTTTAATTGGCGGACTTCCTGGCCTAAGGTGTCCCTTTCCTGACTAAGAGCCTGCATCTGTGCCGCCAGGTCATCCCTCTGCCTTTTAAGGGCCCCAGCTTTCTGGCGCTCTTCTTCAAATTCTGTCTGGGTATCCAGGTCTTTCAGAATCAGTTTGTTGCTCTCTGTCTTCTCCCTATCTAGGTGGCTTTGCAGGGTGACTACCTGCTCTGCACATGCCCTATTGAGGTCCAGTTGTTGCTCCAGCTTTTTCTGGCTCTGCAGTAGGGCATCCAAACCTTCTTGGTACTCCTTCTACAAGGCCAGAAATCTGGTATCCTGGTCAGACTTTTCCTGTTGCAGGATACCCATGTCCTCTTTTATTTTAATGATATACTGCCTACTATCATTTTCTGACTCCTGGCTCCTCTGCAGCCTCTGCTCGGTAGAGACCAGGTCAGATTGGGCCTTCTCTAATGCCATCAGTTGCCTATTTGCCAGATCTTGGCCTTCAGCACATTTGTTCTGTATGGCTCCCATATATAAATGTAAATATGTCGCTACCCTGGCAATCTTGTTGTGCTCATCCCTGGCCTTAGGGGCCATATATAGTTCACTCAGGGCCACATGTAAGGGACCCTGCTCTCCATATATCTGACCCAGTTACAGTGACCTGTTGCACGATTGCCTGCAACCACACATTTTGGTCCTGTTCACTCCACTCACCTCTCACAAATAGTTTTTTTAAGAGGTGCTCTCTCGCTATTTTGATGTCTACCAGTGTCGTCATTCTGGAAATTGATTTCCTTCCTGAATTACAATAGTTAGTATTTTATTTTGCAAAACAGACCGTTTCCTTAGAGCGTTCCTTTGAGGAGTGTTTTACAGTGTAATACAGCGTGGTGATCCAACATGATTTATGTATTCTATCAGTTAGAGAAAAAGTACGAACCAGACTGACTACCCCTCTATCGTGGCCCTATGAGAACGCAGGTATAGGTACAGTGTGACTGCTTATTTCTTATGCAGACAAAACACCTGATGGGAAAAAAAATATTTGGACCGGATCCACTGTTACAAATGCATAAATCACTTTTAATGTTGATTTATAAAAACATCTTAAAAAACATTTTTTGGCTTCTATATGCACCAATCATACCTTTCATTGCGCTCATTACGTTTTACAAACAAGGGGTTCTACAATTTACATATTCTTCTAACATATTCATTGTTTACAATATGCATAACATAGGAAAAAACATTAGGTTTTCCTTTGGAGTCGACATATGTTTCGGCCCTTACTAAAGTACCATCGTTGTCTTCGGTGGTCAATAAAACATATATTGGGCCATCTTCAGGACACTCGTTTTTTCTAAGAAGATTAATTTTGCTCCCCTTTCACATGAAAAATGCCAAATCTGTGTTCAGCATATGTTGCTATGGACCATTGAGCTGTGGCTACTGGATAGGTGATATATTCTCCAGGAGTAGAAAGTCGGTTTAGGGCTTGTTGGAAAGCCTACATTCTTAGCTTTAAAATGAAAGTTAAATCTCGTTCCTGGCACACGATTTTGTGGAGATAGATTTTCAGAAATGAAATTAAAGTTTCAGAATGACAGATGCACTGTGGAAGGTTTTGGATCAACAGGATGGACACACAATTCTATGATGCAGTTCTAGATAGGTGGAATGGTTTGAATTAGATTATTTTAAACTAAGAGATTGGTTTGCACAGTTCTGGCTGAGTACTCACACTATAAATCTGAAATAGGCCGTCAAGGTCTGGTCAGGTTTGGACTGGACTCCTGGCGTGTGGTTCTGAAGTCACAGTTCTCTGGGTCAGCTCTGCTCTGCTGGTCTGGCACTCTGCACTACACGGTGTTCTGGATCTCTGGTTCTGCTGGTCTGGATCAAGTGGATTCTGGACACAGCACTGCTTTCTGGGTAATGGCACAAGGTTCTAGCCAGAATCAAACAGCTCAGCCCGGCTGTTTGAATAATTTGCAAAAAATTTTAAGGCCTGCTGAAAAAGGATTCAGCTGGTGGTTCAGGCCTCTCTGCTACAAGTTCTGAAGTCTGGATTCTAAGTTCTGGAGATGGTCCTTCTGGATATTGTCTGGTCCGGCAAAGCGCCTCGCAAGAAAGGGGAAAGTGAAGTCTCTACCTGAGTTTCAGTGTTCCTTTTATGTCTTTTGAAAAATGGGTGTGTGTGTGGGCAAAACTAAGCCTGCCCCTCACAACTTATCATTGGCCAAGCTCTCCTCTCTCCCTTGATTGGGGGAAGGAATGGGGGGTCATCAGGCATCAATTTTATGGCATACAGAAAGAACACTCCCCTTGTCAATTTGCACACAAATCTATTTTTGATCCAAATACATATTTATCTATGTACCATTTTTCTAATATTATATGTCCAGTTAACATATTTTCTGTAGCACCAAACCATCCGATCCCTGTCTTTGTAAGATGTCGTGTCCACTTATGACAGATTTCTGCCCTTTTCATCAAGAACACAACCTCTAAACCTTTCCAGAATTTACGCAAACATGCAAAAGGAATATGGGCATCAGATGATAAAGTGTCAGATTTTTAACATACAGACATTCGGAGTAACACCTTATTTTCCACTACTACCCCCCGGAACATACCACAGAGTCCTAACACCTCTTAAAATGTGCACAGAAAAATCACAAGAATAGTTATATTAATTATATAATTTTGACAAGTCTGTACTATGAATTATCCATCTTTTTAAAATGATGCTCTGGCCCAGAGGGGTGTGGTTTCCCAAAGCACATGGTGGAATTTCTGGTTTGTCCACTTCCTCCAACTCAGGTTACTCACAGAGGCACTGCTCCTTCCAGTTTCTTCCAAGAGGAAGCCATTTACGACCCCCCCCAATATTACATTTGCCTGAGCCAAGGGAAGCTCATTGTTCTGTTTCCTGCAGCCCCAGGTACCCCACCCCTAATTCAATCAGAGAGGTGTAATCTCCTTTTGGTGGGAACAGCAGAAGGAAGCCAGGCCTGTGAATGCAATTGCTGGGCAAGTTTCAACTCCTGTCGGGGGTAGTTGCCAGGCAGAATTCAATCTCTTCAAGCCAGGCTTCAGCTAAATGTCACTTTTGTTCCAGTTTTCTTCATTCAAATCGAACTTAAAATTTTTACACATGCAGCTAGAACGCTGATTCTAAGTTCAAAACTATGACATTTAAACAGTTGTAACCTATGTGACACTCAAAAAGTAGGTCACTCATTTATTTTAAACATTTCAATTTTAGTGGTTTTAAGTCCAATTTCACTTAAACTGCTGACATCCACCGCTCAGCCAGTTGTGTTATGAACATTATTTTAGGCTCTTCATCTTTCCAGATTTTGTATGCATCACTTTTCTGGCCCATCACGCTCGCACTGGTGGGTGGCAGGTCAGGCGACCATTTTGGTGTGCGCAAAACTGCGCGGTTTTCCTGGATTCTGGCGCAAATGTGGGCTTTTCGGCCATCTTGGATTTTCTAAGCCCACAGCACCAAATATTGCAGCATAATAACTTGAACATGGGTCAAGACACCCAACACCCGCCATACCAACTCAATCAGCTTTCAATGAAGTCATTTGCTTATCTGCACAAGAAGGGTTACTCGCTCCAAAAGCTGCTGCACGGCCCACAGGTTATAAACAAGCTTAACTGCCTTCTTTGGCATTAACCCAAGGGGACTTATAAGCAGCGAAGAATCGTGTGTCTGTTTCTCACCACCTGATGTGCAAATATTTAAACCAATGACTTTGACCGAAGACACAGACAAACTCAGTCACCAGGAAATGCTAAGGGCAAGCTAATCCAAGAGCAAAATATTGAACTCTGAAGGAACACAGTTCTCAAAAGTCACTGGCTCAACTTTGGGAGAAACCAATGGGGTTTGTTTAAAACGCGAGTGTGTTAGTGCCATCCTCAGAGCCAAAAGAACAACCGTGTTTGTAGATGCCTGAAAGAAGTGCTTCATTATTGAAGCTCAGAACTTCCCTGGTGCAGCTCCGCGCTGTGGGCCTAAGTGATCGGTGATACATTGGTCCTGAAGAAGACCTGTGTTCTGTAAGGTTGAAACACGTGTTGGCAGAAGCATATTAATCACCAATTGAAATTAAATCTGAACGTGAAGAATCTATTGAAATCTCTCATTTGAGAAGAATTGGAAATAATACCAATACCTAGTGATAAAACTGTATATTAAGGAAAGGATTGATCAATGCTTTATGCGCAGTGGTTGAACCAATACCTTGTTTGTTGTCATACCATTTGTTAGGCTCATAATGGACTCTGGGTCTTGATTGGTAAACCCTGCAGCAATGACGTTCTTGGGTTGAACATTAGAGCAATATTTTATGTGGTTGCACATCAGAGTAGCATTCCCCCAACCCTCGGTGCCCGAGGGGGAAGTTTTCTTCTTTTATTTTCTACAAAGTGTATTACTAATTTTACGTGCTTCCAAACAGTAAATTGCAGAGATGTTTGGAATTTCACGATAAGTAAAGCCCAAGAATTTACTGCATTGTTACACATAAATGTAAAATGCAATAAACAACATCAACTTCTTGACAGACGTCTGGCCCTTGTTTTCCCTGAATGGATACCTGCATACCTATCCAATCCTCCTCCTCCTTTGAATGTCTTGTCTGCAAACTTTGCATCTCTCCTCCTACCCTTTCTGTCACTTTTGCTACTATCTACAGGACTCCTGGTCTCCCTCTTCCTATCTTCTTCTATGCTTCTGCTCCTCAGAGACTTCAATATCCATATTGACTCTCCTGATGCGGCTTTAGCCTTCTGCAACCTCTGCGACTCTTTCCCCCTCACCATTCATCTATTTGGCCCCACTCACTCCGCCGGGTACACTCTGGATGCTCTCATCTCTGTTGACCTCTCTCACTCTCTCTCTAACTCTCTTAGTACAACTCTCTCTTGGTTTGATCATTCTCTCCCCTGTCCTCTCATCTGGAGCTCCTGGGCTCCCCAGCTAAGTCTCTGCCCTCACTGCCAGCTCCTTCTCCGTCATCCGCCCGATGAAGCGAGTTTCAGTAGCCATCTTTGCCACCTCTTTTATTCCCCCTACAATGCTGCTATTGATTCTCACTTTGAGTCCTTGCTAAACTTCACCTCTTCATCTCTGACACCCTTGACATCCTTGCCCCTGCCATGAGGTTCTGCATGAAGTCTCCCTCAAGTGCAACAGTTGGTATGATTACAACCTAGCCTGGCTGAAAAGCAAGTGTAGAGTTGCGGAACGGAAATGGCTGGCTTTGTGTGCATCCTCTGACAAACTGACCTGCCACCTTCTCCAAAGGCATTACAGACTTTTCATCGGGTACAGGAAGCGGGCCGATGTACAAGCCTGCATCTCTGGGGCCACCAATAACAAGGCTGAACTTTTCAAAATCTGTACGGAACTTTTTGCCAATTCTACTACAGTCTCTACTTCTCCTCTTCCTTCCCAGGTCCTCTGAAGGGTTTTGGCCTCCCACTTCTCACCAAAAACTCAGGACATCCTGTCCTCACTCACCTCTACTCCGCTCCCTCCTCCACCTACACCCAGGCCTCCCTTATCCCCTCTCGCTCGATCCCTCCTACTCTCCCATAGCGCCGAGGAGGTCGCCAAGACTGTTTACTCTATGAAAGTCTCCTCCAAACAGGTGCTTCCCTGCTCCTCTATAACTATCAAGGACAATATTGCCGCCCTTGATCCCTCTCTGGCTGAGTTCTGCAATCATTCTTTTGCCACTGCCACCTTCCTCTTAAACACTCCTTGTGCAAACCCTCCTAAAAAGGCCATCTGCAGAACCTTCCTGCCGGGCGAACTAATGCTATATCTCCACTACCACTTCTTGGGCAGACATTTGGAGAAGGTGATCATCTCCCAACTAATCTGTCAGATGGAATCTGTTGGCTGTCTTCACGACCACCAGTCTGGCTTCAGAGCAGCCAGAGGCACAGAAACTGCTCTCCTGAACACCGGTGAAGACTTGCTCTCGATTCCAACTCTCCCTCTGTTATCATCCTCCTTGATCTGTCCTCTGCAACAATACAGTCAAGCATGCCATCCTTCTTAATCGACTGAGTGATACTCTGGGACTCACAGACAGCACGCTGGCTTGGCTGACATCTTTCCTTTCAAATTGGTCCTCCCAGTTTCATACGGGTCCTTTTCTCTCTATCTGTGGTGTACCTCATGGTTCTATCCTATTGCCATGGTTTTTAACATTTACCTTGCTCCACTCGCCCATTTGAATCCACCTTTTCCCCTAACTTCCAGTCTTATGCTGGTGGCACTCAGCTCTCCTTTAAGCATCCCTCCTCTACTTCCTCTCTGATTCCTGATTGTCTGACCGCTATTCAGTCATGGTGTGCTGCTAATGATCTTTGCCTGAATGCCAGTAAGACCGAGATCCTTCTCATTGGTTCTCCCCACCCTTCCTTCCCCCCTACTTGGGCCCTCTACCCCCACCCTCTAATGAGGCAGAAAGCTTTGACTCCTCTCTCTCCATCTCACCCCATATTGCTGACCTTGCCAAGAAGGCTCACTTTCAGCTTCACCTTCTCAGAGGCATTCTTCCTTTCATCACTGTCAAGGGATTTGACCCATGTTGAATCAATAGACTGGGTAGATGTGGGGATGAGCTGTCGCCGCCCATTATTCTATCCCAGAACAAACTAAATCAATAGACCGGGTGGATGTGGGGATGAGCTATCACCGCCACATTCACGCCAGAATCCAGGAGAACTGCGAGGTTGGCACAAGACCACTCCAAAGATACAACCTTCTTGTGGGGGCTTCCACATAACCACTCTAATGTCAGGATGCCTATCAGAACAATAGCAAAAATCTCCTGTCAAATTCAAGACAACTCAAAAATGGATGCAGTACCGACAAATTCGCCAAGGTGGCGCTAGCGGTCTAAACTCTGACAGGGAAACTGTATTTAGGAGTTGCAAGAGGGGCAGGGACTTCAAAGCTTGTTGGTTAATTGAAAATCTTAGCCACCTGCTGTTCCCAGAGGCCAAAAGGCTGAGAACTCTTAACACCCCAGAGACTCACCACAGGAGGCAGGATATCACATGGCCCTTCTGAGTGAGAGGGAGGGGGTTTCCCCTTCAGCCTGGAGGAGAGAGACAATAGCCCCTTTCTGTTGAATGGGGTATGTTAATTTTGAGTGTTTCCTGTCAACAGCCCTCTGCCAGCAAGGAGAGACATGTGATCACTGACCCACCCAGACTTCTGGAGGTGAACCCAAACACTTTGGGGAGTTGAATTGCAACAAATATATATTTTATAGAAACAGTGATAACTTATTGTAACTAAATGACAGGAATGTACAACTTTGAGAGTCTTAGTTTGAAAAATGCCCTCACGATTTGAGTCCAAACTCCAATTTGTACCATGTTCTGGGGCAAAACCCCGCTAATTATGAATATTGTAGACAATGTATGTAAGCTAGAGACATGGAAAGTTACTGGGATATATGTGGAAGGAAAATGTACCTTTGTATAATTTTTGATGAAAATCCCATATTGCACAACCCACTAAAATAGAAAATAAGTTGCCATTTTTGAATGCAAGCTCCTAGAAATGCCAGAGGCGGAACAGAGACTACCTTAAGCAAGGTGTAATATGTACATGTAATATCAACCACTTGTGTACCTGGGAAATATGTATTTGAATCAAATATAGATTTGTGGGCAAATTGACATGGGGAGGATCCTCTGACCCATAAACAGACCTCATCACTCTGACTCACAACCTAATCCCCCCAATCATGGGAGAGGGGAGAATTGGGCCAATGACAAGTAGAGAGGGGCAGGCTCAGTTATGCCACGCACACATCCATTTTTAAAACACATAAAAAGAGACTGCTGGGACAGGTAGAGACATTCAATTCCATTTTCCGCGGGACGCCCTGCCGGGAGACTCCAGACTTCACATCCATCAATCTCCAAAGACCAGAAATTTACTTCAGAACTTAAAGCAAGGGCCTAACCCACAAACTAAGAACTCTTCTCAGCAGGCCTCAGCATCCTTAAAATCATTTGCAAACTATTCCACAGCCGGGCGAGCTGTTTGAAATCTTTGCCAAGAACAATTGCCAGAGACCAGACCAGAGATCCGGGGAACCACAGGCTGCTGTATCCAGAGAGCTGACCCAGACCGCTGTGAGCAGAACCAGAGATCCGGATCGCTGTGAACAGAACCGGTGCCTGATTGACCCGCCGAGCAGAGAGAACCGCCGCCGGACGTGTTGACCAGATCCGTGACGAGGCCTATTTCAAATTTATATTGTGAGTACCTAGCAGAACTGTGCAGAACCAATCTCTTAGTTAAAATAATCTAATCCAAACTATTTTAACCTAAGTAGAACTGCCTCCTAGTAATCCTGTCATCTGTCAATCTAAAGCTGCAAACTGTCACCTGTCATTTTGAGTTTTACTTTAAATCCGAAAATCTACCTTTATTAAATCGTCTGTATCTCCGGAACTTTCATTTTAAAGTTGGGATTCTAGGCTTTCCAACTAACCTAGAACCGACTTCCTTCTCCCTATACTTTTTCCGCAATCGCGATTTACGCACTCGCGAAATTTACCGCGATTTGCGATTTTGGCTCAATTTCTCCACTTGTCAAAATAGCAGCTCCATTCTTTCCTTTGTTAAAAATCCATTTGCAACCTGGTAATAACTCATAGAGCATTGCTGAAGTGAGCCTGAACTAATACCAACAAGCATCTCTCACTCACCCTGAATATCTAGAGGGAATTAAAGCATTTTTGGGCCTGTGTTTCAAACCTCTACCTGTTTTCCTCTAAGCTTGCTGGGGGGGGAACTGCATTCCGTATTGCATTTTGTTGGGATTCTTGAAGACTGTGTGCTCTCCTTCCATTTCTTACATTGCATAGGGGAGGGAGTGAATTGTCAAGGAAAAGTGATTACATTGTCTTTTGTTGAAGCCATATCAAGTTATTTTCTGTACTGCATTTCATTCATCATTGCGTTTCCTTGAACCATATAAAGCATTCTTTCCCACCTTATTCTTCTGTTCCTATTCATAAATTACCTCTTGCTGATTACTGCTCATATTCACAAGTGTAATATCCATTATCAATTTATTTATAGAAGTGTGATATATATATATATATTGTTTACATTTTCAAATAAACCTTTTCATTTGCAAAGCAAACCTACTTCTTGGCTCAGTGGGGTCAGGGGGATTCTAAGAGGGGGTTGTTATACAAGGGTTGTCATCCAGAGTACTGAACTGAACATAAAAATACATCAATAAGGGTTTTCCTCAGCATCCCAGACCAGGCATTGACTTGGCTGTAGTGTTGATTGAATATCGCTTACAGAAGTGGGGGCTCGGAGCCGGGATATTCTGGGTTAGAGTTACCACTTGTGCAGATTAATACAGTGTGCCAACTGACCAGAAATACATATCCGGTTAGATCACCACGCTGTTTTACACTGTGAAAGCACCCCTCAAAGGAACGCTCTAAGGAAACGGTCTGTATTGCAAAATAAAATACAAGCTTCTGTAAGTCAGGAAGGAATTCAAATTCCAGAATGACGACCTTGCTAAATATGAAAATAGCCAGAGAGCACTTCTTACATAAGCAATTTGTGAGAGGTGAGTGGACTCATCAGGACCAAACGGTCTGGTTGCAGGCAATCGCGCAACAGGTCTCTGAAACAGGGTCAGATACATGGAGAGATCAGGGTCCATTACATGTGGCCCTGAGTGAATTATATATGGCTTCTAAGGCCAAAGATGAACACAATAAGATTGCCAGGATAGCGGCATATTTGTATCTATATATGGAAGCCATGCAGGACAAATGTGCTGAAGGCTAGGATCTGGCAAATAGGCAACAGATGGCATTAGAAAAGGCCCAATCTGACGTGGTCTCTTCTGAGCAGAGGCTGCAGAGGAGCCAGGAGTCAGAAAATGATAGTAGGCAGTATATCATTAAAATAAAAGAGGGCATGGATATACTGCAACAGGAAAAGACAGAGCAGGATACCAGAATTCTGGCTTTGCAGAAGGAGCACCAAGACAGTTTGGACTCCTTACTGCAGAGCCAGAAAAAGCTGGAGCAACAGATCAATTTCAACAGGGCATGCACAGAGCAGGTAGCCACGCTGCAAATCCAACTAGACAGAGAGAAAGAGGAAAGCAATAAATTGATTTTGAAAGACCTGGATACCCAGGCAGAGTTTGATGAAGAACGCCAGAAAGCTGGTGCCTTTCAAAGGAAGAGGGACGACCTGGCATCACAAATGCAGGCTCTTGGTCAGGAAAGGGATACCTTAGGCCAGGAAGTCTGCCATTTAAAAAGAAAAATTGAAGAAAATCACTTGGCCCTCCAGGGGCTGGGTGACCTACAAAAAGAGCATCAGGGCTTGCTAAATCACACCAGGAGGGTGGAGGAGGCTCTGGCAAGAAAGGAGCAGGCCAGTAGGGATGGGACTGAGGAGGCAACCCTCCTGCAGCAGAGACTGGCCCAGTACTCCAGGACCAATCAGGAGGCACAGAGAGAAAATGAGGCTCTTTGTCAGCACAATGATAGGCTCCAGCAACAGGTAGCCATGCAGGAGAGACTGATAGAGTCTAGTAAGGCCTTAACTGAGGAACTGAAAGCGCAGGCTCTTGCATTGCAACAGGGAGCAGGGGCTGATAGAGACGAGGTTCGCTGGGAAAGGGAAACGCCTGAGCATAAACTCAGGAGCCCTGGTACCAGAGGCCTTCATCTCTCCCAGTCCCTGGACTCTGCCACCCCCATGTCCCCTCGCGCACATGTGCCCAGGTCCACGGGGATGGCAGATTACTATACAGCTAGAAGTATGGGACTCATAGGCCAGTACCTCCCAGGAATGGATGGGCGGGCATCCGGGTATGGGCATCCAAGCACAGTGCAATTTAGTGGGGAACCCCAGGAGAGTAGGCCCATTAAGGGCATCCTGAAAACCTCTGCCCAGTTAGGTCAGTGGGGGGGATACCCAGCAAATCCCGATAGCAAGGAGGGATCTGAAGACTCTGAGCATCACAAGACACAGGAGACCAGGTCCCCACATTCTGCCAGCCATTCCCAGGCTCGCAGAATCCGGTAAAACCTGGAAGATCAGACCGGCACCTCTGGGAGCAGCGCTTCTGAGTCGGAGGATGAATGGACCAGGGTTACCCGAACCAAAAAGGCCAATAAGGCAAAAAGGGGCTTGCTTAAGGACCCATTGAAACAAATAAAGGCAATAAGGAGTGTCATCACGCCTTATCATAAGAACGCCAAGTAGTCTGTTTGGGAACACTTGGAGCTCTATGAGCAAATGATGGAGACTTTCCATTTGAAGGACAGCCAAAGCTGTACTCAATATGTAAAGTGGACCTTCTCACCAGAATACTTCAGTTTCTTTGCGGGGCTGGAGGATCAAAACCATTCAAGGTGGTCCACATACAGGGCGGCCATCTTGAAACATTTTTCTGTGCACAGAAATCCTCAAAAGGCTCGCAAGGCAGCCTACAATTTGCAATGTGGGGAGGATCAGGCCCCACAAGAGTTTGTGCAAGAATTAAAGCGTGCTTTTGCGCAGACCACCAGAAGGGTGCGCACGGATAGCAGAGAATTTATCAATACGTTTTTCCATGCCTTACCCAAATACATAATGACCCAGCTCATGAGAGATTTTCATGAGAAAAGATCTTTAGACTGGGTCATTGAACAGGCCACCCGGATCTATGAGGTGCAGAAGCCCATCGAAAATAAAAATAATGCGCCGAAAAACCCCAAAACCAACAGCACCCCTGCTGCTGCCAAGGTGGCAGAGGTAAAGGTTGCCGTCCGTTTTAGATTCGGAGATGGGGGGGCCTAAAAACCTGCCTGCACCAAATAATTCACAGCCCAGAAGGCCCTCAGGCCAGTCACAGACATGAAGTCGAAGAGGTAGTCCCACAAATGGGGTCCCCCGCTCCCCTGACTATGTAAGTCCCCGCTACAAGGGAAACCGACCAATCCTGGGTTATGTGTGGACTCCTCCAGTCCAAGGGGGGGGATCCAGCCAAACACCTGACCTGGGGAACTTCCCTCCTAACTTCCCCCAGGAGGGCAGAAATTCACCAAATCCTGGGCAGAACTTTTTCCCCAGGTATCCACCCAATTTCCAGCCCCAAAATCATCCATCCTTCTTTCCCCAATTCCCTGAGCCCAGACAACCTAATCCGGGAGAGAGGAGGCCAAGGGTGGAGGGGTACCAAAATCTTCCCAACCAGGGGTACTACCAGAGAAGGGATAGCTACCCTTCCCGGGATCAGCCCAGGGGAGAAAATAGAGCCCCATATCAGCCTGAGCGGGTTTCACAACTTGAGCGCCAGGTCCAAAATATGGCACGGGATCTGGGTCACATACTGAGGGCTCAACAGAACCCTCAGATGAGCATGCCACCGCAGAATGCCCCAAACTCTGGACCTGGTGCTCCAGAACAATGACGGGAGCAGCACCCCGATAACCCACCGGTTCCCAGGGAGGAGGCACAAGGTGAAGGGGGGTGTAAAGCCTTGGAGGAAGCTTCCTTCCCAACTTGTAAACAGTCCCTGGAAAACCAGGAACCGGAAACAAAATCTCCTGCCCCTGAAAGTCTGCCTCCAAAGGAGCAGAGGGGGGGTAGGAGAAACAAAGTACCCAAACAGGCCCAGTTTGTGGAGGAGGTACAGATCTTCCAATTTGAGGGAGAGGAATCCTCAGAGAATCCTGGGAAAAGGATCTTCTCCTTTAGGGATGGGGGAACTCCTCCCAAAGAAAAATGGGTCCCAAGGGATTCCAATCCAGACTGGGGAGATATGGAGACTGAGCTACCGCCGCCCATCATCTCATCCCAGAGCCCGCAATACCGAAATCCCCTGGTTCAAACCATTCCTGGTGACTGCCTCCAAAAAGGGGGGGGCGGCCCAGAACCGGAACCAGGGGAACCCAAAACCGCATCCATAGACTGGGTAGATGTGGGGATTGAGCTGTCGCCGCCCATCATTCTGATGGCTCTGATCTCCAGTTGCCAACTTTTTCTTTCAGATTCCCAAGACTCTCCACAGAATTCTGCCCAAATCTCTTCTCTCGCCATGTCCAAAACCAGAAAATTAGCCCACCAGTTGTCCAAAAATGTGCATTATCTGTGCCCCCTTGAGGAGAAGGAGGGAAGATATTATGCCCCGGTACAAGTACAGGGGCAGGGTACAATTTCGGCACTGGTGGACACTGGATCCCAAGCTACCCTTCTGTCCA
The DNA here is from genome assembly GCF_040938575.1 of Ambystoma mexicanum. Classification (NCBI taxonomy): domain Eukaryota; kingdom Metazoa; phylum Chordata; class Amphibia; order Caudata; family Ambystomatidae; genus Ambystoma; species Ambystoma mexicanum. The sequence continues at coordinate 498,355,575 of NC_090930.1, read as the reverse complement.
AAAGGGCCTTTGATGAACTAAATGCAGGAAGAGGGGAGAATTACCGAATTCCTCTCACCTCTCTTCCTGGACAACTGCAGAACTTTGACGGGAAGGAAATTCCCGTTGAGGGGACTGCAGACTTGGACATTAAAATTGGGCGACACAAGGTGAAACACCCGGTCATAGTCGTAACTCCAGAGGGCACCCCTTGTTTACTAGGGAATTACCTCCTGAGAAGGTTGTCACCCCTAATAGATTGCGTAAACAAGGTCCTCTGGACACAGACTAGCCAACCAATAAAATTAAAACAGTGTGTCAACCATGTTAGTTTAAACGGCACCTGCCACATGGTTGAACAAAAATCTGACCAAGTAGAATTTCACTTCCAGAACAACCAAATTCCAGACGTGACAGTAACAGAAGTAGGACAACAGACTGGTTATGGGGGGTCCTCTCTATTTCTGAAAATCAACCTTCCTTGCAGTTTAAGGTGGTATACCACACTGGAAGGAAACACCTTGAAATTCTTTACTAATTCACAATCAGAAACTCTCACTCCTATAGTCCAGGAAGATGTGAAATCAGCTCAGAGCCTGGCTGATATTCAGAAAATAGGAGAGCAGTTGTTCATCCCTGTTCAGTTAAATGATGGAAAGGACTCTGTTCTCGCTCGAGTGTGTGTGAACAACGGTAAGAGCTTCATCAGCGAAGCCATGTTCCGCCAACTCCCAAAAGATCCAGCCATTCCCACATTCAAACTGCTAGACAAATGGGAAATGGACCTGGAATCACTTAATTCCAAACATCTCCTGCCAAGCAGGTGTATGCTCAAAATCTCCAGTGGCAAAGAGAGCATAGTCCATAATTGTTGGGTCGTGGAGACGTCACTGCCGCCTTTTACTTAGGCAGTGACATTCTCAATCGCTTTGCCATTAGTTTGGACCTAATAAACTTCAAAGCTGGGTCCCGATTAGCGGATAATCTCATGGGCTTTGATGATCAAGAAAAAGCATTTAGGTCAGCTCAATTGCTACCTTATGCAGTTGAAATTCAGCTTAAAGAGGAAGTCACCATCCCAGAAAGGACCCGACAATTCTCCCTGGAAGTGAAAGTTAAAAGAGGACAAAAATTGAAAAACCCTGATGCTTATATTCATCTAAATGCTTCTCTCCAACAGCAAGGGTTAGGGGTAAACCTAGCACCATTAGTCAACATAGAACATGACACCATTCCAATAGAGGTGGATAACAGCGACTTAAAGAGTATTACTCTAGCCGCAGGCACCATTATTGGAATGGTGGTTGATGACCGACATTTCTCCATTGATTTAGGAAATGAACTGTTAGGACCGATCCCCAAGGACTGTTTTGACTGTGACAGTGAGGACAATACAACACCAGACAGGATTTTCACCCGGCATGGGGGGAACTTCCTGGTGTACACTTCTTGCCCTTATGGTAAGGAAGATGTGACTTGTGACTTCAGGAGGGATGAGGTGATTTTCCAGGTCCATGAGGGCTGCCTTTCCCACCTGAAGCCTCCAGTCCAAATCAGCACTCTGACCAGGGACTTCTCCACCGAGCTGGAGGAGGCCGCTGAGATAGCAAAACCAGAAGTCTTTCCAGGCTTCAGGCAGATGGTGGAAGAGAGAGTCAACCTAGCTGATGCCTGTGTGACTCTGGAACAGAAGCAAAAGTTGAAACAAGTTTTCTTGGATTTCCAAGATCTCTTTGCGGTAGACTCATATGACTGTGGTCGCTCCGACATCCACACCACAACAATTCCCACGGACCCTGGAATGACTCCAGTGTTTGTGAAGCAATATTGCTTGCCTCTCGCATCCATGGAGTCCCTTACTGAAATAATTAAGAACCTTGAGTCCCGGGGTATAATCCGTCCAGTCCACAGCACTTTCAATAATCCGGTGCTGGGAATATTGAAGCCAAACGGCCAGTGGAGACTCTGCACCGACCTTAGGGAGCTCAACAAACGGGTCCATACTTCCCGATGGCCTCTGCCCTAAATTGACCAAGGGCTGGCACAGATTCAGGGGTCACAGGTATTCACAGCAATAGACCTGACCAATGGATACTGGACCATGCCTGTCAGTAGGGAGGACCAACACAAACTGGCTTTTACCTTTGGGGGCCAGCAGTACACATGGACCCGGACTCCCTTCAGATACCTCAACTCCGGCAATGAATTCAACATTTTCCTACATAAGGACATGCCCGACCTGGGTGCGAGGGGTAACCTGGCTTATGTAGATGATGTCCTCATCAAAAGTTCATCTGTGGAAGAACACATAGCGGAGATCCGTTATGTTCTGACACAGTTGAGGGCCGCCGGAGCAAAACTTTCCTTTCAGAAAGCACAGTGGTGTAGAACCCGTGTTAATTTCTTAGGGCATGAGATTACTCCTCAGGGTCTCTGTCCCCAGGAAAAGAAAGTGGAAGCACTTCAGAAAGTGAAAGACCCCACCACTCTGCGGGAACTAAGAAGCCTCCTTGGACTGACTAATTACAGCAGAAAGTTCATTGAGGGCTAAGCAGAGATCACCAGACCCCTGATTCATCTCCTGAAGGGGGGGGTCAAGTGGGAATGGGGTGCAGAACTATCCGAGGCAGTAAGACAACTCAAAAGAAGCCTCTCACAAGCGCCTTGCCTAGCTTACCCTGTCAGAAACAAGGAGTTCTTCCTGGAGACAGGGTTCTCTAATACGTGCTTGACGGCAGGATTATACCAAAAGCATGACAAGGTCAATAAAGTTATCTCCTATGCAAGCAAAACTTTATCCTCTGTGGAGGAAAAATTCAACGATTGTGAGAAGGCACTCCTGGCAACTGTGCGGGCATTGAAGAATTACCGCCCGTTTATCCAGGAGGAACACATCATAGTGGAGACTCCACACCAGCCTCTGCAATATCTCCAAAGTGACAGAATCCGGGCCGGAAATGTGAGTAATTCCCGAATTACTTCCTGGATTCTGTCAATGCAAGGCTTTCCTGTGGTGGTCAGATATGGCCAAAACAAGAAGAGTCCCCTCGCGCAAGGTCTGGCTGACTTGCATGATTGTGCCAGAGAAAACTGTCTCGAGGACGAAAGTCTAAACATCAAGGACAACATGGAGGCATACTTTAATTCCCCACACAAAGTCTTTGAAGAAGACAAGTGTGAGGGAATGTCCACTGTCTATGTGGATGGATGCTCGTACCATGTTGACAACAACGGGGAGAAAGAACTGGTGGCCGGCATAGGGAATGCATGGGTGAAGGAGTTTCCAGAACCCTCCGCTGGATACAAAATTGGTCCCTGAAGTAGTCAGGTGGCAGAATTGATGGCTGTGCATCAGGCCATCCTCACTGCTGTCCAACATCAACTCCCAAAACTGGTCATAATCACAGATTCGGATTATGTACGGAACGGGTTTGTGGAGCACCTGGTAAATTGGAAAACCAGAGGCATGTTATGTGCTAATAACAAACCCCTGAAACATGGGATGTTAATCCAAAATATTGATGATCTGGTCACATCGAATGGGATGACCATCTACTGGAAAAAGATCAAGGGTCATTCCAAAGTAGAGGGACCAGACAAAACTGGAAATGACTTAGCTGATCAGCTGGCCAAAACCGGGGCCATCCAAGGTGATCTAATAGAAATAGAGTCCCTGTTGGGGGAAATCCAGGTCACTGCTATCACTAGGTCCCAGACAAATGCTCACAATGATCTTTCAACTGCACAATGGAGTAAGGAGACCCCTGATGCTGATTTGATTACGGCTCAAAAGGGGGATCCAATAATTGTTAAGTTTTACCAACACCTCGAGGACCCTGAGAACTTTCCCCTGAGGGATACCGATTACATTGGGAAAGAGGACCTAAGAGTGTTGATGAAATGTCCAAAGATGTTCCGGATCCAAGACGGGCTGTTGGTCAGGAAATCCCAAGCTGGCCATGATCAGTGGGTGGTTCCTACCTCATTCCAAAGCCTGATGTGAAGCCACGCCCATGATGCGGCCACAGCCGGTCATAGGGGGTTTCACACAACACTGGAAATCTTAAGAGAGGTTGCATACTGGCCACACATGGGGCAGGACCTCGACTAATACTTGAAGGGGTGCCTTGTGTGTGCACAGTTTCAGCCATCATCCCTCACACACCGTGCGCCTCTCCAAAAGAGGGGGATGACACTGCCATGGTCAGATTTGCAAATCGACTTTGTAGGCCCTGTAATCCGCTTGTCTAGAGGAAACAAGTACATGTTGACCGTTAAATGCTTGTTTACCAAGTGGTTGGAATGTCTCCCAGCCCCAAATTGCAAGGCAGAAACAACAGCTGCCCTGATGATTAACCACATCTTTTCCCGTTTTGGTCTACCTCAAAGGATTGAGTCAGACAGAGGTAGCCACTTCACCAGTGAAGTAATGACAAAGATGTGGGAGATACTGGGGGTGAAAAGGAAGTTACACATTGCTTACAGGCCAGCTTCTTCTGGTGCAGTAGAACGCTACAACCGGACAATTGTGAGCATATTAAAAAAGTTTGTGGCAGATTCTGGGCCAAGTTGGGATATCCGACTACCTTTGGTCCTAATGGCCATCAGATCTACCCCTTCATCTGCAACCAAAATGTCACCATTTGAGTTGATGACGGGGCGCAAGATGGTGCTTCCCCAGCATTTGCTCTACAGGACCCAAGAGCAGACACTGATAAATGCCTCCACAACACATGAGTATGTGGAGAATTTAAGGAAACACCTCCAACATGCTTTTGCCTATGCTCAGCGGAATCTAGAAAGATCAGAATCTTTGAAAACCACCAGGAAGGAATATACTGTGGGGGACTGGGTCTATCTATACAATTTCCAAAGGAACCAGGCCAAACAGCGAAATATTTTGCCTACATGGAAGGGACCGTTTGAAATTATAGACAAGATCTCCCCTGTTGCCTACAAAATCAGCATCCCCAAGGGTAATTTGGCGGAAGGGGAAGATAAGTGGGTCCATATTAATCAGCTAAAGTGTTGCCATCCCAGGCACACTCTGCAACAACTGGAGGAATCCACTGGAATCCCAGAGAGGGCCGCTCCAGAGTAATTCAGTTCCAACCCTAAAATATTCCACATATAGCAAATAAAATTCTGTGATTCTTGTATATATATATATATATGTTCTTGTCTCCTAATTTAAAAAAAGAAAATGTATATGTTCATATCTTCTGATTCATAAAATATATATGTTCGCCACACCATTAATAGTGGTGGAAAAATGTCTAGGAATGTGTATTGCCCCTTTGCTTTATCATCCTAGGAGAGATGAAAACATGGAGACTGACCAAGGAGGACGGCCGGGGACCGGGAGCAGTGACCCGAGGGGCCTGGGGTACCGTCCAATATTCCCATCAGGACCGGCGAGGAGAACCGATCGATCCAACTGGGTGGAGGAAAAGATGCTGAACTGTGCCATCTACAGAAATGGAAGAAGATAATGCGGACATACCAGCACAAGGGCTCAAAACCTCCTTTGCACCCGACTTCCCCTCGACTTGAATCAAAGCGCAGTCGGGCGGGGGGATTTGTCAAGGGTTTTGACCCATGTTGCATCAATAGACTGGGTAGATGTGGGGATGAGCTGTCGCCACCCATTATTCTATACCAGAACAACCTAAATCAATAGACTGGGTGGATGTGGGGATGAGCTATCGCCGCCCAACATTCACTCCAGAATCCAGGAGAACTGCGCGGTTGGCACAAGACCACTCCAAAGATGCAACCTTCTTGTGGGGGCTTCCACATAACCACTCTAATGTCAGGATGCCTATCAGAACAATAGCAAAAATCTCCTGTCAAATTCAAGATAACTCAAAAATGGATGCAGTACTGACAAATTCCCCAAGGTGGTGCTAGCGGTCTAAACTCTGACAGGGAAACCTTATTTAGGAGTTGCAAGAGGGGCAGGGACTTCAAAGCTTGTTGGTTAATTGAAAATCCTATTCACCTGCTGTTCCCAGAGGCCAAGAGGCTGAGAACTCTTAACACCCCAGAGACTCACCACAGGAGGCAGGATATCACATGGCCCTTCTGAGTGAGAGGGAGGGGGTTTCCCCTTCAGCCTGGAGGAGAGAGACAATAGCTCCTTTCTGTTGAATGGGGTATGTTAATTTTGAGTGTTTCCTGTCAACAGCCCTCTGCCAGCAAAGAGAGTCATGTGATCACTGACCCACCCAGACTTCTGGAGGCGGACCCAAACACTTTGGGGATTTGAATTGCAACAAATATATATTTTATAGAAACAGTGATAACTTATTGTAACCAAATGACAGGAATGTACAACTTTGAGAGTCTTAGTTTGAAAAATGCCCTCACAATTTGAGTCCAAACTCCAATTTGTACTATGTTCTGGGGCAAAACCCCGCTAATTATGAATATTGTAGACAATGTATGTAAGCTAGAGACATTGAAAGTTACTGGGATATATGTGGAAGGGAAATGTACCTTTGTATAATTTTTGATGAAAATCCCATATTGCACAACCCACTTAAATCGAAAATAAGTTGCCATTTTTGAATGCAAGCTCCTAGAAACGCCAGAGGCGGAACAGAGACTACCTTAAGCAAGGTGTAATATGTACATGTAATATCATCCACTTGTGTACCTGGGAAATATGTATTTGAATCAAATATAGATTTGTGGGCAAATTGACCAGGGGAGGATCCTCTGACCCATAAACAGACCTCATCACTCTGACTCACAACCCAATTCCCCCAATCATGGGAGAGGGGAGAATTGGGCCAATGACAAGTAGAGAGGGGCAGGCTCAGTTATGCCACGCACACACCCATTTTTAAAACACATAAAAAGGGACTGCTGGGACGGGTAGAGACATTCAATTCCATTTTCTGCGGGGCGCTCTGCCGGGAGACTCCAGACTTCACATCCATCAATCTCCAAAGACCAGAAATTTACTTCAGAACTTAAAGCAAGGGCCTAAACCAACAAACTGAGAACACTTCTCAGCAGGCCTCAGCATCCTTAAAATCATTTGCAAACTATTCCACAGCCGGGCGAGCTGTTTGAATTATTTGCCAAGAACAATTGCCAGAGACCAGACCAGAGATCCAGAGAACCACAGGCTGCTGTATCCAGAGAGCTGACCCAGACCGCTGTGAGCAGAACCAGAGATCCGGATCGTTGTGAGCAGAACCGGTGCCTGATTTACCCGCCGAGCAGAGAGAACCGCCGCCGGACGTGTTGACCAGATCCGTGACGAGGCCTATTTCAAATTTATATTGTGAGTACCTAGCAGAACTGTGCAGAACCAATCTCTTAGTTAAAATAATCTAATCCAAACTATTTTAACCTAAGTAGAACTGCCTCCTAGTAATCCTGTCATCTGTCATTCTAAAGCTTGAAACTGTCACCTGTCATTTTGAGTTTTACTTTAAATCCGAAAATCTACCTTTATTAAATCTTCTGTATCTCCGGAACTTTCATTTTAAAGCTGGGATTCTAGGCTTTCCAACGAACCTAGAACCGACTTACTTCTCCCTATACTTTTTCCGCAATCGCGATTTACGCACTCGCGAAATTTACCGCGATTTGCGATTTTGGCTCAATTTCTCCACTTGTCAAAATAGCAGCTCCATTCTTTCCTTTGTTAAAAATCCGTTTGCAACCTGGTAATAACTCATAGAGCATTGCTAAAGTGAGCCTGAACTAATACCAACAAGCATCTCTCACTCACCCTGAATATCTAGAGGGAATTTAAAGCATTTTTAGCACATTTCTCACTTCATTGTCATCACATTCAAAGCATTTTTGGGGCTGTGTTTCAAACCTCTACCTGTTTTCCTCTAAGCTTGCTGGGGGGAACTGCATTTCGTATTGCATTTTGTTGGGATTCTTGAAGACTGTGTGCTCTCCTTCCATTTCTTACATTGCATAGGGGGGGAGTGAATTGTCAAGGAAAAGTGATTACATTGTCTTTTGTTGAAGCCATATCAAGTTATTTTCTGTACTGCATTTCATTCATCATTGCGTTTCCTTGAACCATATAAAGCATTCTTTCCCACCTTATTCTTCTGTTCCTATTCATAAATTACCTCTTGCTGATTACTGCTCATATTCACAAGTGTAATATCCATTATCAATTTATTTATAGAAGTGTGATATATATATATAGTGTTTAAATTTTCAAATAAACCTTTTAATTTGCAAAACAAACCTACTTCTTGGCTCAGTGGGGGCAGGGGGATTCTAAGAGGGGGGTGTTATACAAGCGTTGTCATCCAGAGTACTGAACTGGATATAAAAATACATCAATAAGGGTTTTACTCAGCATCCCAGACTAGGCATTGACTTGGCTGTAGTGTTGATTGCCCTCTACCCCCACCCTCTAATGAGGCAGAAAGCTTCGACTCCTCTCTCTCCATCTCACCTCATATTGCTGACCTTGCCACGAAGGCTCACTTTCAGCTTCACCTTCTCAGAGGCATTCTTCCTTTCGTCACCTTCCCCCAGAAACACAATATCTCTTGAGCTATGGTCTTCTTCAGACTGGACTATTGTAACAGCCTCTTCCTTAATTTGCCTCTTTCCTCCCTTCGCCCTCTTCAACTAATCCAGAATAGGACTGCAAGGCTTATCCTTGACCTCAAGCCCCGGGACTGCATTTCTCCAGCCCTAAACGCTCTCGACTGGCTCCCGGTGAATGCAAGGATCAAATTCAAGACCCTCTGTATTAACCACAATGCTTTCTGTGGCCTGGGAACGGGCTACATTCAACTTTCTCTCACTAAATACCGCCCTGCTATAGAGTTCTAGAGTTCTTCGATCCTCCAGCTCTAACTCTCTGCAAGTCAGTCGTTTCTCCAAGCAGAGAGTGGGGCGCAGATCTTTTTTTATTTTTTTTATTTTTTTATTGATATAGCTGAAATTAATCAACTTTTCAATTCATTTTATCATTACATACAAAAAACCTACAAAATTAACAAACAAACAAAATAAGTAAAAAGAAAGATGAAAGAAAAGAACATGTTATAATCCAGTCAATTTTACATTTTTTTGTTTCATTACTAAAAAACCTATTTACAATAACCATCTTTCATCCATTTACAGAAATAGCATCTCCCACTTGTGGAGCATTGACATGACCATCGCCCAGAAAAATGGACTATCCAACATCAATTTCTTAAAGGAGGAAGACAAAATTAAAAACAAAATCTAATATAATCATTTTTGTTGCTTGTTTCCGTATTCAACATCACATTTACTTCAGCTCCAACTTTAAAGATGTTAAAAAATTAATTGTTGGTATTTGTAGCCTCTTATGAGATGAGCCTGCAATATGAACCCAACACGTTTTCTCTTCCAATTGTCCCAGAAATTTATAAAAGTTCTTAAAGTGCATTACTCTCAGGGACCTCAATTCAGGACATTTTGCAATTAGGTGTTCAACTGTTTCTTCTATCCCCTCATTCTGACAAAATCTGCATATATTTTCAGCTTTTGATATAAGTTTCCGTTTACAGGCCAGGGCCCTTGTAGGCCATAAATTGAAATGGAATCGCAAAATTGCATGACTATAGAACACAGTTGGTATTTGTTCAAGATACTTTTTGGGTATTCCCATCTGTTTCGGTGAGAATACTTCTGGGGATATAGATTGATAACTTAAATATCTCTCCTGGTTATCAATCCAATCCATCCTGTAAATCGAAATTTTTGCTTTATCTGCGTTAGTTATTAGCAAATCACTTGAGACATCATGATCTGATGAATTACCACTAACCACTTTTGTACAAAGCGATGGGGGCTTGAGACAATATAATCCGCCAATGTTTTTAATATGCTTGAACTAGCTTTTGATATTATGCATTTTCGGAATAGAGCACACATTTTCCAACAATAATTTGCATATCATGAAGTAAGCCCTAATTCATCCATGTCATGGGGATGCAGTGTGGTAATTGCAATATATGTACCCAAAAAAGTTTTTTCCCATTTCTCACATATAGTAGGTGATACCGGAATATCTGTCACAAGACCATATAAGATAGTTGAAATTACTTTTGCTTTCCAATAGGTTAAAGCAGGACAGACTGTAAATTTACCATATCGGTGTAGCATGATTTTTGTCTGCGACACCGCAGCTTGAATTTTGTGTTCAATTGGTATATGCTGTGCTTTTGCCTTTATCAACCCCTAAAAACATATACCAAGATACTGGTAGTCGGACACAATGTCTAATGGTATATTATTAATTGACCATTTGTTCACTCTGCTTGCATATCTGGCCGTATTATAAATAACTATTTGAGTTTTAGCTATGTTAATACTCAATTCGTTATAGCTAATGTATTTTGGAAAAGCTGTCAATAACTTTTGTAGGCCCACTGGAGTCTTGGATATTAGGACCAAGTCGTCTGATACATGAGGGCTTTAATCGATAGTCCGTTCATTTTTGGCGAATCAGTATTTATTGCTTCAAACATATATTGGACATCTTGAATAAAGTAATTGAAAATTGCAGAAGCTAAGAGACACCCCTGTTTAAGGCCTCGTGAGGTCGGTATTTCTGCTGACAACAAACCCTGTAGATTTAACCTAATACGAATTACAGTGTTATGGTGAAATTCGTATATCATGTTGCATAAGGAAGATGGGCATTGATCACGTATTCATTTCGACATCAGGAGAGCTCGCTATACTGAGTCAAATGCGGCTTGCAGATCCACAAATGCAAAAAATACTGGTTGTTTTGTTTGATCACATTGGTATTTTAAGGCATTAATGCATAGTAGATTAATACCTGTTCCTAAACCCTTAACAAATCCTGTTTGTTGGGGTTCTCGTAGTTTGTCAAAACCAGGATCTGAATATAGATCGCTGAAATACGCAGACCATTGTTTTTCCGATACACCATTGGCCTGTGCTTCTATTTGCTGGGATCGCTTACATTCATTCAGTAAGATCCACATAGCAGCAGAGTTTTTTGTTAGTATAGTTTAAAAAAAGGCTTCACTGTCATGATTGAATAGTTTAGCTTTATATGCTCTGGTCCAATTGGTGTAGTTACATTTTGCTGTTTTTAGCCTTCCTAGCATCAATGGGGATCCCACTTTTAGAATATACTTGCGTTCTCTACAATATACAGCTTTCCTTTCTTGCACTACATGATCATATTTATGAGTATGTCTAACTGGTTGGGTGTTTCTTATAAGAATGGTATCTTTGAATCGATCTAGGATTCGGGTATAGGAATACAAACTATTATCATTAGCATGGGTCTGTATATGTTTGTTGAGTGCCTGCAGCTTTGATGTAGACCAGTTGAATCTGGTTCTGGATTTAGTAATTGCCAGGGACTGTTGTAAATATATCTGTTTCTCTTGCTCTTTAGTTTGGTACCACTTGAATTGAGTTACTAGCAAACTATGATCACTTGTAGGTAATGGAATTATGTTCATAGATATAATGCTTGCAAAGTGTCTGCTATCGACAAAGATGCGATCAATTATGTTAGAGCTGTTTTTTTTTTCCAATTAGCTTGTGCTGGTACATCGCCTGGGACTGCACCATTCACAAGGATAAAAGATCTTTCTGACATAAAGGCAAACCACCTTCGAGCCTCCTTGGATTGCAGGCCTGTTTTTTTTGTTTTGTTGTTAAAGTCTATGTTGGAATCACCTGCTACACAATTCGACGTTACGTCGGTAGCCAGCCCAATCGTCTCTAACATACTCAATCATTTTGAGTAAAATATATAAACCGATATTCCATAGGGAATCCAGTATATATTTTAAGTCCAATTGTTCCAGCTGAGCTGATCAATTTTACTAGTTGCAAAAAACTACCGTAATGTAGCCAGGGTTCCAACCTAAAACCTGATGTCAACCGAGTCGCAACCAGTAGGCCAGAAGCTGGTCTGCCCCTAAGTCCTCTAATTGCCGGTACCAGCGAAACTGCATAATTATCCCACACCGGTGCCACAAGCAACCAGGTTTCCTGAAATGCTAGCACATCAAAGTTGATAGTGAACTTTTTTATTGAGGCTTCGAGATGAGTGTGGCCTCATGTGTTCCAACAACCCACCGTAATTTGTTGAACATCCTGACCATCACTTAGTTATGTTCTAGAGAATGCGGAAGAGAGTAACGCTCACCTGGTATCCACAGGGACATCACTCAGCCTGTTCTGACCTCTTACGACCTCAAACCCTTCCCTGGAGTCTACTGGACTGGAGACTGGGCCTCATACACAGGATTGGTAGAGTTTAACTCCCTATTGTCTCTGTGTGCTTGAACCCCTTCTTCCCCAGGGTCCAACCTTTCCCTTTGATCCACAGCTCACCTTGTTTTCTTGGAAAGTGTGCTCTCCGTCCTGCTTTCAGAGCAGGGGTGCGTTGATTGACGAGGGCTCGTTGCTGCCTAGTTACTTCACTGGCAAGAATAAGTATAATGAGTCTTTTGAACAGTTCTCTAACTTCTTTACTTTCCTTCCTTAGATGATGGCCGCGTCCGGGGATGGCGACGTGCTTCTGAGAGGAGTAGTGCTGAAGGTGACTGAGAGCGCGATGCACGATGCAACCCTTTCGTATTTGTATTGAACTGAGTTCTTTTTCTGTGTCTTTTAGATGCCGAGACATTTTCAGCGTGGATGCCGGTTATGAAGAAGAAATGCGGTGAGTAAGCACGGTATGCAGCACCTCTAGATGTTTCCACGCTAACCTGGAGTGTCTTTTCCCTCTTGCAGATGGATGAGAAGTTCCGGAGACAGAGTTTCCCCAGAGCGGCTGGGATTCAGGTAAGCGTTTGAAGCTCGTACAGTCTTTAAAAATAAGCAAAGATTTGCTGAATTCTTACTAATGCCTTTTTTTCTGTTCTTTTCCCTTTTCCTCAGGAAGCGGCGTGCCGGGATGGGAATGACACCGCCGAAGATGCCCGCAGAACTGAAGGAGCGATGACTGATGGGCAGAAGCGCCGCAAGGTAAGGCTGTTCCTAACAGTGTTCTTGTTCTTGCAGGAGCTGAGCGCAGAAGAAAGATGCAGGCCTACTGGAGACCGATCCGAACGCGGTGAGTGTCACTCTGCAGGTACAGAAAATGCAAAGCATGTTTCTCAGCCTGGGCGTGGCTTAAATAGTCTCTGGGTATCCCAGGTGTCTCTGGGCTGAACCACACCCAAAAGACTAGATTGCACATGCAGTTCTGGGAACCAAAATATGTGGGGGCATCCATCTTGTCCCCAGCAATGCACTACAAGTCCAATCCCCAATGTTATCCTATGGGAGTGAGTGAGTCTGGTGCCACAAGTGCCAAGTCTGACTCCAAGTGGGTCTTTGGAGGGATGGAGAGGCCCTTGAGGGCCATGTAGGTGATTGTGGCCTGGCTCCAGCCTGACATCTTGGAGGGCTGGGGACATGAGGGGCAGGAATCATGACAAAGAGTTTGATTGCAATCTTGCTCTGTGATCCAGTTTTTCTAGGGGTCTAGTAGTTGGGTAAAAGGCATGTGTATTTTGGCCATGTATACTTTCCGGATCTTGTGCTATCAGAAAACTCATCTCAAAGAAAGAGCTGCATTTTTGCTTTCCATAAAACATTGCAAACTAGTCCTCATGGTATCCATAATCTTGCAACTGTGAGATTCTTTCCTGCAATAAATTGTATCAGTTCAATGTCTCTGGATGTTATCGACTCCAGTTCAGGAATATCTGCAAAAATGTTTAACACACTTTCTCGATTTAAGTCAAACATATTGAACTGCCCTCCCCGGCATTTCATTATTAGCGAGTGGCAGTTATGACTAGTCTTAGGTTGAGTCTGTTTTACCTGATAATTATGTACCTGCATCCGATTGTTCATGGATCTTAAAGGATCAGAGGCTGTTAACAAGGCTTGCTTGTAAGGGTATGGTGACGGTCTTGCATGCGCATAGGTCTGATCCCTACCTTGCTGACGAGGTAGGCCATGCTCCATCATAGCTTCCGGTCAATTTTGTATTTGGTTGTCATACTCTTGGTGAGCCATGTTACTGGAAGCCAGCTCTTTTCCTGGCTGTTTTGTCCGGTATCTCTCTGCATCTTGGGTCTGTGACCTAGTTCTACTTGATTCCCCATATATACCTTGCGAGCCCTGTCTTATCTTGTCTACTCTAGGTGGCTGGATACCAACCCCTGGGGTTATGCCATCATTTATCTTACACATTTCCAAGGGTTTCTCTTTGTCAGCTAAGTAAGAATCAATCATTTTTTTCATCATTTCTATAGTATTAGCAGGTGGCAACATTACCACATTGGTCGTTCTAGCCTCGACCACCCTTTTTACTTCCTTACGTTCTAAGGCACTCCTGTTGTTATTTTCAAGAGCTTGAACTAGATCATTTAATGGCGAATGTTGGGTTGGAGCATTGGTTATGTTTGGAGTGGTCTTACTTGGCATGTCACCAAGGTCTCCTGCTGGCTCCTCACCCTTGTTTCAGCCTGGATCACTTCTATATCTGTCTCCCCTCCCACTGGCCGATCACCACACACTTGTTTATTCTTTTGATTGCTGACTACTACAAGTGTGTTAAAGAAGGATGTCACTTTGTTTTTAGGCATCTTTGTGGCCGGCATATTCTTTGATTTCCTTATTAAGGACTGTTTTGGTGCCTTTTTTGTCATTTGCTGCAATTTTGATCTTTTTGTTTTCTCGGCGACCTGTCCTTCAGCACTCTCTAGGTAGTCTCTTCCAGCTTCCTGGTTATCATCCTGATCAATACTTATCCAGGATGCTTAATCTAAAACCACTACAGGCTCATTATTTGTGATGTCAATAGGCCGAATGATCTCAGCGATCAGAGGTAAACAACTCCCTTTAGATGTAGTTGCCAACGTAGTCTGGGCCTGTTGTTGTGTATGTTGCATCCACATGTAAATGGCATTAATTTGTTCAGCTTGTGTAGTAAGTTTCTGGTCTAATTTCTCCATTAATTTAAATAATGTCAGTAATGTAGTGTTCATTGCTGACAAAGTTATTTCCACCATGTTTGCTTGAGGTACATTTATGTGCCGCGAAACATCATTAAATGCTTGGTTTAGAGGGCGTTGCCTTGGGGTAGGCTGAATGTATGCAGAAGATTCCTCGAATTTAGATTTTGCTCCTTCATGTGTCTCTCTCCCTGAAACGATTGAATGCTACAAATAGTGATGGGTGACTCGCATTGGCTGGCATACAGTGATATATTCCCAGCTTCTAAACTGTCAATCACTGTACTCTTGAAATTTTGCTGTGGGGTGCTTACATTATCATCTGACAGACCCTCGCCACCATGAGCTCCCATCGTGTTCACTTCGGGATTTAATATAGTAGTATCAGACACTACTTGCGGCATTGGTGACACAGTTGCCGCTGTTGTGATTTTGTTCTCCTCTCTGCCCACCCTTCGTGGTGTAAAAAAAGATGCTGTATTTATTGCATCATTTATGGGGGCCCCCCTCCATTGGAACGTCTTTTGGGTTTGATTGCAAGCAGATGTCATTGCTGTTTTAGGAGGGGCAGCAGGGGTTAGGGTGATTGCTGTGCGTGAAAAGCATAACTTCGTTTTCTCTGCCACCATTATTGGTTTACTAAGTTTGCTAGCGTATGCCGTATTATTGGGCATGCACGTTGTCAGAGTGTATAGCTTACACAGCATAAGCCACCACCGAGCTGGGGCGGCTCACCAAAGAGTGGCAGAGGCACACAATAATTGGTGAGCGAAAAACAGAACAACAACACCAAGTAAATAGCAGTTAGACAACCCTGCTGTGTTTAGAAAAAACAACAAATAAAACGAAAGACAGCAGCACAACAAAAGCAAGCAAGTCGCACAACTATTAGCCAATAACAAACGAACCTCCTATAATGCCAGACAACCGGACACGCCGGGCAAAGCGTGCTAAGCAGTACTTCAGCAAGGTACTTCCTTGCAGGGTGCGCACGCACAGGTGCGCAAGCAAACTCAAGATATATATGGAACAGAAGTACAGCCTCTCCAGGGGCATGGCAAGCAGAATAAACACCAAGTGTTTTCTATAACCGAAACAAACACTACGTAAATTATATTGCTTATTGCTTATTGCATTGATAAATGCGTAGCCAGGTAACCAAGTCTCTCATCCAGGCTAATCGAATGTCTTTGCTTGAATAAGTTTCTGACCTGGTAATCAGAGTCCAAAATGAGGCAAAGAAGAAACGTTCCAACGTTCACTGTTCACTCGTTTTCTCCAGCGGGACCAGCTGGCTAAGCGGTACTTCAGCAAGCGCAGATCTCTTTCTTCGCCTCCCTCTGGAATGGCCACCCTGCCCCTCTCAGACTTGAGCCAGATCTCCTTAAGTTCCGGAAGCTTAAGAAGACCTTCCTCTTCTCGTCCTCTTCCTCCTTCCCTCTGCCCCTTCCTTGCTAATGGCCCACTGGTATGACTGGATGCCTGGTCCCTTCTGAGTCATAGAGGGGCCAGGCCCCCCTCAACCAGTGTCCCTCAGCACCCTGCACTTGCCTTTGGGCACCCTGATCAGACTACTGAGTCACATCCACCCTCCCCTCGCACTACCTGACCCTCACCCCATCCCCCATAGCACTTGCCCTTCAGGCCTCACCTAGCACTTTCCCCCTGTCTGCCCCTAGCACTTACCCAGCCCCTTTCACTCCTTCCCTTCTGCATCCCCCTGTTTTCTGCACTTGTATGATCCAAATGTTACAAGGCCTAATAGCACCATTTATTGTTTTTATCCTCCTCTGTTCCCTTCGCCCTTAGACTTGGGGCTCCTGGAAACACTTTCTGCTGTAAAGGCGCATTACAAATGTTCAATAAAGAAATGAATACGTGCTAAAACTACTGGCTTTGCCAATGCTTGTTTGATTGTGGTTTGGGGATAAACCCTACTAATTCTTACTTCATATGCCTTTCATTACTGGGACTATCTGTATCCCCTTACTTACTGGGTTGTTTTATATGCTGATTAAATAATTGATTTTGTTTGGGGACAGCAAATATTTTTGTGTAGCTTCATGTACAGTCCCAGCATGAGTACCCAATTAGGGGCACACCCTTGGGTAACAAATGGCAATACCAGAAGCAGCAGGTGACAACGCGTGAGAAGGTACGTTTAAAAGTCTGCATGTGTGCGTCAGTGTTTTTCAAACGTTATGCAATGTGTGTGCGTGTTTGTGTGAATTTTAAGGAGTGTGTGCACATGCTATGCATGTGAGTGAGTAAACGAGTATGTGTGTGTGTATGTATGTTTCTGTGTGTGTGCCTGAGTCTATTTGTGTCTGTGTGAGTTTTTTGTGTGTGTGTGGGGGTGAATAAAACTGAATAAAAGCGTGAGCTGGTGGGGTAAAGGGCTGCACCAACATCATTAAAGTAAAATACAGTTATCTTACTGACATATATTGTGGGTGCTTTTTCTCAAAGTGATTTATAGATTGTGGGTGCAGCATCATAGAGGCCCTCGAGGGGATTTACCATAACAATGCTGACATATATTGTGGTCACAGATGCATGGAATCGATTTACCCTGTCAACACTGACATATATTGTGGGTGCAGCATCATGAAAGTAATATACAACAGGAATTCCTGAATATATTTTGGGTGCAACATCAGCAAAGTGATTTATTTGGAAAAAAACTCTGAATCAATGATACAATGGTTATCACTGCACCAGTCTTGGTAAAGGGGTAAGGGGGCAGAGTTGTTCTCTGTTGCTGAAATATTACTATGCAACCCACCTGTATATATTTGGACATTGGTGTAGAAGATCATCTGAGAAACAATGGTGCCACATGAGGCTGTGTGGAGCTGTATGTGTCATGCCATGTTGCAATATGATAAAAGTTGCCATCACAGCAAGAAAAAACATTGAACCTGATGTTGCAACATTCTCACAAGAGAACCAAAGCCTGAATTTAACACATAGACATAATTGGAGAGATCCATTATAAAATGTCTTCCCAGAGAGACACATTTGAGAACTTGCTTCTGGGGCAAACCTAGATAATGATATAGGGTGTTTTTGTTCCCTAAGGTTCAACTAGTGATTACTTCTATATTTAAAAGCAAACGCATGCATGCGACAGCTTCATTAAAGGCATGAATACTCCCAGACTGAGCGAAACTTCTATTTTGTAGCAGAGAGATTGCATCTTCTTTGGGACACATTTCTACCGATCATCATGCAACAGCACAGTATACATGCAGTTATTTAAGAAGTGAAAGCCTTCAGTTCCAAGTTTCCTACTTTGCAACAAACGCCCTTTTCATCTTCAGAAGGAAACTGAAAAGGCTATTGTTCCAATCGACCTATGGCACTTAAGTACATTGGCTGTCAGGCCCGGACTCGTCTATAGAGCAATAGGCCAATACCCGAAGTGCAGGCCCAGCATGCCAGCGGGAGGCAGCTTTTTTGGCCTGTTTTTTTTATACCAAAGTGGGCCAGTTTGCTGGGTTACTTCACTGGGCAAATAGTAGTTTGGAGCAAATGTTCTTTCACATGCACAATTTTACCAATTAAAACTCCCTCTTGGGTACTATTGATACAGTATGTCACAGGAGGGGAACGAATTGATATGTGTGACTGTGGTTGACCCTGCAGGGTGTGCACTAATGACATCTCTCCCACCTGAGGAGACCTGCGACACCTATCTTCCGGAGCCTATCGCACCATACTTTACACTCTACAAAAGGATAATAATCAATACGTTGGCGTGGCTAATGCTTGTTTTGCACATTGCTAAACTAGTTCTTGACTGAGTCATGAAGAAGGCATGCCTCCTCCCCCAAAAGAAAGAATGCATATGTGTAGAGTATTTCCATTTTAATTTGATAGCAAACACATGCCTAAGAAATGTCACTGTGTCAAAACAGCTGCTACTTGTTTGTCATCAGTGTTCATAATTACCAAGATGTTCTTTAGCAGACAGTAAAATATTACTCTACAATTCAAAAAGCTGATGGCGAAGTACATGTTTTTTTCCAAATATATTCTTCAGGAAATGTCAACCCCAAATTGCTCCAATTTTCGAACAGAAGAGCAGCTGAGACCCTCCAGGTTGCTACTTCATAATGATATCAAATGTGCATTGCCTTTGAAAATTGTAATTTGTCCAGATAGATAATTAACACGCCTACTTTAAAACCAAAAGGCGTGCAATCCTAAGGAAGTGAAACCCACCCACAATTAGGCTTTTACTGATGTATCCAACAACCTCTAAACGACTACAGCAGGCATCATTGGCAGCTCTTTGCCCTCTCACACTAGTTCGTGCTAATTATATTCCGTCTTAAATCATACCATTAGTTGACATCTCAGCTGTCCAACGTGTTAATTGTGCGATGTGTGTAATTGGGGGGTGGGGGTGTAATTTAAATCCAGGTGAATACATTCAACAAGAGGAATATAACTCCGCATGTAACTACTCTGAAAAGTATAGCACCAGCACATCGGAAAGAAGTCCTGGAAGTGAAATCCAACTCACACGATCTGAAATCGAACAACACCATGCAACTAAAAATTCCAGCGTGCAGACAGTCTCAAGCAAAAATAGGAGCTTCCTTCACGGTAGCCCCTTCTGTGTGGAATACAATTCCTGTGAACCTTAGAGGGCAAAGTTCTACATCTGTCTTCAGGAAGAAACTTAAGACATACCTGTTTAGCTAGATCTCATACCAATATCCTATCTAGGTTATCCCAATTATTGCTAACTTCTGTGTCCCGACTGGCTGTATCTCCATATGTATTGTTTTGTTCTTGTCTTGTTGGCGCCCTTAAGCCCCAGGGTCAGTGTTGCGCGATATAAATTAATAAAGTAAAAGTAAAGTAAATGTATTCAACTTTGCACTGTTTGACATCCTCTTGGTACCCAATAATGGTGAGTATAATATATGGGATAAAGTATGATGGAATGGATAGTATGGATGAAATGGATAGTATGGATGGGATGAATGAAATGGTTGGTATGGATGAAATGGATACTATGGATGGAATGGATGGAACGGATGAAATGGATAGAGTGGATGGAACCGTTGAAATGGATTGAGTGGATGGAACCGCTGAATTGGATAGAGTGGATGAAATCGATAAAGTGGATGGAATCGATAGAGTGGATGGAATAGACAGAGTGGATGAAATGGATGGATGGAACGGATGAGACTAATGGAATAAATGGAATTGGTGTAATGGATAAAACGTTGGGATGGATACAATGGAAAGAGTGGCTATAATAGATAGAGTGGATGAAATAAATGGAATGGACTGAGTGGACGGAACGAATTGGGGAGATGTAATGGATGGAATCGATAGAGTGGATGGAGTGACAGAGCGGATGGAGTGGACGGGTGGATTGAGCGGATGTACTGTGAACATTGACCTGCACCAGATCCTGACAGGATTCTGAGCGTTGGCCTGAGTCACTTCTGGAAGAAAGATCAGAAGTTGGCATGTCTCACATTTGGAGAGTGAACATTAGCGTGAATCGCTTCTGGATAGAAATAAAAATACCCTCATGTTTCCCATGTTGTTGCTATATATCCGTATCCCCACAGCCCCCGCTGTCACTGCAATCCCAGCCCCGGCATGTATGTGCCCTTGTGTGGCTCTGAATCCTGCCATCTTGTTCACGTGCCTAGTCTCAGGTGCTCTAAAAATAACCATCACATCACATCACTACGCCTACTCTCTACTTTACACCACCATTCAACTAGAACACAGCTATACCCCTCATTAATTCGGCCTAGCTGTTCACATATGAATACAACCCCATGATCACCTCATCACCCTAATAGAACGCATCTACCTGAGCACATTCCGGCCACGTTGCTCACATATGCGTCCTTCAAGCCTAACGCAGCCAGAGCCCGGTCTAGGCATCCACCCACCAAACTGCACACATCCAACTGATATCTCCAGCACCACACCTAACACTCGGATGCAGCTACCACCGGGCAATTAAATCAGCTGCTCACATATTCGGTGCACCCACGCACCCTACAACACTATATCTCTCTACTGACCAGAACTACGGTTCCCGAGGGTGTTCAACCTACCAGCGCTTTGAGGTCATACCAATGATATATAGAACACTATATAAATGCCAAGTAACATAACATAACATAAAGTCCCCCCGACCATACGTATTGGCCTTGTTCCTTCATTTGGTCACAGAACTCCTCTGTTACTTTTAAATAACCTTTTTACATATAGTAGGGGGTATTTTATACCCTATAATACATGGCCACACACTGTCATCACCTTTACTACCTAGCCTCTAACCTAATCTGATGTAAGATAACTTCTATTTGCTGGTCAATTCCATATAATTAATAGCGAATGTGTTTGGATTTCAAAAAAGCTCAAATGCAACTTGAAATGTGTTGCAGAAAAATAGTTTCAGTACCTTGTGTGGCATGGCTAGGCCTGGCCACAAGTAAAGTGGCCAATGGCCCTGGCAGCAGGCCATGGCCAGTGGCCCACAAACCCAAAATGGGGGTAAAGGTGAACAATTTTCTTGCCAACAGGCCAGGCCCTGGGGCCACTTTGGGATGCTTGGCAATGCAGGGCATAACTGCACCACAGTCATTGCAAAACAATTAAAACCTGGCCACTGTTATGCACTGCTCAAGACAACACAAGTGCTAAAACACATGACATGTACATAAACACATTTTGAACTGGACTTTAAAAACAACAAAGACATAAGCAAAATAAAGGCCTATGGTTTGTTGATACTTCCTATGAGGACCAAGATATAAATAAAAACCTTTATGGTCTGTTTACATTTCACATGAGAGACAAAACAGAAAAATGAACCATAACAATTATTAGTACACGGCGAGGGCGCAATCAGTATGAAAGGACCATTCTGATTGGCCCTCGCTGAGGCATTACCCGGCTGGGAATCCCTCGGCCATGATTCCATGCCTTTATCCCCGGCAGGGGGCGTGGCAGCCACTCAGCCATTGAGGAGGCTCGAAGCAGGGCCACCCCCGCTCCGAGCCTCCGCATGGCTGGAGGGCGCCTTCATCCCACGCCAGGGATTCAGGTATGTTTTTTTTTTTCTCCATCTTGGTCCTCCCACCTCCCCGTCCTCCCACCCCCACTTACCTTCTGCCTGCTGTGTCTACGATGGGGGATGATGGAAGCCTCCAGAGCCGTGTGGAGACTCGAAGCGGGGACATCCCCGCTCCAAGCCTCCACACGGCTCTGGAGACTTCAATCGTCCCCCGCCGGGGACCCAGGTACGTTTTTTTTTTCTCCTTTCCGCCCTCCCAACCCCACTTACCTTTTTTGTTGTCTTTCCTGAGTCGGTAATGCCCCCGCCGCTCGGGGCATATTGCTTAGTTATAATTTTATTAGGGTATTTATTGAGTGCAGACCTAGCTTCCGCAAGCAAAAGATTGCTTTACAAATCACAGGTGGAAGGACATGGTGAGGGAAGCAAAGATACCAGGGAGTGGGTAACTAACAATGATGGAGGGGGAGGGCAGGCAATTTGGCAGCAAGCATCTACAAGCAACCAGGGGAGGAAACAAGAGGGGAGAAAATCACCCATTCTCAGGGTAGTTGGGGAGTGTAGAGTGTGGAACCTAGATATTAGGATGGAGCCATTTCTTGAAGTGGAGGGACTTGAGCTCCTTCCCGAAATGAGGAGGAGAGCCGGATGTTGACAATAAGGAGGTTCCAGAGTCTGGGGGCATAGACAGAGAAGGCCTGTCTTCTGGATCTTTCCTAACTGAACCGTCAGAGTTCAAGTCTGCAGATGTTCTTACTTCTGGTGGGTCATAGGCTGAGTTTCTCAGTGAGTTAGCTTGGGAAATTCAGTGCCACATCCTTGTAGATGATGCAGCAGAATTTGAAGATGATGTGTGCTGTAAGTGGGAGCCAGAGCAGTTCGAAGCAGGTTGTAGTGATGTGATCGAATTTGTGGAGTCCTTTGCTGAGTCATGCTGCAGCAGGTAGGACACATCTCAGCGGTGCCAGGGTAGTCACCAGAAGATCTCCCAAAAGGGCATTGACACCATCCAGGTGGGAGAGGACCAAGACTTGGACAGCAGATCAGAAGTTGTTTTCTAGGGTTAAGTGCTTGGTTTTTCACATGAGAGAAAGTTGATACCAAGCCGTTTGTGTCTTTCTTGCTATGTCACCTTATGTGAGGTCTTTTGAATTATGATCACATGATTACTCATGTGACTGAGAGCAAATGATAGGTCCTCTTTACTTTATATATTTTCGAGTGGTTTTTGTCGCATCACAAATTACTGCCTGATGAAGTTCTGTTAGAGGACGGAATGCATTTCAGCCGACTAGCAGATGGTTTCGTTTTCTACTTTTTTGTCCATGACTTTAACAAGTTATGATTGTATGGAATCATTTCTTTTAACACCTATCAAGTTATGATTGTATGGAATCATTTCTTTTAACACCTATTTATTACATTCTATTCTCATCTCAGGATCTCGGCCGAGCCAGCTTGGGCACAGGGATCTATGAACCATTGACGTGTGACTTTTATATGCAGAAATATCTAAATTAATATTCACTCTGAACAATTGTTATAAAAAGGTAAGTTGCTACAAGACTCTTATAAAATGATAATCAAGAATATATGATCCTATGTGTGACATTCAAAGACACATTTTATTTCTTTCCATGTGAATGTATCCAACAACATGTTAAATTGCATTTCCATCCCCTGGACTAGCAATAGATCATATGGTATCAGTCCTTTAAGACTTCAGAACCTGCCCATTTATGACCCCAAATAAGGCTGATTGTCTTGGAATTATTGTCAGAAGGTTCTTATAAAATGGGCTACTCTGAGCCAAATGTTGGCACAGCGCTCTACCCCTTATGTGATTATTCGAGCTGGCTGTCACAGATCCCATACTTCATGTCTCTGCATGCGTGAATGGCATCCCTCAATGGGATCCCTTAATAGTCCTTTAAGACTTCAGAACCTACCCATTTATGACCCCAAATAGGGCTGATTGCCATGGTATTATTGTCAGAAGGTTCTTATACTCTGAGCCAAATGTTGGCACAGCTCTCTACCCCTTAAGTGATTATTCGAGCTGGCTGTCACAGATCCCAGACTTCATGTCTCTGCATGCGTGCATGGCATCCCTTAATGGCAATCATGTTTATGAGGGTTGCTAATAATTTGGGAAAGTCCACCCTGGACCTAGGTTTCAGAGTATATTTCTGTATTTTTAGTGGTATGGTATTATTTATTTATATAGCGCATACACACAGGAAAGTGTTTAAAAGCGCTCAAGGAGGGTGGGGACATGGGGAAAAAACAAGTAGTCGCTCAGAGCCCTTGAAATTCTCAAATAATAATGGTTCAACTACGTGCGTGAAAATACATTTAATAGTTTGGGAGACAGCAAATAGGCCTGACGCCGATTCTGCAGTTTTAACAGTGCAATTTAGGGGTGAAGACAAGGGAGAACAGACAGAATATCTTCAGGTGCAGTGTGTACAGATCATGCAAGTGCAAGAGGGTCACGGGGGGGAGGATCAAGTGCACCCAGTCGGTTGAGACTGGGGTAAGTGCAGAGAGAGCCACTCTCTTGGATTCATTTCTTAAGTGAATTGAGTGTGGATGGGGTGTAGGCCCTGGGGCAAGTGTGAGACAGGACTGGAGGGCGTGCCAGGGACCAGTGAGACTCTGAGGTACATTTGGCAGACAGTCAGCATGCTGTAAGGAAGAGGAGGGAGAGATGGAAAAAACATAGCACTGGGTTAGCAGGGTAGAAGGAGACAGAAGGAAGAGGAGAAGAGAAAAGTCTTGAGAAGGTTCTGGAATTTAAGGAGATCTGGCTCAAGATGGAGGGCGGCAGGGAGGATATTGCAGAGGGAGGCACCTGCTGAGGATAAGGATATCCCATCAAATCTCTGCTTGGAGAACGGGCTGACTTGCAGAAGGTTGGCAGTAGAAGAGCAGAGGGCTCGTGAGGGACAGTATTTATGTAGGCAGCGTTGCAGGTAGGTAGGTCCCAGGCCCCAGAAAGCCTTGTGAACAATGCAAAGGGGCTTGAAGCTCCCCATGACAGGTGAATACTTTGGTTGGTGACAGGGCAAACTTACATCGGTTACAGGTACCACATTTGTGAAAACCAATGGGTTTGATATTCCTGGATAGCCAGTTGTCCTGTCTATTAGAACCAGATTCCAAAACAAGAGGGGCTCAAAAGGTTTCTAAGAGTTGGTGCTTTGGAGAAAATGATACTTGGTTTCTCTGGAATGTATGGTACCAAGTCTGGATCTAATAATAGTAGATTCCAATGTTTCTTCAAGATATGATAAATTTAGAATCACTAGAGAATTTGGTTATAAAGGTTTTGGAACCTTTGGCTTGACAGCTAGGTTTCTGTGATACGATTGAGGAACGTTCCATACTTTTGACATCTTGTAAGGCTTTGTTAATGATGGAATTTTTATAGCCTCTTTATTGAAATCTGGTTCTTATTGACTTACATTCTGTTTCAAAGTTTGTGTCCTCACTACAGTTTCTACGGGCTCTCAAGAATTCACCCTGTCGTATATTATTAATCACACTTTTTCTGTGACTGCTGTTTGCATGCAAGATAGAATTCACAGCGGTTTCTTTGCGAAATGTACATGTCTGCAAGGCATTGTCAACTATGCAAATTTTAATGTCTAGCAACATGATGTCTGTTACATTAATGTTACCAGTGAACTGAATGCCAAACTGATTCTGATTGAGAAAATTCATGAATTGATTAAATTGGATGAGTGTACCTGACCATATAGCAAACACATCCTCAATATATCGTCTCCATACAGGAACATATTGACTGAAAGGATTGTTGTGAAAGATATGTAGATCTTCAAAGTACGCCATGAATAGATTGGCTAAGGCCGGGGCATATTTATCGTGGATTCTTTTTGTTTTTGTTTTTGAATATGGAAACATTAAAAATTACCTATCATAAGCATATACTGGTTAACTTGGATTACTCTGCAGGCTGTACTTTAATGAACCTCTCATATGCACAGTGACTTTTTCAGCTATGGTTCATTTAGACATTAGCAGGTAGCGCAGATAGTTAGGTGACCTTTTATCACTTTGTTTGAAGGGCTTTTTGAGAAATGACCCTTCTGTCCTTACTACTGACGCATACCCTGTATATATTTGTGTACACAACTATCGTTAATATATTTTCTGTGCGCATCTCCAAGAATAGGATAATTTCTCGAAGTATTGCTTCTACTTTATCTCCATATTTCAGGTTGGTAAGCCTTACAAATTGCATTGTCTTTTACAAAAGGATAATCTGCCTGATTGTGTTTTTCTTTGTTTCATTGCTGCTTGCACAATTGTAATTCTTTTTTACTGCATTGTATGGACTGCTTTCATATCTTTAATAGCAAGGTGCTTGCCGCATGGGTGTTTAACCCTCTAATGTTATCTTAAACATAACAGTATTATTTTGGCGCTGCTACTGGTTCCAGCAATTTTCTAATTCTGTAATGCAAACATTAGTATTGTACACTTGATTTTGTGCTCAATTTCGACCACGTAGTTATTATTCCATACTGATTAAAATTATTTTGTTGTATCTCGATGTTTTGAAGTTGTAAAAGACACAGCGCGGTTTGGGCCGCATTCAAGAGGGATTTATTGTGGCAAATAGTTTAGTATTCTCATTATAAAACTTTGGAATCTGTGAAAGGTCCCTCGACCTTGGTACTTATCACAGGCCAGTCCGCTGTTGCTTGCTAAACTGTGCACATTTACATTAGTCCACGCTCAGTTTAGGACCAGTTAGAAGTCTCATATTTTCCTCTACTCCTTTCCTGTGCACTTTCTTTGTCTTTTTGTCAAATGGATATTAATCTTAGAAGTGGAAAGCGCCTTGGCGACTGTCATTTCACCAAAATGCCAGAGGTAGCGGAAGTGACATCAGACACCCCTTGACCCCTGTCTTGACCCTACCCTGAAGTGATATTGCGGGAAGCGATGAAACACGACCTTTCACCCATTGACAAAACAGGAAGTGGCATCACATAGCATTGTACACTACGAAACATACGGTTACGATATCACTATAATGCAAGTACATTTCATACAAGAATGGATCGCCATATGTATTGTTAAGATCAATGTGTATAGGCCCATATTAACAAATTGGTGTGAATGCAAGCAGACGTCCATGACCAAATGATAATGATGTGTTATTATATAGCACTCACGCTTAAGCACTTTATATAGAAAAAATATACACCCAATATCACCCAACCTGTGTTGTTACTCATTTATCGACCTCAGAAGGATGAAAGGCTGAGTTGAGGCATTTAAGAACAGACTAAATGAGTGACTCACCTCCTGAAGTGTGCTTGAAATAAACCTTTAAAGAGTCTAGCAATTATTGTATAGAATTCCAGAAAGAATTGGTATTCCTATTCTTTCTTATTTAGGGTCAGTGCTGAAAGTGTTAGACTTGTGGCACTCCTGTTCTTATTTTTCTTCTTTTTTTAAGGGGCTTGAACAAGAAAGCCACCACTCCAGAGGTAAAGAGCCACAGGGTGCTGGCCACAGCCCAGGAGCTTGCATTACAAAAAAAAAAGAAAAAAAACTTTTTTTAAAGTTTGCTTTTTTAGAGGTCGCAAGGGAGACCACAGGGGTCGCAAAGGAGACCTCAGAGGTCACAGTTGCAACCTCTGGTGACCCCTAAATGATGTCCCTGGCGTCCATCCTTCTAAAATTCTCTCCAGTCAGCTTTCAGGCACTCAAGATAATACTACACTCATGCCCCTTCCTGGAAAACGCTCTTTACTTTCTGTGTCTTTCCAATTCTCGGAGCCTCCTGAAACCTCACTTCCTGACGTGATTTTGTTACCTCAATCCCAGCTATCCAGTTCCATTACTCCTGGTCATCTGTTAACTCGCTCTTCTCACTAAAAGATGTAAATTAATTTGATCCCAGTTTCATGATACCCTCCATTGATTCATCCAAGCTGGATTTGTCACATATAGTAAATCGACATGTAGACATACCTGTCTCTTTGTCCGATAATTGCATGCTTGCCCATGCCATCATGGCTGAGCTGGACAAACGATTATGTCTTTCTCTTGGACCCTCAACTCCAGTATCGAAATCACATATATATATCGTGAACAAGTCCACTTTCATAAGATTGAATCCTGTTTATCCAGAGATGCCTTCTTCTCCATTGGCATTTTCTCTTTCTAATTCTCCCTCCTCACTCCCCATGAAGGCAAGTTCTACTTCCTCTGATAACATGGTCCCTCTGGCGATCACAGTTCTTCCAGCCACAAGTCAATATCCCGAATCTTGAGCTCGTCTAAGAATGCCTCTCCCCTTTCAATGCCTAATCAATTCTCCATGCCTCCACTTACACATGAAGACACAGCTAGCAGTTTATTAGAGCAGGAACCCTACAATTTTCCAGTATTGACTTGAATCCTTAACCTTCTCGACAGGGGTCATGAATTCACTCATATAGCCTTAAAAGAACTGAAGGAGGCCTTTGTGGCAAATACATCAAAATTGTCTAAAATCGAAGGCTACATCTGAGCACAAGAAGCTTGTCATCAATTTCATGTCTCCTATCCTGAAAGGTCACTTCTCTTATTGCAAAAAGAGCAACTTAAGAACATGCGAATTGCAGAGTCCTGCTCTGTCCATACTCAAACCACTGACTCTCTTCTGTTGTCAAATGGAATTCCCAAATCGTTTGCACATGTCACCCAAAGTCTGATATCTTTCCCCAATATGCATTTGCAGTCCTTGCCTATTGATTTTTTGTCTGTGGCCAAACTACAACACAAACGACTTTTGCAAATCGAACAAATTCTATTCAGGGCCAATCTAGTTCCAGTAAGTCTGCCTGATGACATATCTGCCCGATCCAATAACTTGCCATATGAAGACTCGCCTGACAGCCCGTCAGCAATCACTGACCTCTTGGATGAACAATCAGCTACTTCTCAAGCTAATGAACCTCTTGTCGAGAGCTCTCCTGCTCAAGATGCCATGTTGTCTACACACTACTTCATGTCTCACAATGCTAAATAAATACAACAGAAAGCTGCAAAACGAAGACATCATGCTAAAAGCAACGCCAACATTCCGTATGTTCAAGGCTTGAAAGCTAAATCTAAAAATCAACCCCTTTTTAAAGTCAAGTGTCACAATTCTAATGTAAAAATATTGTGTGACATTTCTCATGATGATCAAGCCCTCGACCTTCATCAACTCAATGAGGAGAGCAAATTTGTTCTCCAACTTGACGTTGAAAACAAAAAAAATCCTCAAAATAAAGTTGTCCTAGAACCTTCTTCATCCTCAGATTTCTCTAATAGCGATCCCCATGCAGATAAGCCTCCCACCGCAGTGCTTGGTAAATATGATCAATGTCAAGCCTCTTCACCACTTGCTTCAATGCATGAAGGCGCTAATCAAGTGCCCCTCATTCAATCTCAACTGAATACATATTTTCCCCTATCTGTTAATAAAAAAACTTCGACTGCAATTCAAACTGATGAATTCTGTCCTAATATAAACCTGATCGTTTCTGTTAATACCGACTTTACAAACTCTGTTTTGCAAAGTCATTTTGAATGTAACTCCAGTCTACTGTACCGAGTTCCTCCATCTCTACGGAAAAAGCGCCCACAATATCAGCTGAGTGCCAACCTCTGGCAACCTTTAGTACTCCACCTACTTCATCTTTTGCAGCATCACAACAGAATTTCTGTGACAAGGAAGCTACAGACCTGCCATCTTTCCCCTTAGTAAATTTGAGTGCTGCCCTCATTCCCTTTATGGAAATTCCCAATGAGATGAAAACCATCATTAGCTGGTCTAGTGACTCTGTTCTTAACGGCACGGTGCCTATAAATTGCTCCTTCTTGATTAATGCATTATATAAAATTCCTCCTCTACGCAATCTCATATCCAATGATGTTGATTGGATTAAGCTCTCAAACATCACCAACAATATGATGCTATGCAAACTGCAATCTCTGATTGTTGCTAAGCTTCTTTGGGACTTTAAATCAGACCTGGCTCTACTTGGTCTTGAGATGCAGGCTTTCCATTGCCTATATGATGCATGGGCTTTCCTTGAATTTCAGCCCATTCCTAAATCCGATTCAACCTCAGCTGGCCTCAATGGATCCCCTTCCAATGCCAGCAATAAGGCAATGTTAGATCAACTAACGTCTCTAGCCAAAGTCTTAAGTGGACTTACATGGTTTGAACCCTTATTCAAAACTGCGTTTCATGCTGGGGTCATTAAACCAACCTCATAATCTTCTAGCATTTCCATTTTATCATGGAATTGCTGCGGTCTAAAAAAAAGTGCATACGTGGTTTCTTCTGTGCTTGCCAATACATCTCCCACTATTTGCATTATTCAGGAGACAATGTGCACCAATGACTTTCAACTTTCTGGTTTCTCGTCTTTCCATTTTCCTTCCAAATGAGCCTTAACTGGCAGACCCGCAGTGGGGGTTGGCTATACTGATCAATAACAACTTGAGATTCACAGTTAAGCACTGCAATGCCTTCGAACTTATTCTTGAACTCTGTTTAGAAGACCTTCACTGTAAAAACCTTTTGGTTATCTCCCTATACTGGAATCCGTCAATCTTATCTCTCGATAAAGCTATCTCCCTTTTGAATTTAACACTTTTTGAGAAAACCGCTCTTAGTCGGGATTGTGAGATAATTATTGGTGGAGATTTTAATGCCGCCCTCTATGCTGACATATCCAGCTCTTTGAAGCTGAATCCGTCTGCGTACTTTAAGCTTTCACTTACACGAGGGCACATATGGACCAACTTCTTAGAACAATTGGATATTCATCTCATCCCTCCTGCCTCACCCAGTACTTATATTACCTGGCAGAGAGGACCAGCAAGCTCCTCGGTTGATTTCATAGCAGCTTCTAGGAAAGTGGCAGGTCTTCTTGCCCCCAATGTTAAAAAGCAATCCCTTGCTTGGCGATCATCAGATCTTGTCTACCTGTTTACAATCTTTGCCCACTACTTTTACTTCTATGCCCTTTCTTACTCTTCTTCAAGTAGACAGACATGTGCTTTCCATCCATTGGAACCCTAAGACCTGCAGAAAGCTCACCTTTTTAGTTAATCGTGACCTATGGGTTAAATCAAATGACGTGGTATTGCCAACTCAGATGGAAAGAATTGTAAAATGGAATTTAAAAATGATCCAATCGCACTTGCGTAGCATGGTCTCCTCTAATTTGTCCACTCCAATTGCTTCAAATTCTGAAACATTTTCCCCTTCCATAGCTTTTCTCAAAAAATGCAAAAACTGTGAGCTCAAAAAAGCAAAAACCCTCATCCCTGACATATCACTCTATCTTCAAGCCAAAAGAAAAAGTATAGCCTGTCATAAACGCAAGCTAAAAAAAATACATTTTAAACGCATCTGCAAGGGAATCAAAAAACGGTTCTCAATCTTTGCATACATAACACTAAAGATATTTGGAGACTATTGCGGAATCCCTCAAATACTTTATCATCTTCTCTTGAATCTGCCAATGATGCTCAGTCATAGTTTTCTTTTTTCAAGACCAAATACACTCTTCCGTTATCTTTCACTCCATTTTATGTAACTTATTTACTTCCCCACATTCCTTCTCTTTGTCCATGGACTTGTGATGATATCGTTCATGCCATCCAAAAGCTAAAATTCTCTAAATCTGTCGGCCCAGATGACTTGCCACCCTGTGTCATAAAAGATGACCCGCTTTTTTGGGCAAAAACTTTTTTAGTGTTATTTGAAACCATTTTTCATTCTAAAACTATTCCTACATCTTGGCTCACGTCTATTATTATTCCACTTCACAAAAAAAGGTGCAATAAATGACCGTAAAAACTTTCGGCCTTTTTTCCTAATAGATGTAGCAGCCAAAATGTTTGCCTTGCTTATCTTAACCGAAGTAGAGATCTTTGTAGCAGCTACTTCTATTCTTTTTAGAGCACAGGAAGGCTTCATAAGAGCCATGGCAACGCAATTAAACATGACCATTCTTGCACATCTCATTACCACACCTCATCATCTATCTAATGGTCCAATCTTTATGTCATCACTCAACCTTTCCTCAGCTTTTGATAGTGTTGTGCCTGGTGTGTTATGGAAGAAAATGCTGGATTTTGGTTTTCCCCCTTACTTAGTCACACTAATTTTGCTTCTTCATCATAATACCAATTTCATAGTTCGTATCAACCGCGAGGGCCTGCTGACCGATGCTATTCCAACTGCGATCGGGGTCAAGCAGGGATGCAACCTTGCAGCGGTGCTCTTCAATCTGTACCTTGCCGACGTAGATCGCATATGGAATTCCTCAAATATCTTTGCTGTTAGACTGGGCTGGCTGCGTCTTAGTTGGCTAGCCTCCGCAGATGACGTTATCTTGTTTGATCGCACTCAATCAGGATTACAAAGTAAGCTTATACTATACACAAAACAATCTAGCAATCAATCCGTCAAAATCAAACATCCTTATTTTTTCTTCCAAGAAAAAGCCTCGTATTTTCAGATGGTCCATCAATTGTAACGAAATAAATCTTTCTCACAATTTGACCTATTTAGGGTATAATCTATCCAACTGCAATTCTCTCATCAAATGGCAGGCCTCTGTCTTTGTTAAGGTGTTGCCTCTTATGGCTCAAATGAAGCTCATCTTCCATAAGTATTGCAAATTTTCTCTCACACCCCTCATCGACTTATATCTTATGAAGGTGGAGGTGGTGATCCTCTACGGGTTGGATCTTTGTCTAGCCCAAATTGATCTTTATTAAAATAAGCTTCAGGGAAAAATCTGGAAGTCCACTCTTGGTCCTCCCAAATATCTACCCAACTCCATACTTAGACACGAATTGGGTCTCAATTCACTGGCATCTTGATTTAACTGGCGGTTATTATCCAACTAAACCAAAATGTTATTTCCGCCCTCCTATTCTTTTTATGAAGATCTTTCGAGTATGTTGTTAAAATCTCATCCTGTTTCAATTGCTCAATTTCAGGCACGGATGCACGCTTTACTAGCATTGATTAATATGCATCCTGAAGATCTTAAATGGCGCCCTGGATTAGCGAAGAAAAGACATTATCAAAATGATTGGGCTTCCACTTCTGATCAAATTGCTACTTATTCCTCTTTTGGTGAATACTAAAGCTTTAGGCACAATCAACTTCCTCATTTGCCTTATCTTAGTCTTTTTCCATGCAACAAGATACACTCTCTCTACATGAGATTCCGCTTAGATCTGTTTCCTACTAAACTTCACACCAACATTGGAAAGTTAACCCAGATCCCACTCTTGCCACTAATTGTCGCTTTTGTGGACCTACGGTTGCTCAGGAATCCTTTAAACATCTCTTCTGCATTGCTCCAACTTTGAACAACAGAGATTACACATCATGAAAGACTTTCAAGTTGCTCTCTCACCATTTGCTCGGAATTTTATCTGGATGAGATGCATGTAGGGTGGAAGCAATGCAATTATACTTGCCACAGGTCACTTGCTTAATTGCATTGAAATAGAATTTTAAAAAAAGAAGAAGGCTCAGCCTGGGACAATACTACTCACACAAGTGAAGCACTTTACCCTTCTTTGACACAGGTTGTGTGATGTTCTTCAACGATTGCAAATTGAAGTTTGGTCTGGGCCAGAGTATTTTATTTTTATATACAGTGTTATATTCATTTAGTATTGCTATTTGGCTGTAATACACATATTTTGTTTTAATTCTTTGATACCTTCGTTATAATACAGATATGGCTATGTATACTTTTCTACTTTGCTTGCATGTCAAGATATCACAATGTTTTGTATATCAATTTTTGAGACAGGCAAAGTGGCGTATTGCTTATGTCATCTCTTTGATTTCTATTTGGGTATGGTTTTATTTCTTATTTTCAAAATGTCTGATCTCCTTATGACAATGTTGGCTTTGCCTTAGATGTGAGTGTGACTTTAATAATGAATTTGTTGCTACATATTCTAAAAGTTTGTTTTAAAACTGTTGTGATACAATTTCCTTTGCTTAAGCTCTTTTCAAAAAACATTATGTTATACATTCTTCTTTGAAATATGGCTTTTTGCATTGTTTTAACACTCATGTTTATTCAATTATGTACGAAATGCAATGTAATACTCTAATCTGTAAAGGTGCTTATGCAGGCTTGAATAAAGACTCTTTTCTTGGTGCGGATATAGAGTCGATAATGTCTTTGAAGGAGGCGGCTTGCCAGTTTGTCAGATGGTTCGCCTGACGCATTACATTTCGGCTCAGATGCCCTGCACTTGCGTTTAAGGGCGGCCAGGTCGGAGTCGTACCAAGAGTTGCACTTTTTGGAAGGCTTCAGTCGGACTCTCATGACAGGGGCAAGAATGTCAACAGTGTTGGAAATAGAGAGATTGAGGTTAGCAAGGGCTGTGTCAGGGTGGGAGTCAGCCGAAGGAGTGGTTGGAGGAGAGTAGGAGGTGGCAAAAGCAGCCACTGTCACTTTTCACATGGGTCTGATGACTTTGATGCCAAGTGGCTGTGCTGCATGTATTGCTGCAAGAGGAGAGGAGAGCTTTGGTGTGTTGAGAGAAGTGAATGGTCAGTACAGGAGAGGGATGTAGTTCGAGGGATAGAGAGGGCAATGTCAGTAGAGATGAGAGCATCCAAGGTGCAGACCGCAGTGTGTGTGGGGCCAGAGGGAAGGATAGAAAGGGGGAGAGAGTCGCAAAGGTTGCAGAAAAGACCTGAGGAGTCAGGAGAGTCCAGATGGATGTTAAGATAAGCCATCAGGAGGAGTTGAGAGGAGGAGGGGAGTAGGGAGGAAGCGAGGTCAGCCCATTCAGAGAGGAAGAGAGTGGACTGACCAGGTGGCCGATAGGAGGTGGCCAAAATGAGAGAAGATTTTGGGGATAGTGTTAGTCTGCAAACTAGGCACTTGAAGGAGGAGTAGGCCTGAGTAGGGATGATGGACACAGGTATCCATTCTGGGAAGATAAGCGCCACCCCCCCACCTGTCTTCTTAGGCCTGGGCGCAGAGAGAATTTTGTAGCATTCAGGGAGGAGTGTGTTAAAGCACGTGACAAAGCTATCCTTGCACCAGGTCTCAGTGATGGCGAGCACATCAAGATCCATGAGTTCGAGGAGGTTGCAGATGTCAGACAAGTGTTTTGGTGGCAGATTGGGTGTTGAGTGTGGCAATGTGGAGCAGCTTGCCATCTTTGAGCGTCTTCCTCGGGGGGGCACAGGGGACAGTGGTCCCCCCAGAGGGTGGCAAAAGGATAGTGGAGGTTGGCAGGGGAGCTGAAGCCGACAAGGGAGCCGGATCAGTAGGGCAGGACAGGGGCACCTGTACAGAGGATGAGAAAGGCACAGAAGGCAATGGGGCCTGTGCAGAGGAGGAGTGAGGCACAGAAGGCAAGGGAGCCTGGCCGGAGGGAGAGGTGAGGTTAGAGAGGTGACGGAGGAGCCTGCCGAAGAGAAGACGGTTGGGTTGAGGACCCTGAACCATGATGGTCCATTGAGATAAACATTAATGATGACTCTGGAAATGGTGAAGAGGTCAAGGAGAACTTCCCAGCGAGTGCCACCACTAATGGGAGAAGAGGCGGTAGGAGAGAGAAAGCCGACCATGTAGCGAGTCCATAGAACAGGTGTGTTTACGAAGAAGAAGATGTCTGTGATAGTCTCTCTGGCGGAAGCCGAGACATAGGTGCTTGCAAAAGGAAGGCCTGGTTTGCAGCCCAGTATGTCCTTCTTATGTTTCGTCCGAACAGATTTTATGATAGGAGAAGGATAGGCGATAGTGAAGCAGTTGGAGAGGATAGGAGAGATAGATAGCGGCATGTCGGGCTGAAGTAGAGGGGGGAAGACACAACCAGGCTGAAGCACTGATGCACTCAGAGGTAGTGGGTAGGGAATGGTGGGGGTCACAAGGGAGGGGGAAAAAGGGGGAGCGCACCAGCTAGTGAAGAACACAAGCAGCTACAAGGTAAAGTTAAAATCGATTTTCATCAGGGCAGGTAAAATACATGCACAAGTGGGCAATGCTAGATACGATTTTTCAGCAGGGAAGGTCAAATACATGCACAACTGGGGAAGGCTAAATGCAATTTTTCAGCAGGGCAGGTCAAATACATGCACAATTGGGCTAGGTTTAAGGCAATTGATAAGCAGGGCAGGTCAAATACATGCACAGGTGGGCAAGGCTAAATGCAATTTTTCAACAGGGCAGGTCAAATATATGCACAAGTGGGTAAGGCTAGATATGATTTTTCAGCAGGGCAGGTCAAATACATGCACAACTGCACAAGGCTAAATGCAATTTTTCAACTGGGCAGGTCTAATACATGCACAGGTGGGCAAGGCTAAATGCAATTTCTCAACAGGGCTGGTCAAATACATGGACAAGTGGGCAAGGCTAGATATGATTTTTCAGCAGGGCAGGTCAAATACATGCACAACTGGGCAAGGCTAAATGCATTTTTTCAACAAGGCAGGTCAAATTCATGCACAACTGGGCAAGGCTAAATGCAATTTTTCAACAGGGCAGGTCAAATATATGCACAAGTGGGCAAGGCTAGATACAATTTATCAGCAGGGCAGGTCAGTGACTAGGCGAAGCTAGTTTAGTTGGAGTCCAGAATGAGGTAAAGTGAGACGTCGAACAGTCTCGGTGTGTAGGAAAGGATTGATGAGGTTAGTTAAAGCAACTGACCTTCAGAGAAGTGTTAGATGGTCCAATGCTTACAGTGTATACCTGAATAGCCCCAACGACAAATGGAAACGGTTAATGTTTCATTACCGAGGCCTGTTTTTCAGAACAAAGAGAGCATTTGATTCTTTGATGCAAGGACTGTCACAAAGTTAATGGCCCAGCCACGAAGGCCATTGTTTCGTTTCTTTTGAGAGAGCATCTCCTCAGCACTGTTGCTTGAGGAGTAGAAAATGCAAATTTGCTTTTTAGCCAATGTTTTTGGTTTCATGTAAGAATGTAACATATAAAGTCACTTTGGTTTTCCACATTTCCACACTATATTTGGTTCTTTAATCAGGGGCCTTGTAACCCTTTTTCAATAAAGCTGTCTTCAATAAAAATGTACACTTCAAGTCTGTTGATTTCCTTGTATAAGGCTAATTCTCAATCCTCTAAGGAAGAAAGCAGAAATAATGCAGGCCCAATTTGATTTACACTTTCCAATGAAATGCTGTGCTTTTTCATCCAAGATTGACTGTTCTCCGTTTAACAAAGATTTATGCATTTACTGTGGACCAATACACTTTTGTTAAAGATGGGCTGCTGACATCACAATATTTTCTTGCATGCACTTCTTTCAAATGCTTTGCGCTAAATGCAGTTCATATACTTATTTTTAAATGTGGAATTAAATGTATCTGGATCCTTTATTTTTGTATAGATTTCCCCGCAGTGCAGCAGACCATATTATTCTGCACAGTTGATTTGCGAAATCTGCCATTCCTAGCAGCATAGACAACACAGATGTGTGTCTATTTAAACATATTAGGTTGCCAAATGACACAGTGATAGTTACAAACGTATCAAGTATAAATAAAGCAGATTTAGTAAGCATCAAATTAATTTAAATAAAGCTCTCCTTATGATGATGTCACTACCTATATGAGGTGTGCGTTTATGTCTACTGTTGGGTAGGTATGCTCTTTTAAGTGAGTCCTATTATGAGCCATCACACAAAAGCCCAACAAAATAATGGATGCGTTTTCTAGTTTTGGGGATCAGGCACCAGAGGTTCAGACAAATACTCTTTGTCCTTATCCCATAGAAAGGAACCAGTCATTGGTGTCAGAGCGATCTCAGTGCTGTCTCCAATATGAAAAAGAGTTAAACAAGCCTTATAATTATGTCTGGGAGTGCTCGCGCCATGACATGCCATTCTGCTTTCACAGTCGGCTCTGAGATAATGTTAATAGCTGGTATCATTCTGTCACCAAACTCTCAGCATAAAACACCAGAATTACTAGATGGAACTTTCTGAATGGAGAGGCATGGCCCTGTGTCACAGTGGATAAACTGGATGATGGGATGTTTTAGAAAGTGGCTGGGCAAATGGCGCTAATGTGAATCTGCAAAAGCTCCTAAATGAAGGAATAATAATGATGGCTTTGAAAGAGCTGTGTGGCGCAGCAGCCATTGTGTTATCCAAAATAAACTGTATACATTAGGCGCCAGCCGCTCTCTGTTTTTTCCCAGTATTTTCAGGGGCTTTCCAATTACCTGTGCTTTATGAATTAGCTTTTTTAATTTGAGTGGGATTGCACGACACTAAAGGAAGTATTCTGTGGTCTGAATTTAAAAGCAACATCTTGTTTTCAATGACGCTGTAGGAATCTCCAAAATAGGCTCCCATCTGAAAAGAACTGAAGGCCTCAGAAGGCTCTATGTATTTCAGGTATCAATTCCAAATCTCAGTGTGCATTTCTAAATTGAAAATATATGTAATTGTTATGGGTCAGACAGATTTGGGTAATCTTTTATCTTTTTTAGGGGAAAAACCATTTCATTCAGATTTCGGTTTGCACGCATATCCCTGGATAATGCAGTGGAAAAGAAGATGTCTCTAAAAGCTATTGTTACATAACTATCTGTCTATTAGGGGAACAAACTCTATTGTGAGCAATTCTACTTGTCAAATTGTAAAGCTTCAACGGGCTAGCAAGAAAGGAGTCAAACATGGAAAACAAATGGTGGAACAGACATATGAGGAGCATTACAAATGATGGTTATATCGTAAGATGTTTTTAAAAAAAAATATGATGTTTAGTTAGCACTTTGTAGAGGAGGAGAAAGGTACCCCTACTCCAACTGCCCCTCCTCTATTACCTATAGAGTGGAAACCAGAGTATGTGACGTATGTGGAACAGTTGAACAGACAAAGAGCAGAGCGTGGACTCTGTGCAGTACCAGTGAGAGTACCTATACCTAAGAAGATCTGGGAGGCAAGGTACCCATTGAGAAAATAATACCTGCATACAAGACAATATGATGGCTATTGAAATGAGATTCCTGAAGAAGCAGAGAAAATGAATTGCAAAGATGAATGGTGACGTCACACAGAAAGAGATGACACATGTAGAAGAGGTGCAGAGACCAGAGAATGCAGACATTCTATAAGGCATCAAGAAAGTACCAAGGATAAGTAACATTTTATGATCAAGGTGAAGAAGCCTATGCCATAGAAACAGATCAAGATATTAAGCTAGTTTAAACGTGTACAGATGCAACAGAAACGCAAGCAGGAAAGTAATCTTAAAAGCTAGCTTTAAGCTTTATAGTGAATGAATTGAGGCAATATAAATAGATTCATATGGAAGAGTAAAAGATGGATGTTTCCACTACGCATTATAAGTAGTGCTGAACGTTAACAAGAAGGCCTCATTTCAGTGTGTCACAGTTAAAAAGCAAATTGACTTTACAAATGAATCCCAGCAGAAGGAGTTGGATGAGCCAAGAAGCCAAGGTCTTATCAGAACTGGAATTGGCTGACATTGGATAGAAATCGTGTGAAAGAACAGAGACTCCTGTTCGGAAGGCTTGAGCATAACAAAAGACATCAGAGGACTATTAGAAAATAATATTAAATACACAAAAAGGCTCGATTTCATGGTATCCAGTGACGTGGAAGAAGGAAGTTGGCTGATCGAGGTGGTCACACCTACGCACGAGGGCAGGATGTGCCCACACTCCTTTACATTTTTCAGAGCACAGTTCAAACTCAAGGCCAAACTTCAAAGCACTGATTGACACTGGACCATTGAGGTGATGATGGACACTGGTGTAACAGGGGCCCCCGCTGCCTCTGCGGTGCGGGGGGCCCCGCCAGCACATGCCCTCGGAGGGGGCCCCTCTGGAGAAAAAAAAAGAAAAATCTTTTTTTTTTTTAAAAAAAATCTTTTTTTTCTTCTCTTTTTCAATTTACTCTGCATTCATAAAGAAATGATTTCTGTAACAGAAATCATTTCTTTATGAAGGCAGTGACTACAAAAACAAACATTATTTTTGAAGTCCGAGGGCTCCGCCCCCCCATGGCATGGAAGACCCTAGGCTGGAGGCCTCCATGTCATGGGGTGGGGTGAGCCCTACGACTTAAAAAAGAAATAGTTTATTTTTGAAGTCACTCTGCCTTCCCAAAGAAATTATTGCTGTTATGGTTCGGTCCTTAATGGAAATAATTTCTTTATGAAGTCAGAATGACTTCAAAAAGAAACAATGGGCCTCATTACGGGTTTGGCGGTAACCGTGCCGGTGCTGCCGGCAGGTTGCCGCCGGACCCGTAATGATTTACCGGTTCCCAACTTCCAGGGAACACGGGGGGATTACAAGCCCGGCGGTCTGGGAAGTCAGGTGCCGGCAAATGGTAAGTCTCCATTTCCATTGGACTCTATGGGAATGGGGGGTCCAAGGAAGCACCGGCACCGTTAATAACGGTGCCGGTGCTTCCGTGAAAACTCTGCGGGTGGGTGCCATTCCGCCTAGCAGGTCTGGTCTGACCTGCCGGGCGGGATAGCAACCGCCCGCAGAGCTGTAATATGCCGGTCCGGAAACAACGGTGCGGTAAGCTTACAGGCACCGTTGTTTCCAGACTGGCATAGTTGTAATGAGTCACAATTTTTAGGAAGTATTAGGGCTCCCCTCAACCCAATGACGTGTGGGTGTGTGTGTGTATGATGAAAGGGTGCACACGTAAATGTATGGGTGGGTGCCAGGGTGTGCCTATATGGTGAAAGGGTGCACACTTAAATGTATAGGTGGCTGCCTGTGTGAGCATATGGTGAAATGGTGCACACTTAAATGTATGGGTGGGTGCCTGGTAGTGTGTGCCTCTATGGTGAAAGGGTGCACACTTAAATGTACAGGTGGCTGCCAGGGTGTGCCTGTATGGTGAAAGGGTGCACACTTAAATGTATGGATGGCTGCTTGGATGTCCCTGTATGGTGAAAGAATGCACACTTAAATGTATGGATGGCTGGGTGTGCGTGTGTGTATATGGTGAATGGTGTGTGTGCTTGCGTTCAGGGGCGCAACAAATCTACATTTCGGGGGGCTAACCCTTCAAATGTTGGGAGAGGTTCTAACTTCATGGGCGATGAGGGAGGGGCAAACTTATTTGTTTGGGGGATGTCATTTCTTTACGCATTTTAATGAGACTATTCTAGTGCAGCTTCAATGTTACAAGCAGTTAACTCTCTCCTTTAAGGTTGAAAGCACCCACTTATGGACTGCCGTGAGAATGAGTGGTCTCCTGCTGCCTCCCTATCCTTCCAATCACTCCATTGGCATGCAAGTATTAAACCCACATCACAATTTCAATTGCCTAAAAAATGTGGCATTTGAATGCAGGTACTAACAGTGAAATGCTTTATGTTAGTAATTGCTGGGCTCTTGTTAACAGCAAAACCCAGGTGCCATTTAACATCTGTGTCCTGTTCTGTTTGGCAACTGCTGTGAAGGTCGACCAGGTTGAGTCAACATAGCCCACAATTTCAGGGGGATGGGAGGGAGTGCTGAATCCCAGTCAACTCAATGATGTTGCACCAATACTTGCGTTTAATGCCTTGATTACTCATTACTCCTAGCCCTATTCTTCCTCGTCCCAGTGTGTATGAGACAGTACTTGTGTATGAGGCAGAGTGCCTTATACACAAGTACTGGGATGAGGTAGAGGTACATGGAGGTAATGCCCGACTTAGCTACCTGTAATCATCATTACTCCTACTCCCACTTTTCCTCATCCCAGTACTTATCTATGAGGCAAAGATCCTCATACGTAAGTTCTGGGAGAGGGGATGTGTGGGGGGGCAGGATTGTGCAACAAATAATAAAGGTTGTCCATGTCCAAGCTAAGCAGGCATGATAGGTGGTATTAGTGGCTAGAGAGGCATTTTGGTGTAGCCAGTCTAGTCATTCCTCAGTTTGTTATGACATTTTTTTAACTGGGCATTTCTGATAAAGCAGTCCTGCTAAGTGAATTGCCTGGCTAGACTGCCATTTGGGTGCTGCCAGTCTAGCCGCTTCTTACTGCAGCTTTGTATATTTTTCTGGGCATCTGTGATCAAATTATATAAGTCATTTATAACGCACCAGTACACAAGTGTTTCTAGGTGCAACAAGACAAGGGCGGGAAAATAGAGGGAGGACAAGACAAACAATCTTACTAGGCGTTTTGTCATTCAGATCGTGCAAGTGCAAGAATGAGAAAAAGGGGGGGAAGTGCAAGGGAGAGGAGAGGGAAAAACATGGCAGCAATGCTCTGAGTAAGTGCAGCCAGGGCAACGTGGTTCTGGAGAGTGCAAGGAGAACAAGGGACTGTAGGTTACAGTTACAGCCCCTAAATGCATGGTACGCCCAGAGGCACTGCAAGGGTGACTGATCAAGAAAGAATCTGGACTCAGTGAGACTCTCGAGGGTAGCCAAGCAAGCAGTCGGTACAGCAGACAGGTAAGTCAGGTAGGCCAGCAGGGGATGGAGAGAGAGAAAACAGAAGAGAAGAGGAAAGGTTTGAGCTGCTTCCGGAACTTCAGGTGGTGCGGCTCAAGTTTGAGAGGGGCAGGGAAGCTATACCAGAGGGAGGTGCCTTCAGAGGAGAGAGATCTACCACCCACTCTCTGCCTGGAAAAGTGTTTAACCCTTAGAAAGGGTTATAGGTCAAAGTATCGAATGAAAAGGATCGAATGACAAAAGGCTTGAGTCAAAAGGACTGAAAACAAAAGGTGCAAAACAATTTTTTTACATTTTTTTGGGTCCACCCCCCAACCCACGTTTTTTGGTAAAAACCACTTTTTTTACCTAAATGGAAAACCAAAAAAATATATATATAATTTAAAAGAAAATTCAAACCTTTTGTTTTCGATCCTTTGACTGGACACCCTTAGAGAGTTGTAGGTAGCAGAGGAAAGGGCTTGAGAAGGAAGATATTTTGGAAGAGAGCGTTGGATGTAGTATGGGCCCCAGGCCCAGAAAGCCTTGTGGACAAACTTGATCCTTGCAGCAACTGGGAGCCAGTGGAGAGATTTCAGGGCTGGAGAGATACGATCCCTGGGCTTGAGGCCAAGGATACGTCTCGCAGTCCTGTTCTGGATTAGTTGCAGAGGGTGGAGAGTAGAGGAAGGCAGACTGAGAAAGAGGCTGTTGCAGTAGTCCAGCATAGAGACAACCAAGACTCTGGAGACAGTGAGCTTCTTGGGGAAAGTGAGAAAGGGAAGAGTACCTTTGAGGAGGAGCAGCTGGTATTGGGACTTCCTGGCGACATCTGAGATGTGAGGAGAGAAAGAGAGAGTGGAGTCAAAGCTGACACCAAGGTTGTTTGCCTCACTGAATTTCCAAGGAAGAGGGCCCAAGGCGGGAGGCCCGAGTGAGAGAGAGGGAACGCAGGGGCAGGAGTCCAAATGAGAAGGATTTCCATCTTACTGACATTAAGGCAGATAT
Organism: Ambystoma mexicanum; assembly: GCF_040938575.1. NCBI lineage: Eukaryota > Metazoa > Chordata > Amphibia > Caudata > Ambystomatidae > Ambystoma > Ambystoma mexicanum. Next base: position 498,312,079 of record NC_090930.1, on the reverse strand, counting down.
CTTTGGAGGCACACAAATCCTGAATCATGGATAGACAGTCAGGAATGAGCGAGAGCGGAGAGAAGTCTGAGGGGAGCCTGAAGGAAAGCGGAGTGTCCTCCACATAACACTGAAAGTTAGATGCGAAGGTAGAGATCAGGTGGGCCAAAGGGGCCAAGTAGCAGTTGAAAAACCAGGGTGAGAGGATGGAGCAGAGAGAAAGGGACCAAGTTGGACCTGGGAGGGGCTGTCCAAGAGGAAGGAGGTCAGCCACTCAAGGGCCTGATCCGTGATGCCCAGGTTCTCATGGAGTCGATTGATCAGGATTGATCAGGATGGCGTGGTTGACCGTGTCGAAAGCAGAGGAAAGATCAAGGAGGATGAGGGCAGAAGGAATGCTGGAATCAAGGTTAGAGAGCAGATCTTCACAGGTGTTCAGGAGAGCAGTTTCCATGACTCTGGCAGCTCTGAAGCCAGACTGAAGGTCATGGAGCACAACCAACAGATTCCGTGTGGAGAGTAAGCTGGGAGATGACCAGCTTTTCCAACAGTTTGCCCAGGAAAGGGGTGATGGAGATTGGGCTATAGTTTGCCGGGCAGGCAGGATCAGCAGACAGCTTCTTGGGGAGTGGATGCATAAGGGAGTGCTTAAGGGGATAGGGGAACGTGCCAGTGGTGAAAGTGTGATTACAGAAATCGGCCAAGGCTGGAGCGACAGTGTTTGCATTAAAACACATTTATATCGTTCTGCTAGTGCAGTGTGCGGCATATACCTTCAGCAGCACGTTCGTGGGTATTGTGCAAGCGTAATACTCTATGCCGGCCCAGAGTGTGGCGCAACCAGTGATTTGTTGCTGAGTTGGGGGGGCCCCTCAGCATGGCTAGCAGGGGGGCCCCCACATTTTGTGTTACGCCACTGATGATGGATTGATACATTAATTGGTGAGAAGCTAGTGGTAAAATGAGCCCACCAGCATCTGAACATTCAGTCTGCATGCTACTAGACATAGGTGTAAAAGTACTGACGGGGGTTAGAAGCCAACCAATTATAGCGGACTGTGTAATCAAAGGTCCTATAGTTTGCGTAGCCAATGGAACTTTGCGTATTTAGACTTAGATATTCACGTAGAGCCAATCCCTCACTCCGATAGGTTTTGTAGTTTTCCACGTAGGATGACGTTGGTAATGATGCAGGTCAGCACGTCACTGATGACGATTTTGCATGATAAAACCTCAGTTTTTACTAAATATGAGTTGAGTAAGAGGATCGAGCGAATACTGATGTTTGTTGCACTCCCTGTTTTAGATACTTGATATTAAAACGGACTTCCTTTTGCCAAACTACCCGAGTCGTCTTGATTATTGATGTATGAATACATTCTGCAACCCCATCCATCTCCAGGGTATTGCTACTCAGCTTTAAGAGCTGGGCAACCCAGTTCACTTGGTAGCAGAGAGATGGTGGTTTATTAAAAAATCCATCAACCATCGACATAAGTAAACTTTAGAGTCTCAGTAATATCACACAACCTTTGCCTTTCGGCTGACAGGACGTGAAGCTCCCCGTAGATAGTGGTTAGTATAATTGAAAAAAATCCTTGCAAGGAGGGTGTGAAGGGTCCCCTAAGTTTCCATAAGAATCCCCTCCCACGTCTACGATAAGCGGATCGGAAAACAGTTTGAAGTAGCGGTAAATGGAGGCGCGAATGGTGAGTAAAAACTTAGGAGTATGGCAAATTGATGCATTCATGGTAAAATAACAGAGAGTAACGGAGAGTGGCAGGATAAACATAACATAAGAGCAAGAGTGTAATATGTATATGGGAAATGAGATATTGACTTTTGAGTGGCTGAACAATATAAATAAGTAATATCGTGTGAGAGGCCACGATAAAGAGGATACGCCCATGCCTTAGTTTTAAAGAACGGTAGAAGAAATTTGGACCTAGAGTCCCATAGTGGAACAACGTAGAAAACGGATATGATTAAAGGCAAATCTGAAGGGGTTAATTTACACTTCGTATGAAGTATTTTTAGAGGGCAAGACGAGTCATAAAGAGAAGATCGTAGGTGATGTATGTGACCGGTCAAGTTTGTCTGTTTGTTTTATGTGGTTTGGAAACATGAAGACGACAAAGTAAAAAAAAAAAAAGAAATGATGATAAATAAAGAAGCGTGAAGTTGAAAAAGAAATGTAATTATTTTTTATTGTATTTGATGGTTGTTTTTTAGCAAGATTAAAGTAAAATTGTGATTAATGGGATTGGAGCTTGCGACAGTTGGTACTCGCTCATATTGTGTTGTTTTCTTTAAACTTATTTTTAAACCTGTGATTAAAGCAAGCGAGCGTTAGCAAGCTAAGAATGAAGGGTTAAGGATGGAGGATTTTACTCCATTAGTGCATCTCTGCAAGCAATTACCAAAACATGCTCCCAAACTTAGACAGTACAGTGCAGAATGGCTTAAGGGAACCACAGATAAAATGTCTATGCATGGCCACAAGGATGGTCACTATCGAAGGCAGTCTTGCAGCAGATGACAACATATTTGCATGCAGCATCTACTGGGAAGAAGCTAGACAAGTGCCTAGCGAGCTTAGAGCTCTGGAAAATGTACCAACAAGAGAAAGATGAGGAGCCTCTTATAGACTGGATACTCAATGTATGCAAAGAGGGGGGTGAAGAGCCTTCTGCTCCACCCGCCCCGTCTGAAATAGAAGATGAGAGTAAGAAAGACGATGAATTATACTCATTAAGCAACAGGGTATAGCAATCCGGCATATGAGTCACCTATGCAAAGTAGTGACGAGGGTCCAGAGAAAAATATTGAGAAAAATGTAATCTCTAGACTCCTGAGGGACAAGGAGAGACGCGATAAGGAGAGAAGCGATCGAGCAAGTACATCACTAGATATAGGAAGAGAAGTAAAGAGATGGAAAGGAGAAAGGGATAAAACTGATGAGATAGTGCTCTTAAAGAATGAATGGATGGGAGGTCAGATTTTGCTTAAACTCAATGGTAAAGGCATTGAGGACGTAAGACAAAGGGAAGATGAAGAAGAGCAAGATAAAAAAGATAAGGAAAAAGAAGAATGATTGAAACACAAAGGAGCGAAAAGGAAAGATAGACAAAGACGAGAGCAGTTATATCAAGAAGAGCAGTCAAGAAAACGAGAGAGAGCTGAAGAGCAAAGAAAATGAGATAACAGACAGAGAGCGATCGATGAGCAGGAGAGGTTAGAACGAGAGAAGGGCTATGAAAAGAAAAGCGGTCGATAGAGTGAGAGAGGAAGCAAGGAAACAAAGAGAATTTGACGATGATATGAAACGTAAAAGAAGGCAGAGAGCACGTGATCTCGATCGTATCGCCTGGAAAAGGAAGTAAGAGATCCTAATACAAAAGTAGCATGGGAGGATATAGAGGAATTCTTTCCAGAATGCGAGTCAATATCAGGCCCGTCTAGAGCAAATCTAGAAGACGAGTTTGACTCAAGGAGCATTGGGGAAGTGATCGATAAAGTATACCATGAAATGAGAGCTCAGAAGGAGTCAAAGGGAAGGGAAAAAATGACTGTCTCAAGAGCACTCAGTTGTATGACACGGAGGAAGCCTCATGTAGTGTGAGACATAAGGAGCTGTCTTTAGACAGACTGACTCTAAACAGAGACGTCGAAGAGAGAAGTTGCACGAGTTGGGCAGAGTAAATGCCAGACATGGAAGGGAAACCTTCCATTGGGAAGAGACAGATGATGCATGTGGTCCTGAGGGATCCTTTCCTATGATAAGGAAGTAAGATGGACAGATTTAAATGTGCCTGTATCTAAGGCGTCAGAGCCATTGATACAGTCAGACCGACCTAGAGGGCAACTCCATCGTGAGAGGGGGGGGGGGTCGCCGCCTTATGTAAGCAGGTTAAGATCATTGCCAGGTAGAAGGCGATGCAGGAATATAGTCCCGGCAGTAGATAGACAGATGATGAGAAATGAGAAATGAGAGCTAGTTTGGGGCTTCACAGTTTCCCTTGCTAGATAAAGGAGGAACGAGACCACAGTACATACCATGGCCTCAAATGGATAGAGGTAATGTAAGGTGTAAAGTCCAGAGTTTAATTTCTGGCGCTGGGAAATGGATACATGAATTAGAGAAAATGACGGGAGGAAATACATTGGCCATAGGGGACATTAAGGATCTTTTAATCGCCATACTTGGTGAGAGCGCTGATGACATATGGAAAAGGGCAGGGTACCCTGGTGTGACTACAGTCAACACTACTCACGATGGAGCACCATTCAATAACTGTAGGGCAGCAGTCTGGAAAGTACTTAGAGTACTGTATCCAGACACGTCCGATATAGGGGCTATAATGATCAAAAAGATGCAGGAAGGAGATGATCCGTTGGTTTACATTCAAACTTTCCTGGAGGCTTGGGCCTTGGAAACGCACCAATCTTGGGGACAATCTATACCAGTATTTCATCATATATTATGCCAAGGGCTGCTACAGCCAGTACAGAAGCAACTCAAGAAGTTAGTGGGTATAGAAGCTAAACCGTGGTCGGAGATTCATGCCGCAGGTGAATAATCAAAGGCAGTTCAATTACAACAATTGTGGATATGCTCCACGATGAAGAAGATTTTGAGGAAGGGGTTGGCAAGCTAATCAAGGGAATTGGCAGAATAATCAGGGAAACTTTCAGAATAAGCAAGGTGGGTTTCAGAATGGTAATCAGAGTATGCAAAATGGGCAGGTTGGGAGACCATTGCCTATATGTTGGACGTGTGGAATGACGGGTTATTTTTCTTGCACGTGTAGAAGTCAAGGGATGGTGCAAAATGATCAGTTTTCCAGAGGGGGCATGTCAAATCCACCTGCATATTCGCACCAGAATGGGGATTCTTCTTCATAAACACCTGGCTGTGGGTCAAGATTTGCACGCCATATTTCTCTGACCTTATGATGCACAATGGCCAGGGAAGTGTGGAGAGACAGATTACTCCAATACCACTTATATACAGCCTTAACTTAGTTTGGAGCTTCTTCTGTCCTAGGTTTCCCCACATTCTGATAGGTGGTGCATGCAGTATGACACTGTCACAATGCCCCTCCTATTGAAGAGAGGGTCCCAAGGATGCCCCTCCTTCCCCCCAGGAATATGACGTGTCGTAGAGCCAGCAATGCTGACAGCCACCCATCGTATTTCAGATGAATCCCAAGTGCACCAATGACTGGCTCATATACAAAAAGGTATGGCCTCAACCAGCCATACAGACAGACTCCAGTACATATCCTTTCAGGAATAGGGAAGACAACAGAGATCATGGATGGGAATACCCTAATGAACAGTATTGATTAAGCACCAAGAAGCCACGATGCTGGCGTCACTAGTGACACCACAACATAGGAGCGTTAGCCATTAGCCATGAAGCACACTCGTAGCCCTGCACCGCATCACATGAACACACATCCGCATATACGAAGAACATCCTTACACAGTTTTATAGCTAGAGGACAGATATATATACATACTGTCATAGATTTTATTATTTTGCTCATTAGCCATATGCAGTAACGCAGAAACGCAAGGTAGCAATAGATCCAGAGCAAGCTTGCAGATGCTTAAAGCAAATAAGCCTATGGAACTAAAGGAGTATATATGGAGCCTGGTAGGATCAGGTGTGACAAACTTATAGGTTACTTAGAACAACGCAAATATGTAGAAATCATATTAGAAGTCTATGGAAAATGACTGCAGGCCTCAAGCCACAGAGAATGAGACGAGAAGAGCTGATCCAGGCTGCACATGAGAGCAAAGCAGGCCCACAGCCAAGGTCAGAGATACATGGTCACATTCCAAAAATTAGACAACAAAGGACCAGCGGCAGAAAAAGAGAATAAAATCCTCATAAATGCATGCTCAAGACCTCGATTTTGTGGTCGCCAAGCACACGATGCAGCTAAGCCAGACAATGGGCACTCACCCATGGTGGGAAAGCAGAGCTGATCCCAGCAAACCAGTCGAGGAAAGCAACAAGTGTTGCAACGTAGGAACGTACTCTCATAGGCAAAGGTGGCATATTGCTAGTCACAATGCAGACACACAATCATTTCACATCACCTTGAAGAGGTGCACAGAGGGCTGAGAACCAAATTGAGTCCCAGGCCTGGGGAGATCAGCTCTAACAAATCACAGCATAGAAAACCAGGGGTGGATGGCAAGGGGCAAGAAACAATGGTAAGCCCATTACTCTGCAACAATGCAATATAGGGTATGTCAATAGATATTATCACTCTCAATACCCAATCATTTGTGGCAATAGGTTTTTCGGGGAAGGGCCCACAGATGAGCAATCTGCTCACAAAAACAAAATGCACACCATGGAATACTGAAAAGTACTGGAGAATCTTGATTGTCTTGTATGATTCCCATTGTTTTTTGTAATTAATCACAGTTCTTACATGCCTATGGCTGAGTCCTCCATTATTCTGGGGAAGGGTGTTTGGTCCTTGAGGGTCCGCGGACCTCCAGATGACTTCTGGTATACCTGAGAGAACTACCCCAACACATTTCTTCAGCAATAGTGCACTCACCATTACCAGTACCACAGCCAGACTATACCAATTGCACAGTGCAACTGGTTGTTTCTATACCAATATGAATAATTCTCAAGTTAACCAGACAAATTCCCTGATTTTCCCATACAATGCCATCCATTTTTTGCTGAGCCGAACAATGACCTTTCAGGTAATGCAAGCATATTTTGCATTCATGATCTTTTATTTGTCTTATGATGGCGAAGATGCATCTTGAACTAGTACTTTAGATTGTTTTAAAAGGTTTTATTGAGAGTATACAACCAGCAATATATCATGTACACATTAAATGAATGACAACCCCTGTGCACATGCCAGAAACATAACAGTCATCAAACAACCTGCACTTATGCATGTGCTGGCTGTACATCTCTTTGCATGACTTAACCTTACTAACAATTACAGATATATTCTCTGTGGGATATTTTGACCCACTCAGATGTGCTTCACTACATCACTTTACTGCATTGGTGCAAGAACAGCACAAAATGGCCATGCTGACTCCTGTGCGCACCAAGATCTCGAAACTGCATGTTTGTAACAACCAGAAAATGGTAAAAGGATGTGTTACGTTTAAAAATCCAACTATAAACTATTTTAATTCTATAGGTTTAAATTCAAGATGGCAAACTATATAAAAAGAAAAAGAAAAAACGTGCTCTGCCAGTTGCTAGCCTGAGAAAGAGTGACACCTCAACTTCTGGAACGGGAAAGTGGCTAATTGCTAGCTTGGAGGCTTTGAATACCTAGGACAAAGGGACTTCTCAAGTCATCATCAGACATTAATCTTTGTTGTAAAAGTTGTAAAGAATGACAGATTGTGGGGAAAGTATTGATATTGCGAACATAACCTTTTGTACACACATCCTAGGTGTAAATGCACATATGTGTACAAAGTTGGGACATTTTAGGCCAAATCTTTCATGGTTAAAATTGCCAAAATGTAGCAGAAAGGCAAAACCAGGTCCCACAGACTTGGGGTTTGGAGTGAAATGTGACCCCAGAACATGTAACCAGTGTATCTGATTTTTTCAGAGGTTATAGCTGTATAAATACATATTTGTGGAAAGGTTAGATTTTGGTTCCAGTGGCTAGGGGAGGTTTCTAGTAATTTTAAAAATCATCCCATGAACATGACATCCTTTTCTGTGATCCAATCAGCGAAGAGCAAGGCAGAAACTATGCTCTTAATCCTAGCATTATGGGTGTGGGAAGTAAGCCTGCCCCTGCCATATACTTTAGTGATGTCATTTGGCATGATAAATAAGGGAACCTGACAACACACAGACACACACTGATTCCTGATTTTCTTCCTGATTTCCTGCGTGGTGTCCTGTTCCTGATTTCTTCATCCTGCTTGATCCCTATTCCAGATTTCATTGCAAAGCCAAGGCATATGCATTGCTGTACCCTTTTCAGCTAGGCCTCAAATTCTAAAAATCCCAAAAACCCAACAGAAGCATCCTGATCCAACCTAGCTCGCTGCTACTAAATGCATGCCTGCTGCAAACTCGCCATCCCACTGATCACCAGTCTCCAGTAACCAGAAAGGCCAGTCTAGTGCAGTCCGGTAACCAGAATGACCTAGATGATCCTGTCCCGCCCGGTTTGTCCAGCTGTCCTTGGTTAGACCCGATCTGTATGATGACCAGAACCCTTGATGGTCCAAAATCCTAAATTAAAGTGGACTGTAACTATTAATAGGTTAGAAAACCATAGCATACCTTGCCTTGCCCTATCCCAATCTCCTTGCCTTGCCCTATCCCAATCTCTAAACCATCCTATCCTTACCTTAATAACTTGTAACATTGTCAGAATCCTTGTTGCTATCCTGTCTTTGATTTATCTTACGAAGCGCTATTTCTTTAGTAATTTTTATCTTGTGTAAATCTGAAACTATCAATCCTACTTCGAGTGATCCGACTCGTTCCGCCGGGTCAGACACTGGGAATCTGGTGTTGAAGTCATGAATCAACTCTAGAGCTTACTATGTCCCTCCTTGGTGTTCTGACCGGAATGCTCTGGCATAGAGTAAAATATAGTAAATATTTTCTTGTCCAAACTGAGTTTCTTTTCTGTTTTCACTACCCGATTTTTCTAAAAACGCCTCTCATTCAACCTTGCATATCTTCCTCAGTCATAGCTAGAGACTCCATTTCAACTCTAGTTTATACCTAAGACCCGTAGCTACATCTCGACCCAAATATTGCACCCAAAATCAGTGTATTTCACCCGTTTTTCTTAAATACTGTTTGGTTAATTTTAGGCGGGAATCCACAAATGTTGCAAAGATTTACATGTGTGATTTTTATTCTAAATTATTTTCAACCTTCCATTCAGATTCTGTGTTTACTTTTGCTCAACCTATAGCTCATGATTGTTGGTATCTTTCCAATGTTGCTCTCATAGAGATTTGTACTGATTTTTGCACACATTCATTGTTTTACCCAGCCATTTCCGAATGTCATTTTAAAGTGTAAGATTTCTCTCTTGTTTGGGGAGGGAAGGTTGGATCCGAATTCTGTTGTTTGTTCCTTATTCCTGATTACCTGCTGCTTCCTTATATCTATTTAGAATTGTTTGTTTGTGGGTTGAGGAATATTGCAGGGGGAAATCCTAACTTAGGTGCTATCTTTCCAAACAAGCCAAAAGTGTTATTTTCTCTGGTTTTTTCCATCTGTGTTGCTAAATAGTGAATTTAAGTGCATTACATACCTTTCTATCTGTTATTGTCACCACATTGGTGATTGCTGCTCCCTATTCAAAAGTATATGTTTGATTTGAATTCTAAATAAATAAATATTACCTTTACCAACCAGCCTGATTCCTGGTCCATAGTGACCTGGGGTATTTGAGAAGGTTATGATATAAGAGGTATATCACTCAAAATATTGAACCTATAGATATAATAAAATAAGCATTTCAGTTGTGCACTGCATACTAGGCTGAGACCAGGGTGTATCAGGGTGATTGAAATACTTAACATCTCCTACATTTTGTAATAGTGTACAGAAAAGGGAAGTGGGAAAACAAAGATGGGGAACCTCAACTACTCAATCACTTCAAGGGTCACGATGAGATCCAGCATATATTTCTACAAAATCATCCCCAATATTATGGTAAGAATTCACGCCACCACACAGTCTGATTATTGTTGTTCCAATTGTTTTTTTTAAATGCTGTTAAGGAGGGCCCATTTTCGAGCCATCTTTCTACATTAGCGTTATGCCTCCATTTTCAGCTATATTTGAGTTCTCTCTCTGTACATTCTGTTGCTCTCAATATCCACAACCCTCTTTATCTGCTAACTCTACCCAAACACAGAGAGTAGACAGAATCGTCAACTCCTTGTGTAGCCCCCAATTATTTCCTGTAATCATGTTGATTCTCTCAGCCTGCTCCCTCCAATAGCTCTGCACCAGTTTACATTCCCAGAACAAATGAATCTATGCACCTTTTGTGATCCTACAATCAGGCAGGCGTTGGTCTCTATCAGCACTCTCGCAAATACTCTCTCCGACATCTACAACAGCCTAAAACACTTCTCTGTTGCATCCATCTCACAAACATGCCTTAAGAGCAGCTCTTAATATAGGCATAACACGCTTCTTTCTCTATATCTTTGCCAATATGTGTAATCGCTCATGTATGATATAGAAAGAAAGAAACCATCTGTATGTAGAATAACAGGCGATGACTACACACTCTCAGAGAGTACCTTAGTTATTTTCTCGGATCAAGGCCTTGGCTTAAGGGTCAAACCTGTTCATACCTGTGTGGGTGTAGTGCCACCACCAGCAGTGAGAATGCAGTGTGCACTCCCAGATCCCCCAATTGGAATGGAAACACCCAACAACCATCCAAGTACATAAACAACATAAATACAGTAGGCAGTCAATGAGAGCGCTAATAAAGCAGGTCCACACAAAATAGGATTTACGAAATATGGGGTAATATAAATGTAGTCAATAAAAAGTCAAATTTAAACGGATAGGGTTCTTAAATAATGTTTAGTAGTCCATGTCTACTATGCATATACATTGTTCAACACAGTGGCTGCATACCTTGTGCACAGAGATGTACACTTCCCACAAACGGACTATGGTGTGACTAAGCTCTGTTTTTTTGTGTTCACTATGGGTCTAGAGCAGTTCCTGCACAGTGTCACTTTTAGCAACCCAAGCTGCTTGTGTTTGACGAAACATCACTTTGCGTTGTTTCTGATGATACCCTATCCTAAGAGACAATTCTTGCCATAAAGTAGCCGCAGACTGCCCAAAAATAACCCAGCATAGCGAAAAACTAAAGCGGGCCAAAAACAAAGTAAGAGAAAAAAAAAACAATAGAGGTCTTAAATGTGTGGGCCGTAATACCTGCTTCTGGGTAATGTACTGGTCCACTTGGGTCGCTGTAGGTAGGATGTGATGGAAGCCTGAGGAAATGCGAGTACATCCAGTCCTGTTCTTTCTCTGATGCAGTATCAGGCGCAGAAAGAGGCTGGACCTCCGACAGAGACAGAGAGAGAGTGTACCTGGGTTATTGCTTTCTGGAGGATAGTCTCTTATTTCTGTTTATTAGATCTGCTAGAGCTGGTCTCAAGTGACAGGCGGGCAGGGCTGGTCTGGCAGCTTCCTGAAAGATGGCTTCTCCCTTCTGCTTATTAGAGCTGGCATACCTGGTCTCAAAAGGGATAGGCCAGCAGGGCTGGGATCATAGGTAGTTTGTCTCTGCTGAATGAAGTATTCTTCTTTCTTCCCTTAACTGTTCCCAATGACCTGCCAGCCAGTGAAAGGCGATAGATAGCAGAGGCTTCAGCGTGACCTCTGTAAAGGAGTTCACCTTTATCTGAGAGTAACACACACTGAGCTTTCTTTTCTTTATAGAGCGGCCACAGTGCTTCGGTGCCTTATTGTACTGATATGAGCTGCAACTCTCTCCATGTTTCAATAACTGAAGGCCAGCTATTTTTGTAAAGGAGAGCAGCAGTGCCAGAGAAATTGTGAGCTGTAGTGTCTATTCTGGACACAAAGGAGCTCCATGAGATGGAACGTGGCCTATATGGCCAGGCCACACGACGTGCTGACTTGACTCACACTGGCAGCATCACATGGAACTGTTTTTTTTCCTCTTCTTTTTTTCTTCTGAATGACCACACACAGAGCAGATTAGAGGCTGGGCTGGGGCCGGCATGTGCAGGTACAGGTTAATCCTATTCTCACTGAAACATGAACCCCTGGGGCACAGAAACATCTCAGGGCACATGGTGACAATAATGGCTTTGTCTTATTTTATTTCAGTGAAGTAGCACCTAAGGCAAAGGGGCATATGTTGCTATCACCGTTGGGAGCGCCCTAGAGCAGAAACCACCAGGCTCAGATGTTGCTGAACTATGTGTGCCGTCGCCCTGGGCATAGGGACACCCTGGGTTGAGGGCAGCACGTGTATTTTTTTAGTGATCAGAAAAAGAACACAAGGACCACTGAGGGTTTCGCATCCCTATGCAGGAAATATGCTTATGCCCCTTTCTACAGCAGGGCAAAAGAGAACGGGATGCTTTCTTTATTAATGCTTTCACTTTCTGCCTGAATGCAGCAAAGTTCCTCTGCGAATGCGCGAGCATGCGCGAGCCCCATTCGCTGTGTTCGGCGTGACGAGGCTTCTCGTCACACAGGGTTAACTGTGTCCATGCTGACATGACATCTCCCCCTCTCAGGCAAAAAAAAATTGAATTACTCACAGTTAGCCTCACATTTCCTCAATCAGTCTCACAGGCCTTGCAATGCATCACCTGGTTCTCCTCGACCTCTCCACAGGCTGCCCATTCTCTGTCACCGCCATGTCCTCATTCTCAGACCTTTCCCGACGATCTTCCTCAATACTCTCCTCATCCTCAATCGCTTTCTCTCCCTCGTGGTAGGGCCTGAACTGTGATACATTTCATGTGATCACTGTTCCCAGGAATCGGGCTGTCACCAGAGATCCCTTGATTTGTGTGATGGCTAAATGACCAGGATCAAATCTTGACTCTGACTTACGTTCTTGCTTTCGACACACAAGAACTTTGTCCCCAGGTTGCAGTGTTGACGACTTTGCTCGCCCTTTTTCATCAGCATATCTTTTCATCTCCAATTTCCTAGCTGCGTCCTTGGCCTGTAGCGTTGTGAGGTCAGTTTCCCAGAGCTTATCTCTGTGGGGAGTCTTGCCTCACCTTTCTTTGGAACACCAACTCTGATGGGCATCTTCCTGTTGATTCATGTGGTGAGTTTCAGCAATCCCAGAGCATGGTGCACACCACTTGGTTTAGCAACATCTGACTCAGCTCATTATGTTGCAATTCTGTTTACATGATAAAACATTTCTTCACCAATTTTGTTCCGCCGAAACGCTTTCTTCTAGCAGAGGGGAAAACAAGGTCCTTCACAGCGTCATTTGTGGACCACCAGGACCATCCTGCTCACGTGACATGATCCATTGATGGAAACATGCCATCTAGGTTAAACACCTACATTCTATATGTTTTTTTATTCCTCCTGTAGCGTTGGCAGACCCTATCCCGTTACATAACATCTTTAACTTCGGGAATTGATTCTAATTACTAATGAATACCACTCTCAATTTCTTAATATATTCTATTACACTGCATAGAGGTTTAATTGTACTCATTACTTTGTACTTCTGTGTTTTTCTGTGATTCAACCAGTATTCCAGTGATACATAACTGGCTTTTTGTCAATATTGTAATTGCTTTTCATTTATGTTCTTTCCTTGATGTACCAATTTCAATTTTCTTAGATCATTTCAAAGCTCCCATACCCAATTGATAAATGGGAAATGAATGTTCGTTTTCTTGATTACACATGTTTGTCCACGTTGGTTTTTACTATATGTACTTAATTTTTTATGATATTAAATATTTCTTTCTTTGTTTACATCAATCTCTGTAAATATCTGTTTAATTCTCTAGGAGTGTTCTAATATGTATTTTTGCATGCAAATTGATAACCATTAAGGTTATGTGGGTTGAGACCAGGTGCAATATTTCTAATTCATTTACACTTCACACTGGCTAACCCCTAAACATACCAGTACCTCTGTTTTGTTGAGATTATAGACCTTGCCCCCCACTGGTACGTTACCCCCCCGGGGCAGACCACTGTGGCTACAGAGTAGCCCTAATTCTGTATATATGTTTATTGGCAACCTCGGTTGTTTAGTGGTCGGGTGTTTTCCTTTTCCCCAAAATTGTCTTCGTTTTGGGAGTCTATCGAAGCTAGCCACACTTAAGACTCGTCCATAGACAAGCTTTTTAATTACTTCTTTATTTCGAGCTTTGTCTACATATACATTAGATCTCACTGTTCCCCTATTGGATTTAGCTCTGCATGGGTCCCTTTACCCGCATGTGCCTGTATGCCACCAGGTTCCAGCTGTGAGGTTTGGCAGATATGGCTGAAAATGCAACTTTAAGCTATTCTGAGGAGGAAATAATTGAGCTAACCCGCGGCCCTTCCCTCTTTGACCCACCTGATCCAAACCAGTCCCCAACCTCATCGAGCACCGCTGACGACCTATTAAAACTTTAAAAAAAGACCTTCCGCACCGAACTCCATGGTCATTTCCTTAGGGAATATTTGAAAAATAACATCATACCGAATGGCCTTATAGTGCGCAATGAACCTAGATTATTTCTAGAAGACAAAGAATACACCACCAACTTTAGCTACATCGCTACCAAGTGCAGTCGGGATTTGATGGTATTGACTATCACCACTGCACAAAGAATCAGCACTGATCTACAAAAAACTTTTGATGCAGAAGAAGCACGATTCAAAAGCAATCCTCTACGGACTGACATAGAGGTACAACTCTCCAATATCAACAAACAATTCGAACAATTCAAGGTCAATACCTTGACCAAGAAATCCAATAAATTGAATAAAGATATCAAAGATTTCAAGACTGAAATCATATACCCCTACACGACCGAAGGGTATATTGATTCCCTCAAGAAACAGAGTGGGGGACCTCAATCCTTGCCCAGAGGAAGACGCAACAGAGTTAATTTCTCTGGTTCAAGCAGCTCTGGATCCTCCAGTGGATGCTCACAACAGAATTTTCCACCTTTTCAGGGATACCCTTTTGGCCAACCTCAGGGCCCTTACCCACCACCGTTCCCTTTTTTAGGCAGAGGAGGACAAGGCGGAGGATGGGGCCCACCGCCCTGGAACACACCCTATCAAGGGCAACGAAGACGCCCCAGGAGACGGAGGCGATAGACCAAACCGCTGATAATAATCAGTTACCCATTTACAATTTGGGCAACTTTCATTTAACTTCATGTCAATTTTCTCTTCTAGCAAAGGGCCTCTCTTTTGTCCCCACAGGTGACACAGATTGGTACAGAACTGAAAATGAGATACATCGATTTTTTCGTAATATTAGACTCCGGGTCTTTTTTCAAGACCACACCGATCAAGAGATTGATCCCGATACGGGTCTACATCCCAAATCGTCTTTTATACCCACCGATAGTCAAACACCTGATGATTTACTTACCTTTGAGAAATGTGTACTAAAGGACATTAGAAAACTAAAAAGGGCCAAACACACACCTCAGCAGAACCTAACCACTGGTGAGAGACGAGCTTTGAAAGACCTATCCAACAATAGGGACATGATAATCAAACCGGCCGACAAGGGGGGCGGCATTGTCCTGATGACAATTGATCAGTATACTAATATGATTATGACTCTACTGAATGACAGAACCAGCTACCAAACACTCAGGAAGGACCCCTCCACAGACATGAAAACAACAATCTCGGAAATGGTCGCTTATGCTCGGGAGAGAGATTGGATTACAGAAAAAGAATCCAATTTCCTGACTACATCCTCTAACCGTACACCTTGTTTGTACGCCCTCCCCAAAATTCACAAAAACATACACGACCCCCCGGGGAGACCTATAGTTTCAGGGTGCGGCTCCATCTTGGAACCATTAGGACAATTCATTGATTATTTTCTCAAACCTCTCAGTAGTAAAACCAGATCATACCTCAGAGACACCATGCACACTATTCAGGTTTTTGAAAATCTGCCATTTAATAGTTACCAACAGATCTTGGTAACCATGGACATCAAGGCACTCTATACCTCTATACCACAGGACAGAGCCATAGACTGTGCATATGAACATCTCATTCGTGAATATGCCGAACCAGGATCCTTTCGTGTCCCTCCAGAATTCATTATTGAACTGTTAACCTTTGCCCTCAACAAAAATGTTTTCACCTTCGACAACCAGTACTTCCTTCAAATTAAAGGTACAGCTATGGGGGCTACTTTTGCCCCCAGCATGGCCATTTTATTCATGGCCTCTTTCGAAGAACAATACATTTACAACTCGATTAACCAATGGGAGTCTAAAATCTCCCACTGGCATCGTTACATAGATGATATTATTTTTATTTGGACAGGAGACGTTACATCTCTCCAAAATTTCCTAACATGGCTTAACTTATGTGATAACATTATTCAATTCACTATGGAGTACAACACAACTTTAATACACTTCTTGGACCTTGAGATCTCATGCCGGTTTAATAAACTTGCGTGTAACCTTTTCAGAAAACCAACTGATCGTAATACTCTTCTGCATTATCACAGTGATCACCCCCAACACATCAAACAAAATCTTCCTTACGGTCAATTCTTGAGGATACGAAGGAACTGTACCCACCTGGAGGATTTCTACGCCAATGCAGACGCACTTGGTACCAGACTATGCTCACGCGGTTACCCCACAAGACTAGTTAACACTGCTTCCAAAAGAGCGAGATTCACAAACAGAGACTCCTTGCTGACACCGAGGTTTAAATCAGTCACACAGAACAGTGAACGACTTACCTGTGTGGTCACACATGGCCCTAATACCTTTGACTTCAAAAAAATCATTAAAAAGTATTGGCCAATAGTGAGATTGCAACTGAACGAGGAACCTATACCCAGATTCGCCTTTAAGAGAGCAAAAAACATTAGGGAATATCTAGTGCATTCCTCGTTCTCTAGGCCCCCACCACGAACTGGCCTTTGGGATTTACGTAAAACCACGGGCCATTACCCCTGTGGTTCCTGCTCAGTTTGCAGACTCACAAAGAAGATTCTCACTTTCAATACAGTGAAAGTGGACTTTGAAACACTTATCCAATTGCAAAAGCAACCAAGTCATCTACTGCATCGAATGCCCATGCGGCCTTCGCTACGTGGGACAGACTATGCGAAAAGTCGGCATCCGCATTTCGGAACACCGTTCCCGAATTCGGTGCAAAAATCTCACTTCCCCACTGGTTACACACTACCTGGTGAACCACCACACCCCAGACGATATGCTATGGTGGGTCTTGGACAGAATTCATACTGGTCAGAACATACCGATTAGACTTTCTGAATTGGAAAGAAGATGGATCTATAGACTAGACACACTAGCACAGGGTCTCAACGAACAAACTCCTTATTGAAGACCCCGAGCTTCAAACCCATCCCAAGGGGTTGATTCCAACCCCCTTTCCTCTTCGATACTAACAGCAATACCTCTTAAGGAGGTAAACACCGATTTCACCCCAGGCATGACGGGACCCCGTGGATCCCATCTTCCTGTGGCTCAACAAGCTCATTGGGGTTCATTTTCACCTATAATTGTTGCACAATTGGCTGATTTGCAGCAGCACCCTCTTATTCGATTTTCTAGGAACATTTACGGCTAACTATAGGCTCACTACTTCAGTAACATCTACATCTCACGTGCTGTTCCTACCGTTTAGCCTGGTAACAGCTCATGATCCATCTCTCAGATC
Organism: Ambystoma mexicanum; assembly: GCF_040938575.1. Taxonomy (NCBI): domain Eukaryota; kingdom Metazoa; phylum Chordata; class Amphibia; order Caudata; family Ambystomatidae; genus Ambystoma; species Ambystoma mexicanum. Next base: position 498,294,657 of record NC_090930.1, on the reverse strand, counting down.
CCTCCCTTCCGGCACGGAGCATGCAGGGTGATCAACAGGCCATCACTCGCATTTCAGGCATTGATTTCCTTTCTAGTCACGAATGAAGCTCGTGACCGGCTCCTCCCGCCCCTTTCGTGCCATGGTTGGTTGGCCCTAACACACACCCAGGGCTTTACGTGATTTCCACGTTGGTTTTCCGGTTTCTCCAGCCCACTTTTTCAACACAGATAACCAAGCTCGGCTATTGGCCGACACGCGCCCACACCCATCTGTCAATCATTCTCCGACTGGATACAGCACGAGTTGCAAGGGGTTTTTCCACCTTGCTTGGGAGACACGTTCAACACGGTCGCCAGGTCAAACGGTCCCTCCGGGCTTTCCCGCTCGCCGCAATCCGCACTTTACACGGCAGCCTCAGAAGCAGCAGAGACTTTGTGGCTCTCTGCACGTTTTATTCTGCTTCCAGCCACGTCCAAGGAACGTCGTTATCCTCCTACTCAGGCAAGTCCTCTTGCAATTCCTTGATATTCTACTATCAAGTCCACTAGTACAGGGCAGATGTCAGATATCAGTTCACAGCAGCATGCGCCTCTCCCCCATTTTTCCAGTTCAGGGGCTTGCCATTTGGCCTTCATCAAATACGACACTTTGTAGATGTTTCTAGTAACTAAGTCTGCTCCTTTCTGCAGGTCATTTTCCTAGGCAGTATCGCGCTTTGGAACAGTGTCGTAATACCAAACGGGTATTTCACCCGCCAACAATTTGAAGTGGACACAGACGTCTCCAGTGATCGAACACCTGGCGACATCCACTCCTTCATTTCTTCAATTTTTTTCCTGAGAAGACATTACTCAGGTAATTTCCTTGCACTGATGAGCTCTTTTCCAGCATATTCTATCGGCTCCTCACATTTTACCAATTGAATTTTAATCATTGCTTCCAATCCTCAGGTCCTGTGGGCCCCGTCCAGTAGTGACGACCGAGGGACCAACTAGCATTGCACAGCAGACCCTCCCGGTCCCCTGCCTCAGTTACAAGCAACCTCTACTTAGCCCACTACGGCTCTGTTCATTCCCACACATCCAAGGTAAGCGATTCCTTACCACTACAGCCTGCCTCACCACACCGTATTGGACCTTGGTATACAGACCGGCGGGTACCTACCAGGGATTCCTGCACTGCTCTTCCAAAGGGGACCCAATGCCACAATCTACTCCTCCTGCCCCTAATTCGGGGGGAGTTCCATCGGAACTTTTTCCGAGACTTCCCTCTCTACAAGGGGCTTTGTACGCATGTGGCCATGAGATACATCTCAGACTCGTCCAGGATCGATGTCTGCCTTTCTTGAGTAGTTTCTACTTTTGCATGCATTATAAATTTTGTAGAGATGCACTTCCTGGTGACTCATTCCCCTTATTTGTTTCTTTTGAACCGAATGTTTCTTTCTGTCTCCCCTTTTCCACCCATACAGGGTCCTGATAATTATTGCCCTGATGAAGGCGGAGTAGATTCTGTTTACATGATAAAACATTTCTTCACCAATTTTGTTCCGCCGAAACGCTTTCTTCTATCAGTGGGGAAAACAAGGTCCTTCACAGCGTCATTTGTGGACCACCAGGACCATCCTGCTCACGTGACATGATCCATTGATGGAAACATGCCATCTAGGTTAAACACCTACATTCTATATGTTTTTTGTATTCCTCCTGTAGCGTTGGCAGACCCTATCCCGTTACATAACATCTTTAACTTTGGGAATTGATTCTAATTACTAATGAATACCACTCTCAATTTCTTAATATGTTCTATTACACTGCATAGAGGTTTAATTGTACTCATTACTTTGTACTTCTGTGTTTTTCTGTGATTCAACCAGTATTCCAGTGATACATAACTGGCTTTTTGTCAATATTGTAATTGCTTTTCATTTATGTTCTTTCCTTGATGTACCAATTTCAATTTTCTTAGATCATTTCAAAGCTCCCATAACCAATTGATAAATGGGAAATGAATGTTCTTTTTCTTGATTACACATGTTTTTCCACGTTGGTTTTTACTATATGTACTTAATTTTTTATGATATTAAATATTTCTTTCTTTGTTTACATCAATCTCTGTAAATATCTGTTTAATTCTCTAGGAGTGTTCTAATATGTATTTTTGCATGCAAATTGATAACCATTAAGGTTATGTGGGTTGAGACCAGGTGCAATATTTTTTAATTCATTTACACTTCACACTGGCTAATCCCTAAACATACCAGTACCTCTGTTTTGTTGAGATTATAGACCTTGCCCCCCACTGGTACGTTACCCCCCCGGGGCAGACCACTGTGGCTACAGAGTAGCCCTAATTCTGTATATATAAAGCAATACTTTCTTTAAGCTCCCCATGATTTTCTCGATTATTCCATTAGTTTGCGGCCACAGCAGGGTGATTTTCCAATGGCGCATACCCATGTGGCTCATAATTCGGCAAATTCCAGACTGCTAAATGGAGGTCCATTGTCTGATTTCAGCGTCTTGGGAATGCCCCATGCAGATATGATATGATATGATATGGCATTTAAAACGTGCCTATACACAGGTGTTTCAAGGCGCGACGAGGCAAGGGAGGGGGAACAGAGGGAAGACAGACAACAATCCTAGTAGGCCAGGTGTCATTCAGATCGCACAAGTGCATGGTAAGGGGGAGGTGACAGTGCAGGACATGGGAAAAATAGAATAAATAACAGTAAGTAAAAGTAAGGCTAGCAGGTGCCAAGTGCAGGGGCAAGTGCAGGCATCAGGTGTCAAGTGCTTGTAGTGGGACTTTGGGGATACAGAAAACAGTCCCCAAGTGTGGGGGTTGCCAGAAAGGCAGTGCAGGTGTGTGACTGGTGGGGCAGGGGACCTGGGCACCGAGTTCAGAGGGTGGCCAGGTAACCAGTGCAGTTTCAGCCAGGAAGTCAGCAGGTGAAAAGAGGAGAAAAAGCAGAAGCAAAGAGAAAGGTTTTGAGGTGCTTCCGGAACCAGAGATGATTCTCCTCAAGTTTCAGGGAGGCAGAGAGGCTGTTCCAGAGGGAGGCTCCAGCTGAGGAAAGAGATCACCCACCAACTTGTTGCTTAGAGAATATAATGTCCAACTCCGGGATGACGGTGCTGGCTGATGTAGACAATATCATCTGTACAAGAGGGAACCGAGAGAATTCGTCCATTAGCACTATCCAGTATATTCCCCCACCAAACGGTCCAAAAAAATCAACTGTGACATGGGTCCATGGAGCTTCTGGCAGTTCTGACATTCTGAGTGGTTCGAGATTGCTATGCTTCGACGTGCACTGACATAAGTTGCATTTCTTTACAGCGTTTTCTACCATCCAGTCGATCCCTGGTAACCACATATTGTCTCTTATTTGTCGGTTTGTGGCCACCGTGCCTCGATGCCCTTCGTGTGCCAGGTCCACTACTTGATCTCGTAGGTCAGTGGGTATAATGATCTGCTTCCCACCCATTACAAGGCCTTCTGTCGTAAATATCAATAATATCGGTACCTGTCAACCAAAAGATCCTTCAGGTAAGTAATATAGATATATTAAAAAAAGGGGGATCTTGGTGGTGAGGTTGGAACGACACACTGTATACAAAATTCAATTCAAATACATCAATTTAATTCACAAATTATATGACAAAGTTAAAAAACACAAAAGTATTATACAAAATCAATCATGTTTCTAGACATCTACCATTTCCCACCTTTCATACACATTTGTACTATCACACATTCAATGTCACACACAATACATACGATGCACAAGAAAATCCAGCTACTAATGAAGTCTTTCTTGTAATCATAGACAACACAATGTATTCATTCTATTGCACCCTTAGTGCCTGAAGGTGTGCATATAAGTCCAATATTGTTCCTTATAGACAACATCTACAAATGTTTCGGTCGGTTATCATTAGGCATGGTGTTGTAGCCCAAAGTAGTATCGACCTTCTTCAGGACAAGAACGAGAGTGGAACTTGCCTCACACTCGTGCTTAATATTGGTGGAAGATGTCTTCAACAAACCTGTAAAACAAATAGGCCCCCAGTCAACTTATGTCTAATCCAGTATAGTCAATCCGACCTAGCACAAAAACTATATCTACCATCCTTTCAGAAAACCTCAAGACACTACCCAATCAGTATTACTTGGTGACCTTAATATTGCGATAAACGATCTTAATGACACACAAGCCCTAGCAGCATCCAACATTCTGACTGAACTAGGTTACACCCAAAGAGTGTTTGAGCCTACGCACATCAAAGGGAGAACACTAGATTGGGTTGCGTACCATAATTGCAAAATCTCTACCCTTACAATCTCACCTCAAATATGGACAGATCACCATCTGATATCCTTCTAGTTGGACACTACAACCCCTAAACCCCAAAAACCCTGTGCACCACCTGCACTCACCAGGAACAAAAAAAATATGACCCTAGACAAACTACTTCCCGGTATCATGCCCACTTTGAACGCTCTACCGAATAACCTTACCCTAACGACCTAGTGGAAGAATTTAATAAAATTATGAATAAAACTCTTTAAGATATCGCTCCACTAAAGCTTAGAAGATAACTGCCTTAAAGATAAAAAATGGTGCTCCGTAATCCAGCATGCACTAGCTAACAAAGTCCTAAACCTTCAAAAGAAAATAGAACAGAAAAGAGAGACATTAGCCACTTCCACACTGCCCACTACTAAAACGCCATCCAACACTAAACCATTCACCCAATTCCACTTCTCCAAAGTCTCCATATTAGAGGTGGAGAAAGTAATACTTGGGCTAAAACCACCCAATTGCAAAGGAGACCTCTGTCCAGCACAACTCATCAAATTTTCTGGACGAGACCTAGCACCTTTTATCACCAAGCTGATTAATGCCTCCTTTACCACAGGCACCATCCCGAGTAACCTAAAAGAGTCCTGGGTGCTCCCACTCCTCAAAAAGCAAACCTTAGACCCGGCTATACCCACTAATTATAGACTGATTACAACTGTACCGTTCCTCTTGAAGATTCTGGATAAGGTGGCATATATCCAAATCCAGAACTTCCTGGAACAAAATTAGGCTCCTGTCAATCCAGTTTCCGCCCACTGCACGGCACAGAAACCGCATTGATCGACCTAAAAGCCCAAATAGACAAATTACGAGACTCCGGAAAACCAGCACTGCTCCTCCTATTAGATTTATCCGCTGCATTTGACTTAGTGGATCACAAAGTATTGTGTAACCACTTAGATACAGCAGCTCACTTCTCCACTGAGGCCATAGTGTGGATCCAATCATTCCTCAGTGACCGCACCATGAGAGTCTTCTCCCCTACAGCAGCCGCAGACCCCATACCCATCACCTGCGGTGTGCCACAGGGCTCATGCGTCTCACCAACGCTATACAACATTTTCACTAAGCCCTTGTTTTATGACCTGGATCATCTGGGTATCACGTATACTAATTACACTGACGATACCCAGATCCTTCTCCCACTCAAAGGGGACTATGGAAAGGACTCAGCATTGGTGAACAGAATTTACAGCTTCGTTCAGGCATGGATGGCAACCCATGGCTTAAAAAATAATACTGATATCCGCGGTATAGGATACAAAACAAATTAAGTTGCTTTGAATTCAACAATAATTTTTTCTTTTACGTAGCATAGTGGATACTTCTGGTTTAACATTAAACCCATGGCTTATTCCTGAACGATGATAAAACCAAGCTTCTCATCTTAGGTATGGCCTCCCTCATCAATAAACTAAGTACAAACTAAATTTCCTTCATCATCAATGAAAACTGCATACAAGTAGCCAAAGAAGTAAAAACGCTAGGTATTTATCTTGACTCCACCTTATCATTCTCCAAACAGGTAAATACCCTAGCCTCTTCAACAGCTTACACTTGTAAACTAATTAGAGCAGGAAAATAATTCTTATCTCAACACAGCTGTCTAACATTAGCCAGAGCCCTAATCATCTCCAAATTAGACTACTGTAACACACTTTACATCGGAGCCTCTAAATCCACCATCAACAAAATTCAGATACAGCAAAATAATGCCCTCCGAGCAGCATTGAACATTCCCAAGAGAGAACACATCTCAGAAACAAGAAGGAAATATAAATGGCTTTCCGCCTTTGAGAAAATCAGACTCAAAACTGCATCGCTCACACATAAATCACTTCACATAAAGTCCCACAATACTTAAAGGACAGATTCACTAGAACACACACCACAAGACAAACAAGACTAGCCAATACCAATCGCTTTCAAGTACCACGCTTTAAAATAGCCTCTTTATGCGGAGCCAGCTTCCCAGTCAAAGCTGCTCAACTTTGGAATGAATTACCTACCACTGTGAGACTAGAACAATCTTTTACCAAATTCAGGAAAAATGTGATTAACTGGCTGACGACAACAAATGCTAAATTAATGTTTAACTTGCTCTCCCTGCCTCTCTCACATGCCTGATACAAATGTTACTTGTCTCATGTAGTACATGTCTGTAATTTATGTCCTTGTAACCTGTAACCTGTAACCTTGCTCCAAGTTGTACATCTTCTTACCTGTTGCGCCCTTATACCCTAGGGTCTGGTGCGCATAATAAATACTAAACAAACAAACAAACAAACTACCATTACGGGACTTACTTGTTAGGAAGGTGTGTATCAGTCACACCATCATCCAAAGTGCATTACTCAGCTAGACCACTAGTCCGTAGTCCTTCACACTGATATACGTCATGCAGTTCCTGACATCTATATTACCTGTAAAACAATGTTGTACAACTAGGTGTCAATGGAGCTTCACGCCTAGTCAGTCGTGAAACACCCCAAATATATGCGCCATACTACAAGTAATTTTAATTTGAAAACAAACTGGCAGCCAATGCAGCGTGCTTTCAACAATCTGGCTGTGGAGAAAAACAATGCTGAAGTCCGCACCGTGATCGCATCAATATTCCAACAGTACCTACTTGACAAAAGCATATATATTAACCCACCAGCCAACAGCATGGCACTAGTCCCTACGGACTACTTCATCTCTAACTGATAACTCATTTGCCAGTTCCACTTGGCACATAGCTGTACACAACAGCGTTCAACTTCATGACCCATGTCAAATGTGAGTTCTAATCAAACACGGATGATACCGATCATTAGAAATGTGACATCCGCGGTGATAATGCTCAACAACCGGCGTTTTTGCGTTGTTGACATTATGTATGTTGTGTACATTTTTTTCATTTTTATCATGGGCAGGTGCGCCGAATGCGGCATAAACAACTCAGTGACCCGAGCCCAGTGTCAGTTTTAGTCAAGTTCCAGATAACCGGCAAGATCTACATCAGATGTAGCATCTGCATACTCAAAGACTCTAATGTCCCATCATTTTAAATGACAGCACACCTTTTACCTGTCTGAAGACTTGCATTTCTTGCTTCACTGTTTCTTGGTTTCCTTGTGTGTATTCTAGCTCACTGACTCTCCACCTTCAATGTGATCAGCTCCTTCACCTTCTGCTGTATCCTATCACTCATGGTGTGGTCTCTTTCCATGCTCATCGTGAGCGGCTTTGGGGGTCCTTGTTGAGTGAGGAAGTTCATGTATTCCTCCGCCATGGATGGATCACGATCTTGTTTCACAAGCGGGTGCCGGGACATGATATCCGCCGGATTGTATTCCTTTCCCGGCTTATGGGTGATGGTGAAGTTGAAGTGTTGCAGTCTTAAACCCCATCTTTCAATCCTAGGAGGCCTCTTACAAAGACAGTGTTTATCGACCACCTTTAGGAGGCAGTCATCTGCAAACCGTTTCCCAATAGGAGCATGTGAAAATGTTTGCACGCCCAAACAACTGCCACCCCCTCTTTTTCCGGCTGTGAGTACTTTCTTTTGACATCTTTCTGACTTTTGGACACAATAGCGACAATGGCCCTTGGATGGTCTCTGCAAGGCTTGTACTGTGCCAGGATGGCTCCCAAACCTACTGGGATTGCGTTCACAGTCAGTTCAGTGCATTTTTCCGGGTCCAATATTTTTCTTGGTCTGTGCGAACGCCTTTCTGCATGATTGGTCCCACTGAAACGCGTTCCCTTGCTTGGTGAGTTCTCTAAGCGGTGCGCCGATGGTAGCAAAGTCTTTCAGATATCTGCTGGAATCTGGCCTCCCCCAGAAAGGACCGTACATGGCTCAAATCTTTTGGGGGCAAAGCATTTTCAATCACGGTTACCTTCCCCGGATCAGGACTCATCCCCTCTTGTGAAAACACATGTCCGAAAAACTTGAGATTTGTCAGCATTTAACATTAGCCCTGCCTGAGAGAGGGCTAGGCACACCTGATGCAGCACCCGATCATGTTGTTCAATATTGACACAGAAAAACAAAATATCGTCAAAGTAGTTGAAGCAATTCTTTAAGTGCCTAATTACCATCTTAATGCTCTCCTGGAAAGTTTCAGCAGCCGACAATATCCCAAAGCTTAGCCGGTTACACCGAAACACCCCTTTGTGCGTTGCAAACGTGGTTATGTAGCGTGATTGTTCATCCAGCTGTATTTGTTGGTACCCTTTGTATAGATCAAGTTTTGTGAATGGCTTGGCTCCGTTTAGCATGCTAACTATATCATCCAGATGCATGCCGGGATGTCTCTCTAGTTGAATTGCTCTGTTGGCCTTGCGCATGTCCACGCACAGGCAAATCTTTTCAAATGACCCTTGCTTGGGTACTGCCACCATGTGCGAGACCCACAGGGTGGGGCCACAAGCCGGTTCTATGATGTCCTCCCTTATCAGACATTGAATCTTTTCTCTATTTGCGGTTGCAGGTGAATGGGTATCTGCCGGGGGTGTTGCGCCACAGGAAGTA